>NC_081824.1:82663095-82984523 GCF_030867095.1 Alligator mississippiensis | reverse complement strand
GCTACCACAGGAAAAGACTGGTTCAATTCTGCAGTACTGATGTGAACCATGCTCAGTTTTTTCTGTGAAGATTGTAAGTATGATCTGTTACCAAGATGTAAGGAACTGGTACAGGGTCTGTGTAGATGAAATATTTGAAGAATTTTTTGTCCATTGTCTCCTAACAAACATCTGACAATAAGAACTGAGATTCTCAGAGGTTTTTATAGACTTGGTCAGGTTCCAGTGGATTTTCACAAGGACAGCAAAAGGCACCTAGGGACATCAGTGGAACCACCTTGCCAAATTCAAGTCCCCACTATTTGGAGGTATTAGTTACAACTCTGTACTATGGGTAGCACTGATTTTTCTGTAGTTTCTGAGAAATGAGGCATGAAATAATTTTTACTTAAACTTTCTCCCAAGAACTCAGGCCGGAGAAGATACTCACCACAAAAAATATAGCTTGAATGCTTTATATTTGACAAAAGTATAAACAACTGAAAAGAGCTTTCTGAAAGTGTGAAGCAATCTTAATTATAGGCATAACTATCAACATTGCCTAAAATAGAATGGTAATTAGGTCTGATATATAGGGTCTTGATGGAAAATGGCTTAAAGGACCATCTAAAAAGTTACTTATGATACTTTGGCAATTTAAAAACTCCACAGGGTGGGTGGGTGGGTAGATGGATTATTTAATGGGATTTATTTATGAAGGTAGTACAGGAATGTGTAAAAATAAAAAAGCTTTCTTTTCCTTAAACATTTTAGTACAAGACAATAAATTGGATAAGGAACAAGATTACAAACCATGTACAAGCATTCATTTCTAGGAGTGAAAAATCTCCCCTACATTCCCCTGCTCCTTGCAGCTTTCCCAGCCAGGGTGATCCCAGCCTAGGGAAAGAATGGAGAGCAGCAGGGCAAAACCCATTTCTCACAGTGGCATTGGTATGTGAGAAGTTAGTGGGGAGCAAGCAGTTGCCCTGCACGCCTTCTCCAGACCAGGGTGATCTTGGTCTCTGGAAGGCATAAACATAGTTATTTATGGCTTAGATGAGGGGGTAGAAAGCTCAATGATTAAGTTAGTGGATGATACTAAGCTGTGCAGAAATGGGGGCACATCAGAGAACAGGGTAAGGATCCAGGATGGCCTAGACAGACTGGTTTTATGGGCAGAATGGAATCAGATGAGGTTTAACAGGGAGAAGTGCAGGGTTCTTCATCTGGGTAGGAAGAACCTTCACCATAACTAGGTGATGGGTGGTGGTACACTGGCTGGCACAGCATCTGAATGGGACCTGGGGGTCACAATCGACCGGAAGATGAACATGAGCTAACAGTGCAATGAAGTCATCAGCAGGGCAAATAGAACTCTGGTGTGCATCAGCCGATGTGTTGTCAATAGATCCAGGGAGGTGCTTCTTCCTCTTTATTCAATGTTGGTGAGGCCACAGCTGGAGTACTGTGTCCAGTTCTGAGCACCACACTTCAGGAAGGATGTGGATAAGCTCGAGAGCATACAAAGAAGGGCCACCCGTATGATTAGGGGCCTGAAGGATAGGCCCCATGAGGAGAGACTCTGGGAACTGGGCCTGTTCAGTCTGAGTAAGAGAAGGCTGAGAGGTAACCTGATAGCCACCTACAAGTAATCAGAGGTAAGCATCAAGATCTAAGGGAGAAACTCTTCAGGAAGGCACCTCAAGGAGGATGAGGGCCAATGGGCACAAGCTAATAGAGGGAAAATTTCAGCTGGACATAAGAAAAAAAAATTTTTTTTCCATAAGTTTTGCCAGAATCTGGGACACACTCCTAGGAGAGGTGGCACAGTCACCATCCTTGGAGATGTTTAAGATGAGGCTGGATAAGCATGTTTTTGAGCTCGTTTGGGCTCATTAACTTCCTGCCCATGGCAGAAGATGGGACTTGATGATCCTGCAGGTCCCTTCTGGTCCTTTGATTTTATGATTCTAAGGCACAAGAGCCTTTCCCCATGGCTTGACTCCTCCTGGTTCCTCGTGGCTTCCTCATGGGTCATGGCTTGACTCCTCATGGCTTCTTCCTGAAGCTTGTAAGCGTCAGGAAATGTACAAGCATTCATTCTTCCAGAAGCAACATCTACCTGATCGTAGATGGGTTATTTTTCTCTCAGAACCGCCATTTTTGGGCTGGGAGAAACAGTGTGAATGTTCTAACACTTGTGGTATCTACCAGGAGTATGGCAATTCTCATAGAAATGTAACACGTGTACTCATGCTCACTAATATATACTGTTGTGCTTTCTATGGTCCTGGACTATACTACAACAGTTACCTGGTAAACTTGCCTCATGTTAGCAAATATTTGCATGCATTTGAGTCTTGTTGCTGATTTTACATAGGTCAAATTATGGCATCTGTAGACATGGTATATGTCCTGGACCCACACTCTTCTACTTGTACAAAACAACATCCACATAGTCATTATCTGTACTGCTACTACTAGTCCTCCAGCATGAATCCCACAAGCCTCTGTGACTATGATTTCTTTGGTAACTGTTTGAAACTGTGTTGCTCAAGGGAAGCGGTAAACAGAAATCCACAGGGTTGTTTGGAAATGCCTGTCTTCCTGTTTGCTCACATTTACTACCTTAGCACACAGCTAAGGTACCAAAGCATAGGTGCAACTAAAAAAAACATCTTGGTGTAAGAAAGAATTCTCAGACTTCATCAACCCTTGGGAGCAAGGGACACTGGAAGCCCAACTGCGGAACTGCCAAAAGAACAGAGATGTATATTTAGATATTGCAAAGAATATTCAAAATCTGGGGTATAACAGGGACAAGCCACAACGCTGGCCCAGCTGAAGAAACTAAACCCTGTTGCTGCTATGTGGAGCTGATGCCATACTGAGTGGAGACTCTACCACCACACTGCCAATGACAGTGGACTTCTTATGCCATGTGGGGGAATCCCAAAAGAACAGAATCAAGTACAGAGCTCATTGTAGAAGGGTCTCAGGTAATCACCGGGTACAGATGTGTACCCCTACATCCTGCTGAGATTCACTGGCCCCTCGGGGTGGCTGCACCCTTATGGTTGAGCTGGGTGAGATCTGGTGCCCTTTCTTTTCCCACCTACCATGACTTTGATGATAAAAGGTTAAACTAGGCTCGTCTGGGGGAGGGGGATATGAGGGCGGGGGAAGCTGTGGACCACCAAACCATGTGGCATGCACAAGGACAGCCCAGCCTGAAGAAAGAGAGCATTGGGAACCTGAAAGCCATGGGGAGGCCAGCACTACGGCACAGGTAAGAAACGAGAAGGTAAGAAACAATGGGCCCCTTGGGACTCAGAGCGGGGGGGCAGCAAAGGCACCAGTCGCAGGCCTCAAGTGCCTATATACTAATGCTAGGAGCATGGGGAACAAGTAGGATGAACTAGCGCTCCTGCATGCACTAAACACCTATGACTTAGTGGGGCTAACAGAAACCTGGTGGGATTCATCCCACGACTGGGCAGTACATATTGAGGGCTATAGATTGTACAGAAAGGACAGGGTTGGGAAGAAAGGGGGAGGGGTTGCGCTCTATGTCAGTGAGCAATATACATAAACCCTCATCAAGACAGAATCCAAGGATGAGGAAGTAGAAGGATTGTGGGTTAGGCTACATGGGGGGCAAGGAGAAAGGGATTTGCTGGTAGGGGTCTGCTACAGACCCCCACATCAAGGGGAAGAAAGAGATTCGGGGCTCCTGAGGCAACTCTCGGAGACCATAAAAGCTAAAGAGGCGGTAGTCATGGGGGACCTAAACTACCCGGACATCTGCTGGGAGACGCAGACAGCAAAGTTCCACCGCTCACGAAGGTTTCTAACCTGTGTACAGGACCTCCACCTGACACAGGAGGTACACGGTCCCACTAGGGGGAATGCCATACTGGATCTGGTATTGGCAACAGGGGATGACATGGTAGGGGACCTCCAGATCGGTAGCCATCTGGGGGACAGTGATCACCTAATAATAGAATTCACCATAAGACGGCGAGTGGGTAAGGTAACTAGTCGGGTGAAAGTGCTAGACTTTAGGAAAGCTGATCTCAATGAACTCAGGCAATTAGTCAAGGACGCACTGCAGAGTAGGAGTTTTGAAGGGATGGGAGCCCAAGAAGGGTGGCTGTGCCTTAAGGAAATGATCCTTCGGGCACAAAGCAAGACGATCCCTGAGCGAGGCAAAAGAGGGAAAGGGGCCAGGAGGCTTCCCTGGATGACCACAGAAATCCAGGGCAGCCTAAGGGCCAAAAGAGGAGCGCATATAAAGTGGAAACAGGGAGAGATCGCCAAAGACGAATATACCTCCTCTGCTCGTGCTTGTAGGGAGGCAGTTAGATGGGCCAAAGCTACCATGGAGCTGAGGATGGCAACCCAAGTAAAAGACAACAAGAAATTGTTTTTTAGATATATAGGGAGTAAAAGGAAGGCCCAGGGAGGAATAGGACCCCTGCTAAATGGGCAGAAACAATTGGTGATGGACAGGGGGGACAAGAACTGGATGCCTTTAAGTCGGCAGGCCCAGATGAGCTCCATCCGAGGGTGCTGAAGGCACTGGCCGACATCATTGCAGAGCCACTGGCGGGAATATTCGAGCGCTCGTGGCGCATGGGCCAAGTCCCGGAGGACTGGAAAAGGGCCAACGTGGTCCCCATTTTCAAAAAGGGGAGGAAGGAGGACCCGGGCAACTACAGGCCAGTCAGTCTCACCTCCATCTTTGGTAAAGTCTTTGAAAAAATTATCAAGGCTCACATTTGTGAGAGCCCGGCAGGACAAATTATGCTGAGGGGAAACCAGCATGGGTTTATGGCGGGCAGATCGTGCCTGACCAACCTAGTCTCTTTCTATGACCAGGTTACGAAACGCCTGGACACAGGAGGAGGGGTGGATGTCGTATACTTAGACTTCAGGAAGGCCCGCAATACGGTATCCCACCCCATACTGGTGAACAAGTTAAGAGGCTGTGACTTGGATGACTACACAGTCCGGTGGGTGGCGAATTGGCTGGAGGGTCGCACCCAGAGAGTCGTGGTGGATGGGTCGGTTTCGACCTGGAACGGCGTGGGCAGTGGGGTCCCAAAGGGCTCGGTCCTTGGACCGATACTCTTTAATGTCTTCATCAGCGACTTGGACGAGGGAGTGAAGTGTACTCTGTCCAAGTTTGCAGATGACACAAAGCTATGGGGAGAAGTGGACACGCCGGAGGGCAGGGAACAGCTGCAAGCAGACCTGGACAGGTTGGACAAGTGGGCAGAAAACAATAGAATGCAGTTCAACAAGGAGAAATGCAAAGTGCTGCACCTAGGGAGGAAAAATGTCCAGCACACCTACAGCCTAGGGAATGACCTGCTGGGTGGCACGGAAGTGGAAAGGGATCTTGGAGTCCTAGTGGACTCCAAGTTGAACATGAGTCGGCAGTGTGACGAAGCCATCAGAAAAGCCAATGGCACTTTATCGTGCATCAGCAGATGCATGACGAATAGGTCCAAGGAGGTGATACTTCCCCTCTATTGGGCGCTGGTCAGACCGCAGTTGGAGTACTGAGTGCAATTCTGGGCGCCACACTTCAAGAAGGATGCGGATAACCTGGAGAGGGTCCAGAGAAGGGCAACTCGTATGGTTAAGGGCCTGCAGACCAAGCCCTACGAGGAGAGACTAGAGAAACTGGACCTTTTCAGCCTCCGCAAGAGAAGGTTGAGAGGCGACCTTGTGGCTGCCTATAAGTTCATCACGGGGGCACAGAAGGGAATTGGTGAGTTTTTATTCAACAAGGCGCCCCCGGGGATTACAAGAAACAATGGCCACAAGCTAGCAGAGAGCAGGTTTAGATTGGACATTAGGAAGAACTTCTTCACAGTTCGAGTGGCCAAGGTCTGGAACGGGCTCCCAAGGGAGGTGGTGCTCTCCCCTACCCTGGGGGTCTTCAAGAGGAGGTTAGATGAGTATCTAGCTGGGGTCATCTAGACCCAGCACTCTTTCCTGCTTATGCAGGGGGTCGGACTCGATGATCTATTGAGGTCCCTTCCGACCCTAACATCTATGAATTTATGAATCTATGAAAAGAGGTTTACAAAAGGGAGGTGGTGACTACCCATCTCATGCCTGGATTGATCATAGGGGCTGCCCCAGCACCCCAAGTCCAAAACTGGAAGCGAGGAAAGGACCAACTTAAAACCAATCTTTTTATTTTCTTTTGTTTATTTTTTTTCCTTTTTGGGGGGTGGGGGGTCACTGAAATCCTATGACCTTTGTCCTTTTCTTCTTCTGGACATCATCAAGGTCTGGTACCTGTTACCTGGGGCAGTTACCCCCAGGAGTCTTCAGCGATTTGCTTTCCCCACCCTGGACTCCTCCTGGATACTTTAAATCAGGATCGCAACAGGCTTAATTGATGGCGCGTGCCGCTTAACGAGGAGGGGAATTCCCTCTGGAGCAATCAGCCTGGAAGGGGCTCGGTTCTCACTGCTCAGGGTTTTCTGCCCGCTCCCGTCTCAGTCATGGAGCCCCTCCGAGTGCACGCTCCCCTGCTTTTCTTGGGAGAATGCCCAGACCTGATCTGGGCTCTCTAGCCGGTGGGGAGACATCAAAGGGGAAAAAAAAAAAAGGAAAACCCCGCGGCAGGCAATTCGGGCGGTTCAGGCGGATCTACCGCCTCCACCACTCCTAGGTCTTTCCCCGATCTGCCTTCCTCTGCCTTGCCCTCCTCTTTACTCTCACCCTCCTCTTTACTCCCATGACGAGGGTGCCACCGCCTCTTTGGGGTCCGACCAAGGGTTTACCCAATCTTCCCCATCTTGACCCCATGGCTCCAGCTCACGGGCTCCTCTCCTCTCCTCCTCTGCCATCCTTTTCTCTCTCCCCACTGTTCCACCCCCAACCTCTGGATATTGCCCTCGCTGTGGATTGACCCCAATCCTCTTCACCTGTCAAGGGGTTAAAGCCGGGCAGGTGCGGATGGGGAGTTCCTGTCGTAACGTGGATGTCATGACATGGTGTGGTCCATGTCCCTGGTCAGGGACGCACCCTAGGTGAGTGCCCTCCAGACTCTCACAAAGGGGACTCAGAGGATTCAGATGTGGAGGAGGGAGAGGTGGGAAATCTTCTGACCAAACCTGTCTGAAAAGAGCCCAGATAGGAAACTATTTGTGGAGGAAGGTGCACATCTTTTTTTTTCTTACTCAAATTTGTGAGCCCCAAAGACCACATATCTCCAGCTCCCTCCTCAAAATGGTATCTGATTATGTGCAAGAAGGAAACAAAGTAAGTGCCCTTTAAAAGTAATCCGCTTCTTTTAACAATTGGCACTGGCAGCCATAGGCAAAACATAGGAAAAAATACGATAAGCAAGCAAAACAAATGCACGAATGTTTTTGGCAGGTCAGCCACATAGAATTGCTAGCAATGTAATTCAATGCCTGGCAATCAGATAAAAACACACACACACACACTGAAACAGATGCTTGAGATTTTCAATTAAAAAAAAAAGGAATATTTAAATGATCCTCACAAACAATCAATTTATTAAGCCTACCTGATCTTTATGAATTAATGTGTAAAGTAAAAATAAAATGTAAATATAAAAAATAGTGCCATGGATTGTCCAGTCAGAGAGTCAAAGTCCACAACAAATTACGTGCCTGCTGTTGTGGGATTCAGGGGCAGAATAAGATAGAAATGGTCTGATGCTTTCTCAGGTGTACGGCTTTGAATTGGCTTGCAGAGTTAGATTTTTAAAAGCCAGTTTTTTCTACTTCTGGAGTTTCTGGCTGATCTTGGTCCTCTGGTCTTCTGTCCCTTGGCATAATCTCAATAAAATGTTGAAACAAGCAGTCTTTAAGCACTGCCTGCACTGTTTTGAGGGGCTCCCTTGTTTCTTCCACGAGACTAAGACATCTTTGCTCCACTCAGCAATGAGCTCCAGTAGCATCATCATTATGAAGATGGAAGCAGACCTTGAGCTTCTATGACAAGTTGCTTTCTATGGGCCTTTCGCCTCCCCACAAAAAATATATCACACAGAAGTCTTTTAATAGGTTTAGTAATAGACTTTATTATCTCAATTGCTATAATCTGTGAGAGTCAACAATCTGCTTGGATTACTCATAATGTCCACAGGTTTAACAAACAATTCCTGCACATACTCAGTAGGATAGAAACATCTGAACTTGCAGAAGCAAGTGCAACCCACTACGTTCTTTCTGAATATTTTTATGGAAAAAATGTATGGCATTTTCTCCCTTATCTTTTCCTGTGTGCTTTCTTGTTAGTGTGTTTTCTTGTTAGCAGAGGCTTTGGCTTGAGTATCCTTTGCACCTGCTGAAAGACTGATCCTCTGATCAGGAGGAAGATAAAAGTGACAAAGGAGAACATGCATTCTCATTTTCTCAGGAGTGCCAGGTCCAAAGCTAGTGACTGGAAGAACTAGAGTAAAAAGTAGAAGAGTCAAAAGCTAGCTAGAAAAGTGCAACCACTTACAACGGAGCATCAGAAACACTAAAAGTAGAGTCTACAAAGTCAAAAACAACAAACTGTAACCCAACAGCTATTGCACTACTTGGACAACTCTGTCTTTCCAGGCATGCACTACTTTCTTCCACCAAAGGATCAACACAGCATGCTACTGTATCTTGTCTGCTCAGCTACAGTAGAGAATTGCTATAAATTGGCATTTCCCAGATTTTGGGTTTTGGGTCCCACAGTAGCAGGGACCTAAATTCTACTCCAGCCAGTGCTGCTGCTTCCCCTCACTGCTGACTACCACCCACCTTCAACTGCTGCCAGGAAGAGGAAATTGGCAGCAAAGGGAATCAGCCCTTGCCATCAATTCCCCTGTGGAAAATTACTCCCCCATGATAGGAGGTAATTGCCAGCAATTAGCAGTCATGATCTGTATGCACTCCCTCTCCAGGAATCTTTCATGCCCCTCTATGCTTTAGGCATACCCCACACTTTAGGAATGCTGCTAAACAATTCCTAATGTGTGAGTCATGCCAGAGTAAAGAACCTCTCCCTTTTTTAAATGATTACATGGTTTTAATTTGTTTGTATGGTGGAATACAGTTCTATTTTGTGAAACTTATTATTTTTGTCTTATAAAACAAATATGAACAGCCATGTAGCAGAGGCTGGGAAGCAGCCCCTGCGAGACCCCCATGGAAGGGGCAGTGCTGGTGCAAAAGCCACCTGATGGGGTCTTGGCGAACCATGCTTCCCCGGCACACTAGAGACAAGCTCCAGGAGAAAACTCATCTGGCAGGGTCTCAGCAAACCACACTGCCCCACACGCCAGAGAAGAACTCCAGGAGAGGGGAACTCACCTGGAAGGGTCCAGAAGGGCCACGTTTCCCCAGTGTGCCAAAAAGAGCTCCTGGGGGAGGGGAGGAGGGAGAGGAAGAAGACCCCACTGCACCAGAAACTCAGTCAGTCAAACCATTGTGGGATGCCGGGATACTGCGACCACGAATGAATGACTACCCCAACACACTGAGCAAGGTAAGTAACACCAAACAGCTGGGTAGTGGTGGGTTTGAAACCACAAGGCAGAGGGACTGGGACACATGGAGAGAGTGTCTAGTAAAAAGGTCATCGAGCCCACCAGGGTTAGCCTCAAGGGACCCTCAGATAGTTCAGGCAAAGGAGGGATTTGCCCGGACAGACAGATTAAATGGTCACTGGGTTGGAACCAGCTACATGGAGCAGAGCTGGACCTTTGAACCTGGGTTCTGAGTTTTTTTTCTAAAGAATGTAATGCAAACAAGGGAGCAAGAGCCTGTTTGTTTTTTAAATGTATTATTTAGCACTCCCAGAGAAGGGAGAGATAGCAGAGGAAAGTTAGATCCCCTGTGCATCTGAGTACATCTGGGATCTATAGAGCTGCCTAGTGAGGATCTTGGAGACCAGGAGGAGAGATGTTACCAACCACGAATTGCCAACCACAGGGAGAAGGAAGGTGACTGCAGACTAGACTAGAGCATCAGAGAGAGACACCTGGCTAGAAGGGATGGCCACCAACCAGTTGTGGAGTCAGTAACTGAACCAGACCAGAGAGAAGCCAAGATGATTCACACTCATTGACAACAGAAAAGTACAACTCATCACCTGAGAGGAAAGGGGTAGGTTGTAGGGATGGTGGAGCCCTGTGGAAGACCGGACCTCGTCAACCTGACCAAGACTCTAGAGACCATCCATCCTCCCAAAAAATAGCATAATATGTGGCAGGAAAGAGAGAGTAAAGATAAGGCAGAGGTCCAAGTGATCATAATTGGATGAAGGGGAGGTGAGTGGACCCACACACCCACAACCCCAATGTAGCATTCTTCACCAAATTCCCAAAAAAGTACTTACAAGTTTTTTAAATATTTATGTGCACTTAGAATGGATACACAAGCAAAGTACACTCTATTTACTCCTCTATAGCATCTCAATGGGCTCTGGTAATTGTCTTGGTGTCTGGCTATTCAAAATCCTATTCAAAGTCAACAGCAACGGATGAAGTGAACGTGGGTTCACAAAAGCTTGTACTCCATATATATATCTTATGTAATTAATCTGTCAGGCATATCTACTCTGCCTTCTGACTAACTTCAGACTAACACAAATAACTACCTCTCTCTACTCAAAATCCTTCCATTTCTCCCCTTGCATCACAAATACCATGCAAGATGTGAAAAGCAGCAGCAGTCTCACTAAGATACTGCCTAGTCATGAGGCATCTCCAGCATCTTTTCAATCTATCAAATGTACATCATCCTGCACCTCTTCAGATGACAGTTAAATCCTTTCTAGTAGTCCACAGGCCTGGCATACAGCTTCATGAGCCAGGGAAGAAAAAAATAGGTTGTAATGTGCTGGTAGGGGGGAAAATATGCCCAGTCACAGATTTTAACAAGTACCATACCTCTAAAGATGCTTGCACTGTTCACCTTCTCTGACCACCTTCATTAATGACAGTGAAATGTTTGACTGAGCCATCAATGTTTGCATAAACATGAATAAAATACTCTTTCTCTTTATGTACTCTGAGTCAGAGGGCAGAGAGATCATAATTTGGATGTGTGCCCTATCATCCCAGCACAGTTCAGAAAATCCATTACCAAAAAAACCCGAAAACACTTCTTTGTGCACTTTGTCCAATCCTGTGCAGTAAAATATTCTTAATGACCACTCCCACTTTACATTCCAACCCAAAATTGACTCCCCCTGACCAAAGAAATTTTGCATTGGAAGCTTTCAGACTACAATCACCACCCATTCCTCTACTGACAAAACATCTTTTGATCTGCTTTGAACTAGAAATAACATGAACATACAGTCTTAGTATGTGGCCCTGTTGCATCCAAAACTTTGGCAATTGCAAAATTTGTGCCTCTGCTTGCTTCATGGATCTAGGAGTGCTGACCCATTCTCATTTTCAATACTGCAGAGCCAGCCATGGTAGTGGTTGCTGAAGTTCCACCAATACAGAAATTTCAGGTACCCTGTCTCTAAAAAGGACACAAGAATTCTACTCACCTCTTTAGGTGATCCTTGTGATAGTAAGAAACTAAAATCAGCAGAAAAATAATGCATTATGGGATGACGCAGAGGAGATTGTGAGAATGTCATAACAAATCTCCAAGAATTCCTTGAGAAAAGTGAGATAAAAAAACCTTTTGCTTTAAAATGCATTTAGTTCTTTGGGATTAAAAAAGAAATGTACTGTTTGGTTCCTTCTATGGCAAGTTTAGTCAGACTTTAAGATGCAAGATCTGACAACTCTTTATTGCTTGTAATAGCTTGACAACATCTATTTCCATTTTTTAAAATTGGTCATTCTTTTCCATTTATCAAACACTTGATGTTTTACAATGTATTGAAAACTACTTAAAAATAAACATTAAAGGACAAAATCCGCAGCTCATGCGAACTGCAAACATTGTTAACTTTTAAGCTTAATTATTTATAAATGAGTAATTTTATTCTTTAAACATCAATAACATTAATGGCAGAACAAACAAGAAAGCACTACTTACTAGACAACTGTCACTGCAAAATTTAGCACAAAAGCCTTGCTGAGTTTATTTTTGTAGGTTTTATATCACCATTAGCTAATGACTTTTAATAATGGTTATTCTTTCTTGGCACTTAAATATTAAATTTACAAAAAATACATTTGGAATCTAAAAGAGTCTCCAAAGCCTTAAATATATTTTGGAAGGTAAATTAAATTTTAAGAATAAAAGTATTTGCCACTGTTATCTTTAGGCTGCCTCCATATATACACCTTTGTATTTTGAACTCAAATGTCCAGCATTATTTATATAATCTAGAACAGGGATAGGCAACTTCCGGCATGGGTGCAAGAGCATGGCACACAAAAGCATTTTGCTTGGCACATAGGCCTCAGGGTGGATGATTGAGAAGGGGCCAGGGCTGCGCTGCTACAACAAAGATCAGGCCCCTTGCAGCTGCCTGCCCTCTACCTCTGACATGCCCACATCTTACAAGTCAAGGCTGCGGGTGTTTATAGCACTCTGCCCAAAAAAAAATTGCTGACCCTTGATCTAGAATTAGTAGAGTTTATATGCCATACTTCAGGTATAATTCTTTTATTCAACAAGCATTTAAAATAATACATTATAAACCCCAAAACTGATATTTGTAATTTTAGGAGTCCTTGTAGTTAATATGTTTTAGTTCAGAGCTCTGTATCCATTTTCTCAACATTGTATAACTAAATGTTCTTTGACACACAAGGAAATGCTATCTATTACAAGTTTGAAAACATAATAATGTCCATTCTGTTTAACTATGTTAAATCACTGAGTCAGTTTAAAGGATTAGTTTACAAGTTCCAGGATAAAGTTTTCCATTTAAACCAGAAGTCATAATTCCACCCAAATCTGCCTGTTCTCAGGAAAAAGTCCACTGTCTTACACAGATGGACTAGAAAAAAGAAACAGGCCAAACAGAAGGCACTACTTAGACTTCAATTTTTTGTATGTCTTTCTTATTTCAGTCTACCGTTCCTTTGAGATCACTTTCTTCTTACAAGTCTAAGGAAAACAACTGCCCCTTGTTCCTTTATACTTCATGAAAAGAGATTTCATCCTGTCTCTCATTGCTTCGTTACTGCTTAAAACAGGGCAAAGAATTTCAATTTCCATATAAAAACCTACACAAAGATGAAGTCATGATTAAAAGAACATTTCAGTACTCAGAGAAAAAATCATTAGAGGTGTGCTTTAATCTTTCCAAAAAGCACTACAAACCCCAGAAATCCAAAATCCAGAAAGTTTAAAAAAAAATAAATATAGACAGAAATGCACAGTTAAGATTCCCAAATACTCATCTCTCTCCTTTAGCAACACCAGGCAATAACCACATGCTACATATTTATGTTTGGTGTTTGGTCCCACATAAGATTAGTTTTTAAAGACATGCTATATGTATATAAAACATTCAGAGGAAAACTAAGAGGAAAGTTTTAAATATACAAATTATTTAAATATATATTTACATGGTTTTGGAACTCAGAAAAATAACATATATTTTAAATACATATATTATATACTGTACTCCTCTGAGTACTGAAAAATGAAAAAATATCATTTTATTTTTCTTTCTCAATTTCCTCACAGGGCAACACTGGTATTATCTGAAAGTCAGTGGGGCTCAGCGAGGGTACTGCAGTCTGCCTGTGTGTACCATATTTTAGGACAGTTGCTTAAGGTATTATTATAATTTGTACTAATCTAAAGTATTAATTATGCTGCTAAAGAATTATCTGCTTAAACAAAAGTTGATAGCGACGTGCTAGGTTTCTGTATAGTACGCTATGGTAATGTAGCGATTAGATGTGTCTACACATAATCACAAGCTATGTAACCGTAGTGGCACGCTTCCCAGGTATAGTGTGCTCCTACAAAGATGTAGCGGCAAAATTTACCCGTGCCGCAAACACAGTGCAGTAACCGCCCATACTGCGCCATGCTTTAGTACTTCCAAAAGGAAGTACTAAAGCACAGTGACATATAGATGCGCTCTATATTCCACAAAACCTACTTCTATTTCTTGCTAATATCTACGAGCCAAATAATCTTGTCCTTATTTAAGGAAAGCTCTCTTTCACATAAATTAAGCTAATGTTAAAAACAGAAGGAATCTCATGTAAATCCATTTCTTGTACTGCCAAAGCCAAAATCAGTGTCCCAGGAGAATTCACCTAAGACTATGCAAATCAATGATACTTCAGACACATTCAGTTCTGATTTTTATCTATTTGTCTACATGTATTATACTGTCTTATTCAAGAGAACTCATAGGAAGTAAAATACTTCTGATTATTCCAAGAACTCAGCATTTGTACCAGCAGGATCTGATTTGAATTGGACTTATTTCCAAACATTTGGCTTTGTTCATTACTGAATATAACTTATATGCTGCAAAAATTTAATATGGTGCTTTCTCCAAAGTAAATTAAGGGTAATTACTCTTTAGCTAATAAATGCACTATTGTACAGAGACTAGGGTCACAAATCTGAATTTAATCAGACTACTTAACTTGTAAACTTGCTTATGTTTATAGATGTTTTTGGAATCCGAGTCCAAATTTCCCAAAAGTACACTCTATATTCTGATTAAAATGCTATTCAGATAAGTTTTGCCTCACAGGTGAGTAAGAACATACTTTTAGTGTGAGAAATGCAATCTATTAATGACTGGTTAAAGTTTGTAAAATTTTCCCATATTCCATAACCTCAAAGCTCACCAGACCACAGTTGCTCCAATTACCAATTTTAGTCCTTCTTCATGTAAACATAAAATTAAGCTTACATTCTCCACCTTCAGAACACTGTATCATCATGTGTTCAATGATCACAACATCAGGACTCGAACAAAGCTCCTAGCATACAAGGATGTGGTAATTCTAACTCTTCTCTATGGATGTGAAGCTAGGGTGACCTACAGGGACCACCTGAAAAGCCTGGAACACCTTCACCAGCGCTACCTCCAGTAGATCCTTGGCATAAAGTGGGAAGATCATCATATAAGTGCCAGTGTCCTTACCGATGCTAACACCACCAGCACAGAAGTGTTGATTATTCAACATTAGCTGCAGTGGACAGGGCACCGTGTATGCGTGCCTGATGTTCATTTACCAAAACAACTGCTATGCTCCCAACTCAGCCAACAACAAAAGACACGCGTGGGCCAGAAAAAACACTTCAAGGACACGGTCAAGGTGAACATTAAGAACTGTGGCATTGACATCACAAGTTGGAAAAAACTAGTACAGGACAGGGCTACATCATGACACCTTGTGACAGAAGGTACATCTTACTTTGAGGAAAACCACCTTGCCCTAAAGGCAGAAAAATGACAGAAAGGAAAAAAGACTGAGAAATCTGTGGTTCAACCCTTCCTTTAACTAGCATCTGTGGCTCTAGGATAGGCCTTTTTAGCCATCAACAGACTCATCTACAACCCTTTACTTGACCCATGGGCGTGATCATCCTCAACTGTGAAAGACCACTGACAATGACAAAGCTTACATTCAAATTTTTATTTTGTTTTTACTTATGCACTGTTCCAGAGAGTGAATTTTATACACATAAGTGCCCACACACACACTGACACAGTTAAAAGTATACTATCCATATGCCAAAGTCAACCACTTGAAAGTTAGCAAATGTCAGAGTCAGAGTTGCTAAAAGAACTTAATTCTATACCCTAGAACATCCATCTTCTGCAACAAATGAGGCAGGGGTCCTTTGTTCTTTAGTGATTATGGAAAGAAAAAAGCATGTAATAACCTTGTAACTAGAAAGTGTACAGCAATGCATAAGCTTAGTGTTATGCACTGGGAAAAAGCCGCACTGGCAGTCCTTCTCTCTCTCTGCTGAGGGGCATGCATTGGATTCAGCAATTTATAGAGAGGGGGATCCTCCCAATAGCGTGGCCTGGCTCTCTTTCTCCACACACTCTTTCTTCCACTGCTCCAGCAGTTATACAGCATGCACTGAGGCTGCTTAGGCTGTAATGCAACCCCTGCCTTAGAATATTCAGCAATTTTGGCAGGCTCCCAATTTTTTTCTGATGGATTCAAATAAGAAACCAGAAGTGACCATTTCTAAACACTTGATATCTCAGCTAAATCTGAATGGAATTTCAAGGGACAACAAGACATTTCTGCAGGCTGAAGGGAGCCCCCCTACCAATTATAAAAGGTTTGCTGCAAACTGTGGAGATGCAAGAGCTTCTTAAGAAACAGGCTGAAAGAATCCTTTATAATGGAAAGCATTAGGCAACCAAAATAGGGGTTGCTACCAAAGTCTATATTTATAATAATAATGATGTGAGTAGTGAGAGTACTGAACAACCAGTACCTGGACAAAATGCTTTTGGGGTCCATATCCTACCTCTGTGAAATGTCAACAGGACCTAAATGTAGCACTTCTGTTACTTTAATGGCCCTCATTTGATCAGTATATCAGAATGAAAATAATTTAAGATGGGATGAAGCATCTAGGATTCTCATCCCTTCCCTTGAGATGATGGTAGACTTGTTTAGGAAGACACTTCGTCTAGGCTCTTTTCTCCAAATATGGGAGCAGATCAAGATATTTAGGCAACTGATCAATTTCATTGAATTGGTGTTGCTTAATGGAACTTGTAATTTATTCATGAGTAAGAATGTCAATCTTATATTCAGGAGTAAAACTTGGTTGAATAACATCAGAACATACATATCTTGCTGCATTCTCCCTCAAGTGAAGGAGTATAATCAAAATGATCTGGTTTCTGCATTTTCTTCTTTAGTCTAAGTTTTTTTTTTAGTTATTATTTTGAGAGTGGGGAGGATTTCAGGTCATTGTGCCAATTTCCATGGTATCCAAACAGCTTCCAAAACCTTCTGCCAATAGTGGATTGATTTTTTTAAAAAATCACTGATTTTAATCACTTTTGCAAATCAGCCAGCAGGAAACCCTGATCAAATAATTCAATTAAATTTGTACTTTTAGTAATTAGAAAGACTGATTCTCATCACAGCATTATAGAAAATTGGTCTTGGAGGGACCCTGAGAGGTCATACAGTCTATCCTCCATGCATTCTTGATGCAGGTTTGTCTTAGCTGCTCTGAAGAACCTCTATAATGAGGGAGGTTCACCGAGGTACACTCCACCAAGACTGGGGGTGAATAACCTGTGGCAACATACCTTAAATGGCACAGGAGTCTCTGTGTGGGGCACATGCTAGACCAGAGAAGGAGTAAGCAGCAGAGTGACAGGTAGGGCAGGAAACAGAAAACAGAGCAGCAGATTGGGAAAGGCACCCAGGGCAGGGAGCACAAACCAGAAGAGCTGATTAGGAGGAAGAAGAGGATCAGAGTAGCACTTGGGAAAGATGTGGGGCTAATTTGTGGCATGCCTCCCAAAAAGGCATGTGGGAGGGAAGGGGCACAGGGGAGGGAAGGGGCATGGGGGAGTAGATCGAGACCCCCAAGGCGAGGGAGGGAGTGGGGCTGGGGTAGGTGCTGCCCAGCCAGGGCAGGGTGGGGCACCATAGAGAGCCCCAGGTTACTCGTCCAGAGTGGGCAGAGGGGGGCAGCTCCCACTGCTGTGCACACCCTCAGGGGGAGGTATGCAGGGCGTGTGTTCCCCAGATTTGTGTGCGGGGAGAGGGCAGGCTGCCCATTATGGGCTGAAATCAAGGGCTGTGCCAGCCTCTTCCTGTCAGGGAGGCTGGGCTGGGGCTGGGGCTGTGGGGAGGACACCGGCAGCACTGGGGGAGGGCTATGGGGTGGGCTACAGCCACCCCAAAATTCACGGCATCCCCCCATAGCTGCCCTCCCAGCACTGCTGCCACCTGCCCTGCCCCTGCCCGCCCTAAGCAAAGCCCT
Source organism: Alligator mississippiensis (assembly GCF_030867095.1). Classification (NCBI taxonomy): domain Eukaryota; kingdom Metazoa; phylum Chordata; order Crocodylia; family Alligatoridae; genus Alligator; species Alligator mississippiensis. The sequence goes on along the minus strand of NC_081824.1, from coordinate 82,966,632 downwards.
GGCCCAGCCCCCACCAGAAAGAGACTGGTGAAGCCCCCAGCCCCAGCCCACAGTGGGCAGCCCACCCTCACCCCGAGCACAAATTTGGGGGGCACATGCCCCCATGCCTCCCCTGAGGATGCACGCAGTGGTGGGAGCCACTCCCGCCCCTCTCCCAGATAAGCCACCCATGGATCCATCCTGCATTCTGCCCGGCTGGGTAGCACCTGCCCCTGCCCCTACTCCAGCCCCACTCCTCCCCTCACTGTGGGGCCCTGAATCTGCACCCCCATGCCCCTTCCCTCCCTCATGCCCCTTCCCCTCCACAGACTTACTGGCCAGATGCTGCTGCTGGGCTGCATATCAGCAATTGGATCAGTATCAGCCAATGCGGCTGTTAATAATTGGCCACTGGTATCAGTCAAAAAAACTTTTATCAGTGCACCCCTACTAAAAACTGGCATTTTCCAAGGGGTACCTCAAGTCTAAAAAAGGTTGAGAACCAGTGGTTTAGACAAGTTTCCATAATGGCTAACAGTTGACAGATTTTGGGGAACAGGAAGTCAAGAAACAAACTGAGTTATAATAAATTATTGAAGCAGCTGCTAAGGCTTTTGATTGAGGCTGCACAATTTATTTTACTCAGAGGGAAGCTGTCAATCCTCAAATACACGTGAGGTGTGGAAGAAGCCGAATTGGGCATCTCGCTCTGCTTTTGTGGTCAGTCAGACCTCCATTTTTAAAGTTTTGGCTATAAATCTTCATCCCTACTTTGGCCCTCTTGCACTCAGGAAAGATATACAGGGCTTTCAGGGTGACATATAGTTAATGAACATAGTGTTTTTTCTGGGTTTTTTTTGGATTGCATTTAATTTTTTTTTAATCAATAAAAAGAAACTGTAACTAGTCAAGACTGAGCTGAAGGACATACAGTTTGGTCATTTATTCAGAATGTCAGTGTTGGTTCTGACCTCATCAGAGGTGTCACAGAGGTGATATACTTGGTCTAGTGGAAGATTTCTTTTTTCTCCTACTAACTCTAAATACCTGATTTAAACCAGAGCCTTCATGTGACCTTAATATGTTTTTAAGGAATGTTTCAAGACTTCAGGAGTCTACTGTATCCATTTTCCTGATAGTTCATGCCACATTCTCAAGGTAGCTGCCAGAAGCTCAGAATGAGGGAAGTATAAACTTGCCTCCAGCTGTTTTCTGTCCTGCTTTATATCCAGATTCACTCACTTTTTGCTTCTTTTTAATAAGTCAGGAAGACCTTACCTGCTATCCATACTTATTACCTCCCCTGTGTGAAAATTGCTAGTCTCTTTGGAAACAGACATGAATACATTCACTCCCCTCTGAACATAAGATATAATCTATATAACATAGGGCAAAATAATCAGTAACCTATATAGTAACCCTAGAAACAGCATTTGGAGAAAGGCTCATTTTTGGCAAGTTTGAGAGAGAGAATGTGTCAAATTTAAACCTAGCTTCCCTATATGTCAACATACCCCCTATACCACAGCTCTCCCCCTACTTTTCTCTGCTTCAGCTATACTCTAAACATTTTCTATTACTCCACTATAAAAATTACATTAAAAGAACATTAGGAGAGTGCAAAGAGGTGTCAAAAGCCTGGGAAGATATAAGAGAAGTCTACCCTTTTGTGTATTTCGCATAGAACCCTTTCCTAATTTGGTGCCTGAAAGCTGCTTTTCCAAAGAAAGTATTTGTTGTGTATTTGAGCATCTGTATGCATGTTCTCCACTCTATCAGCACAGAATGCCTGAATTGCATTATCTTATGTTACCGTATGTTCTGCTTTATCCATATAATATTGGAAAGTTTTTAGTTGATGTTAATAAAGATCGCTCCACTGTTCTTCCTTGTGATCTTTCCAGGACAAGAACCCCATAGATACACTATTTACAACACTGGGCGGAAAAATAAATTTGTTTAATGGAAATGCATACCAAGGGAAAAAGAACAAAATGAATAACTGGTACTTGATGTATGCAGGGGAAAAAATAGGAGACAACCACAAAACAGTGCAAAAAAGTTCTCTGCACCAATAAAGGCAGACAATAAAAAAAAACATAATACATTCCTTTCACCACAAATCATAAGCTGTACCCTTGTGACAGGTCATCTCCGTCTTCATACTACTAGTTACAATCAGGAGGAACGTGAAGATTGTTATAGAACCCACGAAATAACAACTAATTTTCCCAGGTTCCTAGCATAAAAACTTGATGAAACCAACATGAAAAGAATATATAAATAAAGCATAAGTGACACTGTGTATTACAGGTATCTAATTTTACAGTAAACCTATTCTGTAGATTAATACATTGACTATATAAAAAAAAAACCAAAACAAAAAATAACATTTTGGTTGTAAATCAAGCATTCAAAACTAAGGAAATGCCATATTTTGTTAGGCCTGCAACCTTAATTCTGCCTACTTGTGTGCCCATCATATGCATGAGGCTCGACTGCTAAGTATAAGGATATTGGCCCTTTAAGAGAAGTAATCCAGTGCTTCTCAACTTTTTTAGAAACAAGGTACCCCATGTTAGACTCAAGGAGCCTTTCACTAGACTCAAGACACCCATTGGAAAATGCCAGCTCTTAGTTTTCCCTTTTTTGAGGGAATAGAGCAATTTTTCTGTTGCAAGAAACTCAGCTCACAACAGATAAAAATGTTTTGTGACAATATGGATTCCTATTTGAAATCTCTGGCCGCTTCCAGACAACAGGTGTCGTGTGGTATGTGGTGCCACAGACCTATCTGCGGCACAACACACTGCACATTCAGGTGCTCCCCGCGCTGCTACCTTGCAGTTTGTGTGTGTATGGTGGGGGTTGACCCCAGGAGATCCCAAGGTCAATAAAACCCATGGGGAAAAAAATGCGATGCATGCGTCAGAAGCGCGTGCCACCCAAAACTGGATCCTGGCCAGCCGAAGCCATGTTGCAGCTACCAGCCAGGCTTCCAGCTGAAGCAGCACCACAGCTGCAGCTTCCCTGGCCCCCAGGTAAGGCTGCTGAGGCCAGCACAGCTCCTGGCCCCAGCCTACCCTACCCGGGGTAACCTGCCATGTGCCAGAGCCCACATAGCACAGGCATTCCCTGGGGACAAGTAGCAAGAGTACAAGGTGTGCAAGGGCTCCACATAGTTATATGATAGAGCTGCTGCCCAGTTTTATGCTTCTCCTTTAGTTTATTCTATTAATAAAAGTCTAACCTGTTCCTTGAAACTGATTACAGCTTCTTTGCTAAACCCATGAGCAACACACTATGGAAAAAAATCCAGCAAGTACCTATGCAATTCAAGAATGCATTAAAATTCATACACATGAGGCGGCACGCAAATCTACATGGGCAACTTTGAAAAATTTGGCTTTGCAACCTCAATATCATGCTTTTAATATTTCTGTATACAGTTTCTAGGGTTTGTGTGCATTTTTAAAAGGGAAAAAACAGTAATGCAGAGTTTATCGTGGGCAACAGAAATAATCTTCCCAGCAACATCTACAGGGTCTTAATCTTCAAACTTCAGTAGTGCATTGTAGACTGCCAGCAAATGAACCTTGAGACTAACAACATTAATGGGAAGGCAGAGAAACCAGCTATACCAAAGCATGTGTGTTGTGCCTGGGACATAGCTAAGAGAGCCTTACTTGGCTATCATTCTCTCTCCAACCTCCAAAATCCTGTGATATTAAGCTGCCTTCTGAGGAAACAATACTGGCCAGTAGAGCTGTGTACTGAGTTACAAAGACATACAACTAGCATGGTGAAGCCTGATCTAGCTCCTTTCCACTTGCTGTTCTGAGGCATTTTCAATTTAGCAAGTATTTACTGATGGAAATAATACAACTTTTTAATATATTCAAGTCCAACTATTTTGCCAGAGTTATGCTGGCCACACTTTCCTGAAGGATGCCAGAGAGAGATGCTAAATGCTGACTTGTAAGGAATTTAGAACTCAGTAAATAAATACATATAATATCAGCAGATCTTCATTCAATAAAGGAAATGTCCTTCTTTGTCCAAAGCACTGTCAAATTTGAAGGGCTCAATACAAACAAAGGTGTCCAGGTTTCTCAAATAAAATAGCAGATTCTTTAATAATGGAAAGTATGGAGAGCCTAAATAAAAGCTCCATACAAGCTGCTCACCTACAATAATGAAAACACTAAGTTAGCAAAAGAACAGAGAAAAAAGTAAATATTTGTGTGATCTAAAATACTGTTGACTTTAACAGTACATTAAAACATCCTTGCTTTCTAACAGGAACCACAAACTTCCAACAGATTTTATTGATTACTTTAAAATCCCACCACAACTACTTTTACTTACAGTGTTGTTTGATGCAAGTAAAATGTGGGTGTTTAGAAACTACAGCAAATGTTTGAATGAAACGTTCACTCGAGAAATGGAGATATACTGTATTTACTGGAATATAAAACAACCCAGAATGTATCCCCCAATAATTAGATTCTATATATGGAAAATGTATATATTAGTTAAAATATTCCAGGTACTTAATCTGATTCTTTGAGGTTTGCCTTGAATTTGTTCCCCACCCACTGCTACAGTCAGGGAGAAGAGGGGAGGGGCAGAAAGGCAAGACTCAGCCTCAATTCAGCCCTGCAAGGGTAGTGGGGAAGGGACATGGTCTAGGCCCAACCTGGCCCTGCAGAAGGAAAAGGGGGCATGGCCTGGCCCTGCTCCAGCCACAGGGAGGGGGGCAGCACAACCCAGATGCAACCATGGGAAGAGGGAAAGGAGGTATGGCCTAGCCCTGATCCATATGTGGGGTAGGAGCAGCTTGCCCTGCCTCATGGGGCAAAGCAGGTATGGCTGTCATGTGGGGCTTGGGGTTTGGAAAACCTGCAGGGGAAAGGGTTTCTGTTTTAATGGTCACTGCTCCCTCACTGCCAAATTTCCCAACTCATGGGAAGCCCCACTCTCCAGATGGCTCTGCAGACTCCATTTGGCATATGGGCTGAAGGTTGAGCACCCTTGTTTTAGGTGGCTGTTTACAACTGCATTTGCAGTTTCAGACCAAGAAGATTTGATTCTAACTCGAAGATCAGTTTTAGTTTAAATGCAGATTTTCAATCACAACTCCACTTATTTTAATAACAGAAGAAAAAAAAGTGTGCCAATGTTATTTTCAGACTTGCATTTATTTCGCTGGATGCTTAAGAACAGTAAAAGGGACAAAAACCCACATTCATTTTAATATTTCTAACAATGTGTCATGTACTTAATTCATAAAGTTTATAGCCTCCTCCTTGGTAATATTTTAAACACCAACAGGTGCTATTCAATGACTGTGCCGTGTTCAAGAATGACTCTGCATGACCACAAGGTGGCAGGACAATACCTCAAGACTTATGCATATCTCCAGGAGTTGGGATCCTTGAAGCATCTTATTTTCCCCAATCTAAGCAAAATTCTACAAATACCCTAATACAGAATTTGCTCAGATCCCAGTAAAGACAAGATAGTTCAAAGTTTCACACACATTAAATTCTGACCATATATTTGCCTGGTGAAAGTAGAAAGAGCACGTCAAAACTAGCCACTATCTGGTTTGAATGTGGACTGGATAAAAACCCCTTAAGGAAAGAGGGTGAGGAAAGGATTAAATTGAAATGAGGGATCTGGTGAGACTAGGACTTAAGGTGAGGAGGACAGAGGCACAGGAAGCACATAGACAACTTTATGGATCTCAGAAACATGATCTAGGCTCAATTATTTATTCAAACATCATGAAAATTCCCCCAGGATGATTTCACCAATTTGTCCCAATTTTATAAATGATGTATTAAAACAATTCCTCAATATCCATGTAATTCATGGGTGAAATGTTTTGCTTAACACTTGGTACAGTAATATTAGCTTGAAAACTGTGAGTCAACAACAAGAAGTAAAGGCCTAATGTTTTAAATGTAGAAAAGGGTTTGCTATCTTAGCTGAATATTAAAATAAGGAAATACATGTGGGGGAGGGGAGAAAACAAAGAGAAAGGGCGCATCTACACAAGATGCTGACTGTGTTGTAGTCTAACACTACTGCACAGCAGTGTCGAGTGGCAAAAACTGTGCTGAGATGCTACTGTGCAGTAGTATTAGGCTACTGCACAGTAGCGTCACTTAAAACACATTTGCCAGTGCTACTGCACAGTAACTCCAGTTATTGTGCATTTATTTAATACTTGTATAAACTTGCTTTACAAGTACTAAATAAACGTGCAGTAAGAGGTAGTCTGAATCAAGGAGACAGAAAGTGGCTCAGAGAGGGAGACAGGAGATCAGATAAGCATACACCCCACTATTGTCTGGAAGGCAATCCAGGATTCCTGAATCTCACCATTGCCCTGAAGTCAGGAAGTATCTGAATCCCACTAGCAAAGAACCTCATACCCCCTCTAGTGCTGGTACACAAATAGGATGACAACCTACTATTGCTACCAGTCACTGTTAGTTCTGGCAGAGACCTGAGCAGTGCATTTAAAGGAACCAACCCTGCTTCTGCCCCAGGTGGATATCAGTGTGATGCTTCATGATAGTGTTTCTGGTTTTAGCAGTTTGCCCTTTTAAAAAACATAGCAAGTCTCCCTCTCTCTCTCTCTCTCTCTCTCTCTCACACACACACACACACACACACACACACACACACACACACAGAAAACTATTACTTGTTTTCTTTTCAAATAAGACATGCAACATGTTTTAGGGAGGCAGAATGAAGAAAAAAAGATTTTTTCAGAGTCATGGCCAACAAGATTTTTTCAGAGTCATGGCTGACCTGCTGAGGCAAAAGCAACATTTTAAGCCCTTTCAAGACACTGCAAAATTGGCTGCAGCTTTGGGCTACTCAGACAAAAACTACTGCCAATTTGGCAGTGGTTGTAAAAGATTAAAACTAACTATGATGTGTACTTTTTTCCTCCCTCTCTGGCTAGGAAAGGACAGCCCTGGTAGCTGTTGGCACTGGATTTATGACCTAGATACCTTGTTCTGAATGGACCCAAACCCTCAGACCGACCATGACCTTTCCATTCAATAATAGGCAAATTTTATTGATACATAGTGATAACAGAAAAGAATAATGCAAGTAATTCTATATATCTACCAATCCTAAGGCTGTCATCAAAGCCAAGAAATGTCTGGTTAGTACGCAAGCTTCACTCTGAAGTTCTCTCTTGAATGTCAGATGTCAGCAGCCTGGAGGTTGGAAGCTGAGGCCCACTCTCCCCCCCACTCAAGGGGTGGATGAGACGGGCTGGTGGTATGCCCTCTGTCCATGGTGCCTCGGGTTCCCCTCTCGGGGACCTTTCTTGGAGATGGGGACCCTTTGTTGCTGTAAAGTCTCTGCTTTTGTATTCTTTTTCCTTCCTGATGAATCTTCATCCATGGCTATTGCTGACTGGTCTTTCTGTGGTTGTCATACTGTCCACGTTCTATCCTGTCAGCCCATTCCTGTTTTTCACAAGCCCATCACATGCACACATCCTAATTTCAGCTTTCTGGACCTTCTCCTAATTTGGTCTGTTCCCCCAAAACCAGAAAACTCAGGCTCTTATGAGCTGGTGCCACCTTAACTCATGTTATGGAACAGTGTAGTATATGCCCACAATTTTCCAGGCTATGTGTATATCCGTTCACCTTGTTATGTTAGATACCCTGTCTGCCTTACAGGCTGTGAAAACTGTGTGACCGTGTGACTAGGCCTTAGAAATCAATTAACACTTGCTGCTGCCCTGGACTACTGTTCTAATCCATATATAAATTACCTATATGCCAACCTCCAAAAGCAAACCTCTAAATACATTTTCTAGCCCTCAGTAGCCACTGCAGTGTCTACATGCTTCAATTCCAGCACAGAAATCATCTTCCCCACTATAGATGCATACCCTAATTTTGGAGGGCTGAAAAGGGTGTGCATGGTATGAAAGTAAATATGATATTAGAGTTATAAAGTCAGACATTCAAGACTTTTTTAGGAAATACCATTAGGTTTTTTAGGAAATACCAAATTAAGGTCGGCTGAGAATTTTTTTTCCATGGGAAAGGCACAAGCAATCTTAATTCTGGCATTTCCTAACTCCTGAATGCTTAACTTTACAACCTTAACCTGAAGTGTTGACAGCTTTTTTGTGGGTAGGTGGACGTGCAAAAGTGAAGTGAAGCTCCTTACTCAGAATAATTCCCCATGGCCTGCTTACCAGGCCTTCAAAGGGACAATATCACATAAGCGTCATTCTGAATTACACATCCTACTACAATAATGTCACTTTATGTTAAGATACAAAGCTGTTTAAAAGGAATCTGGTATATTAAAAAAAACTGTACAAGAAGGTCTCCTACTTCATGGTACAGATTATATTCTAAAGAAAAGCTGCCTATTTATCTATAGAGTAAATAGCTCAAAAGTATTTCTCTTTAACCATTTTTCAGTCAAACAGTAGTCTATGCTTCCCAATTAGTTTTTAGTGTGATGTAACCTAGTAGGAACAGGTAAAAACATGACCTAGAGATTGGGTCCAATAATTACTTTTTTTTTGGTGTGGGTTTATGAAGGGCATACGATGTTTACTTCAGGATACCTCTAACAGCATTGTACTTACTGTGCCAATTATGGTAAACTGCTTACAAATGTAATACAATTTTAAATCTACTGTATTTACACAAATCAAAGGTGACTTTGAATTTAAGATGACCCCCCAATAATTAGATTCTAGACATGGAATATTATATATTTGTTATAATTTTCCATGGCCAGAATCTAATTATTAGAGGGTCATCTTAAATTTGCACACTGCAGTGGAGAAGCATGCAATAGGAGGGAACCAGCATTGCAGGGGGGGGAAACAAGCAGCAGGGGAGTCAAGTGGCCCCTAACCACTTGTCATCCCCACCACTTGCTCCCCTACTGCCTGCTCCCTCTTTTGCCCCTGCTTACCCCCACAGCAGCTCCATCTCCAGCCCCACTCTGGCTCAGGGCATGGAGTACATGGTCACTTCAGCCCCTGCCCAAACAGGCAGCAGCAGTTGCAGCAGTGACAGCTCTGGCCCCAGCCCCAAAGGCAGGTAGCAGGGTGGGTGAGGGGAGAGGCAGGGACTGTGGCTGTGGCTATAGGTCCAACCCTGAGCCAGGGGCAGGGCTGGAGCTGAAGCTGGAGTCACAGCAGCTGCCTGTCCCTACCCACTGATACCTGAATTCAAGAAAAGGGACTTCCCCCCCGCCTCAAGTTGAATGAAGGGAAAAAAAACCTCATCTTGGATTCAAGTAAATGTGGAAAACTTTGTTTAATTTGTTTTAACTTTCTGGTAACATTTACAGTAACATTTTTGGATGTTTATTTTCCAAACACATAACATATCAGCTATTTCCTGCTGAAAGGATTGATATATTCTGCATGTGATTCTGTGACTCTGAAACTACATCTGATTTCTGGACCATTCCCTCATTCTTACAGGAAGTGCTACATATACATATATATAAAAAACATATTCATTTGTATATTTTAATATATGTACCCATTCCATCAGAGTGGCAATAACAACCTCTTTTCAAAAGAAATTCTATGCTTATACTATGAAGAAAGCCATATGGTCTTCGGCGAGGATCTTTCCTCTCACCCTTGGTGCTGAACTGCAACTGTCAATCTGTCTGAACAAAATGAAGCATGTTATATATGTCACTTTCTTAACACGGCTGGTAACAACCACTCAGCCAACAAACAAAACTAGTTTCTAGGATATACAAAAATCTGAGTTTAAAAAGTCAGCCACCACATCCCCACACCATTTGCTGTTCTCTAAATCTTTTTTTTTTTTTAGGACTGGCAATCTACCTGAAATACAATCATTTTTATTCTGTGTATTTTTAGGCATCCAAAAGCATCAGTCAAAAAGTGCTGTAAGCACCATGACTATGGGCTAACGAGGCATTAAGACTATGTTATTCTGGTAGGACATTGATTTCCCTATCAATAATCTGCTGTGTTCTGTTATCCTTATGTTTGCATGGGAGTCTCTCCTTCATTTTACAGTGCCTTCTGCAGAACAGTAATGCTTTTGTTGTTTGGAAAATTGAACTTTAATCTGTATCAACTTTATTAATCGTTTGACATACGTGGTTTAGTTCCTCCAATAGCTATTTATTGCTATAATGCATTTGCGTGATAATTGCTTACAGGAACATTCTGCAACCTCAGCTGGCTCAAACTACAGGGGAATACAAGAAGCAAGAAGCAGACAAAGTGAATGTGGATTCTGCACCTATTTTAAACCCCAAAACCAAGCTCTATCACAGCTCTTTCCTTTCCTTGAAGAAAATCAGAAAAAAAAGGCTATAGGTGAACAGAGAAAGACAAGTACAAGTACTAAGCTGCTGCAGAGCTTTTTCATGCACAGCAGCACACACGTAGACGCTGACCCAGCTGACTGGGGCTGCCTGCCAAGTTATCCCCATGCTGGAGCACCCTCATGTCCTCAGCCAGCCCCCCTGTAGCACGGTGAGCTGGGCCAAAGCAGCCCGGGGCTGGAAGGCTGCCAGCCATCCCCCTGCCAGCTGGGGCTGCTCTGACCTGGCTCAACATGCTGCAGTCCTGAGAGCATGTGTAACCATGCTATGCACCTGAGTTTATTGCTGCACATTAATGTGCATGTGTAGACGCACCCTATTAGCATAGGAGGAGAAGAACAGCTCCCTCAGTACACTTCTACTTTAACCCTTATGAACTACTTGTAGATGACCTCCCATATCTGAAACACTTAGCTAAACTAGCCTATGTTTTTTTACATTATTCTTGAATTGAGCATAGGAGATAGAAGTTCCTCCTTTCCCCAGAAACTCATCCAGTCCTTTCACTTAGGCTTTGGGAAAGCTAAATTCACTCTTAACTGTGCTGTCTGAATAATAGTTACTAGTCCCATGTTTTGTCGTTCATCATCAAAATATTTTATTGTAACTAGCCAGAAACAAGAATAGGTAGCCAGAAAGTCTTCTGTGCTATTCATTGTCTAATACAACATCAGTCCTGCTGATGAAAACAGTCACTCGCATGACAGTAAGAAGATGTTACAAGTAAAATTTTAAAAGGATACATATAGGTTACATTTTAGGAGAGCCATCTGAGAGACCTTATGATACATATTATATGGTGCACATTTCTGCCAACTGGCTTTAAGAAACTGAGTTTGGTACAATTAATTATTACAAACCATTAAATCATTTTAATCTTCCTTGATTCTTTTTCTGAGAACAGATTTCAACTCCTATTTCAAGAGCAAAACTTCAATATGCTTTACAGTCAAGTCAATACACTCACTCAGCCAAGGCCCAGAATTAAATACTTATTATGTATTAAAAGGCTATTATTAAAAAAAAAAAGATTTAAAAAGGGGGAGACTGAATGGCTCAAGGAATTGATAATGGGATGTGGACTTTCTTCTAGCCTACACAAACATGACTCACATTAGCAGCTGGCACATCTGACAGGCTCAGCAGAAAGGCAAATAAATAATATGCCCAATAAATGGGTCTGAAAACTGAAGCATATTTAGGATGTTCTCTCAATAATAAGGTTTGATGCATAAGATGTCAGATAATTCTCCACTACTTTGTATCTTTACAATTTCTTTGCACAGGTGAAAAGTACCCGGGGGTGGAGAGGGGGGGTGCAACTAGAGAAGCCAGATTGGTACCTTTTTTACACTAACTTTGCATTCCCTTGGACAACACAAATCTGTTACATTTACAAGTGTTGAAACCACTGTGAACACTGATGTGCAATAATAAGATGTTTACATTTTTCTTAATAAAAGCTTGTAAGAAATATGAAGAATGCTTAACTAATAACAAAACATTCATTTTGTTCCAATTATTTTTTTTCCAAATTACATACGCAGACTAGTGTGGATATAATTCACAATAACCAGAGTGGCAAGTGCAAAAATTTAATGTTCATTTTATCCATGTTTTAACATAATATCGCACAATTTTTTTTTTGCTTCACGGCCCAGTTATTAGATAGTTTTGGGCAGTGCCCACACTGTGCTAGGTGCAGCATATATACAAAAAAGATCAGGACTGGAGACCTTGAACCTTAATATGGAGGAGGGCAGGGGAAGAGATGGAAGGAAGGGAGCAAGGAAGATGAAAATGGAGGACAGAGCAAGATGACTAAGTAGTCACTTGGCCACATTCAAATAATACAGTGAACAGTACGGTGGGAAACGTCTTAGCTATTTGTGTTCTGACTTTGAACCCTATTCAAAGGGGCACAGGCACACAAAACTACTTCTCAGCATATACACTTGATCTGACCCTTCAAGAGGCTGAGATTTACACCTAATTAGAATCTCTCTGAATATGACACCACACCAATACAAAGCAAAAGGTGAGTCTGTGACAATATTAATATAGTATTATAACTCTTGCTATGAAGGCTATAACAAAATAGCGTGAAAGGAATAATTTCTTCAGAGCATTGGAATGAAAATACTTAGCTCTCTGGGAGGTGAAATATGTGTACCCAACCATAAGATTAATATTGTGCAATATTAATATTTACAAAGCTCTATGATCATTTATTCCTAAGAACATCATTCTTTGATTACAAGGAGCAAAGTGAAGACAGATTATATTGGTTCTAAAAGAATGAATGCTTGTTATAGCCACTCTTATTTACATGATTTAAAAGTACCAAAGTCATTTTCTGAATTGGAAACATAACTTTATTTGTACATTGAACAATGCTGATCAACAATAATACCTCCCCACTGGGGCTAAGTACAGACATTCAAAAAGCCAGAGGCTGAATCGATTCAGTCTTTGCGGGTTAGTCTAAACTGCATAGCTTGAACTGAGAAGCAAGTGAACAGACAATCACTTTCAATTCCAGAAAGGCAGCCACATTCTTGCAGTGGCTCAGGCCAGAAGCTGGGAGGTGCTAGAGCACTCCTCCCAGGCTGCCAGCCACTCCCAAAGGGAAGGAAGGAAACTTCAAAGCTTTTCCCCCATCCCTGCTTGAGTGGAGGGAGCGTGGCCAGACCCTAGCCCAGGGCCAGAAGACTTTAAAACAGGGGTGAGCAAAATACAGCCTGTGGGCCACATCCAGCCTGCCAACCCATTATATCTGGCCTGCAGGGCCCCTAAAACATTTAGAAAATTAATTATTATCTGCCCATGGCTGCCTGTCAAAGACATTGAGGCTCCAGCAGCAGCTGGACCCAGGAGAAGCCAGCAGCAGGACCCAGCAGCAGCAGGACCCAGAGGCAGGGCAACAAGGGCCCCCCAGCCAGGCCCGCCCCTGCCCCCCGCCAGCCCACAACTGGAAGGCTCTGAAGCTTCTGGTCTAGAGACTCTTCGGCTGTTCCCTAGCCCTCCCTCCATCGGAATGGAAACTCAGATGAGATCAGATGGAGGGAGGGGAGAAAGCACTGCAATCAGCCCATGTCATGGGACCTGAGCTGGATCCGGCCAAGAGGGAGAGTGGAGGAGGTGGGCAGAAACTGCTGCAATCAACCCACGCCTCAGGGGCTGCACCAGGCTGGGCTGGTTCCATACTGTGCCACGTGGTAGGGAACTAGCCTGTCCAGGAGGGAGCAGGTGGCAGAAACCACTGCAATTAACTTATGCTGCAGGGCCTGGGCTGGGCCATGCTGGCTCCATACCAGTAAGAGCCACACAGCTGGGAACCGCATGGTACTCATCAAGATGGGCTGCAGCCAGAACAACGGGCGAGTGAGGGGGCGGGAAGCAGTGGCAGCAGGTGGGAAACAGCAGCAACAGTGGCCGGCAGGCATGCAGGAGAGAAAGTAGGGAAGCAGCAGGGAAAGGGCAGCAGTGGGGGAACTGACAGCATTGGGGGAGTAGCAGCAGTGGCAAGCAGGAGTGTGAGCGGGGCCCACGCTGGTGCCCCAAAGCCAGTGGACACCCAGGGTGGAGCGGCAGTAGCACAGAGCCTGGAAGCAGGGGTCGCCTGGCTCTATCGCATGAAGCTCAGACACAGTCCACCCAACCCACGCGCCTCTGGGGAGAATCCCGCATGATGGAGCCGGCAGTCCAGCCACACTCACAGGTAATGAGGAACAGGGGGGAGCTCCATGCTGTGGAGCTGGGTTGCCTCCAACACTCTCCCTGCCTCCGCAGCCAAGCCCCATGACCTGCACTGTTAGCTTCATCAAACAGGGGTCAGTGGGGCTGGCCCCGCAGACTGCCACCACCTCCAGCATGGCAGTAGGGTGGGAGCAGGGGAAGCTGTGCGCTATGGGACTAGACAGAGCTATCCCCGCTCCCTGCCATAACATGCAGCTCCAGAGATTGGCACACTCCAGGGACTCTGAGGACCCTCCTCCCCTGCTCCCCCACGAACATGCACCCACATCCTCCCACACACTCCCACTCCGCCCACCATACCCCTGCCCCAACCACATACCCCACACCCATCCACCTGCCTCAGCATGTGAGCCCTGGGTGGAGCATGGCCATGCTCTGCCAGTGAACAGAGATGAAGGAAACACTGGCGGGGGCTGCCCTCTCCCCTGGCTTGAGCATACAGCGAGGGGCAGAAGCGTGGCAGCCTCCCCCATGCAGACCCACCAAGGTCCTGTGTGGCCATGGAGGGGGTTTAAACCCCCCTTCCCCTACCTCAGCAAAAGCCTGGCAGGGGCTGCCCCCAGGCAAACTCTGGCTTGGGTCTGGGCCCAAGAAGAGGATTTAAACCCCCCTCCCTCCCCACCTCAGCATACAAGCCCTGGGCCAGGGCATGGCCACATCCATCTACTCTCTGCTTGAGCAAGGAGGGAGTGGGCAGGAGCCTGGCAGGGGTTCCCCCACAAACCTTGCCTGGGGTCTTGTGCTGCCAGGGAGTGGGGGGTTAAACACCCTTCCCCACTTCAGCCTGCCAGCCCTGGGCTCAAGTGGGGTGCAATGTGGAAGGGGGGACAAAAGCCTGGCAGAGGCTGCCCCTCCCCAGGCAAACCCTAACTGGGGTCCCCCCTCTGCCTCAGTGTGCCGGCTGGAGCTAGCATCTGGCCACACCCCCTGTACCCTCTGCTGGAGCAGCAAGCAGGGAAAACCCAGGCAGGGGCTGCTGCACCCCTGCCAGGCAGACCCTGGCTGGGGTCCCATGTGGGTGGGAGAAGGGGTTTAAACCCCCTCCCTTTCCTCCGCCTCAGCCTACTGGCCCCGGGTGCAATCTGGCCACACCTCTGCCCTGTCCCCCTTCTCAGCTCAAGTGGCAAGTGGGGAAAAGCCTGGCAGGGTCTGCTCTGCCCCTGCCAGGCAGACCCCAGCGGGGTTTTCATGCACGTGAAAGAGGGAGCTTAAAGCCCTCTCCTCCCTGCACCCCCTACCACCTTCTACTGGCCTGGCCAGGGGTCTGGCCAAGTCCCCCCTCTCCTCCAACAGCGAGGGAGGAGGGAAAGCCCTTGAGGGACTACTACACCCCTGCCAGGCAGACCCTGGCTGTGGTCCAGGGCTGGGTCTCCTACCCTTACCCCGTTCTCAGCCAGCCTGAGCAGCACTAGGGAGCAGAGGGGCAGGGCCAACTTTGCTCTGCTGGAGCAGACAGCACAGGCCAGCCCAGGGCCGCAAATATTCCTGGGATGCTGGGGGACTCTGATTTAACTTGAACTAGGAAGGGGTCTAGGACAGGAGTTCCATAAACTGGTTTGACCTAAATCAGTTAAGTCTGATATTACATACAACCAGATTTACCTTAAACCAGTTTTGGCCATTTTGAAATTGGTTTATGTGCACTGAACTTCTGTTCTGTTACAGGTTTAAACCAGTTTCTGATCACTTAACCCAGTTTATGTGTAACTTCTGCCCTAGCCTTGCAGACAGTCAAGTAACGTATTATATTTGTTTTGTGAAATACTAAACAACTGTCAAGGGCAGTTAAACTCCCAATTAATTTTAATCCATTCTAGAAATGCAGTGATCTGGTAAATATTGTGTACATATACAGACGTAGTGTGGGCACAGGAAATTATTCTTGTTTTATACAAATGCATGGTCTGAAGCAGATGTTATTTATACCTCATTAGACAATGCGTTGCCAGTTAGCAGCTTTTCTATTTATTTAAATTGTTGGCATTTTTAAAGACAGCTGGTTAGAAAAACTAGCAACTGCACTGAAATTAAGCAGGTGAAAATGAAGGTGGAAGTAAGTGATTAAGATTCACTGTAAAAAACTGCCAGTTACTATGAAACACTGAGAGCCTATCCCCTAGATCATATCCTGATGAACACTTCTGTGAACTGACACTTTGACTGGCTCAAAGGAATTTTCCCCACTCCAAAACGTGCAGCCCAGTTCTACAGCCACAGCTGTTGCCTCAGCACTGCAGGAGCCCTGTGGCTTGTGCATTCCACTGCCATGGAAGAAGAGTGGATACAAGCATGGCCCTCCTATGCCCCAGTTTCCCCCACTTTAACTCTCTCCATAAACGTTCAAAAGGAACTCTGCAGAAGTGGTGGGAAGAAAGTTTTGTAGTTGTATCAGAGTATGCAGATCCCTGATGCAGGCTCCTAAAACCTGCTTCTACTAGCTCCTACTGGGAACCACTTACTAGTTGTTAACCAATTTAAGTGTCCCTTTGCAATCCTAACTATAGTCAATCCAAAGTTACTCATCTAAAAAGGGTTTGTAAAAATATTTTTAATAGCTGAAAGCAAAGGCAGCTTCCCTATGTTTAAGAACACATAGTTAGAAGCATTTTGTTGCAATTATGATCGCAATGGGGTACACTTGTCAGTTGGATATAGAGGAAAATTTAGCTAGGTAAGTCTCACATAAATATTATTGAATACTTATGTTTTAATCTTCATGATTCATTACATTCATGAAGAAGGAAGAAGTAATGACCAAGAAGAAAGTTTTTCTTGCACAGCTTCAGTTATAGATGACACTTTTGAAAGAAGTTTTTGTATACGAAGTGCAATATCCGAAGGACTATAATAATACAAAACACATAACAGGAACAATTTTCTTTTATGAATAAAAAGGTTACCCAGTGAGTAACAGACTATTTCAGAGACATTTTTGTGAGGTTTTCTGGAGGAGCCACCTTGAAAAGAGCAATTTCCTTATAACTTTTTATTTCACCCTAATGGCAAGGAAAGCCATTAGGTAAACATTGAATGCTTCAAATTTAAAAGGAAAAACCCAACATCACACACATTAATAAATGTAAATGTACTACACCACAATACATAGTAGGGGCCAACCCTTGTTATCACAGAATTCAGTAGGAACTTAATCACAGCCTATATTGAAAGCTGAACTGAATGCATACCTCATGGGTTTTAACAGCTTGTAGTTTATTTGAATTATTTATGATAATACTTCATAATATTCCAGTAAATGTACTGAAGTATAATTTGTAAAAGTAATGAAGTTTTATGAATGCAAGACAACACCTAGCTACTCAGCTATTACATTCTTGCCAAGTATGCCTCTATTTCTCTGAAGTATGCAATGCAGTGAAATATAAGTCATTGGAGGTTCTAACTGTCCATAAATTTAAAGTCATCAAGGATGTTGAAAAAAAAGACAGACATCCTTTTGTAATCCTTTCCTTTTTCATGTCCTTGTAACAATATATTTAGCAGAATTCAGAGATTTGTTGGAATCTGACAAGCCATGCTGTGCGTGCTTCTATTTTAGCCTCAAACATGAAACCTCTGGGTTGTCAACCATGTGTCTTAGCATCTGCCCCAATCCTTTTGAGATGACGTCAAAGTACTCACACCTCACTGCTCCGGAGTTATCCTGACTGAAGATGTTATGACACCCTGACTGATCCATGCAAAGAGAAAACATTTGACATAGCTAAGCCCAATTGGCCGAGGTCCAAC
Source organism: Alligator mississippiensis (assembly GCF_030867095.1). Taxonomy (NCBI): domain Eukaryota; kingdom Metazoa; phylum Chordata; order Crocodylia; family Alligatoridae; genus Alligator; species Alligator mississippiensis. Next base: position 82,948,755 of record NC_081824.1, on the reverse strand, counting down.
TGGATCTGGAGAAATCTACCAGTCATCTACCACATGGAGAGGTGAAGTTTAACAGGTAAATCATCATTTGGTCTACTCTAGTGGTCTAACATTATAACTATAGGGTCCCATTTCCTTTTAATGGTGCCAAAATAACACAGGGTAAGAGGCTAGGGTGGGACTCCAGAATCAGGAAGCCCAAGAGCTTCATGTGAATTCGACATATTCACAAGATGTTCACCCTGAAAAAAAAGTGTGGAAATTGCCTGAGGAAAACCCTGCAGAGATCTGTTCTCCTTCTGTCCCCTGCTTCCCCCCACAACAAACAGTCAAGCAGCCAGCATTATGCAACTGATTTCCCCATAGGTTTTTTTTATAAGAGCAGCTGAGGAAGTTACAGAGTTCATTTGAGTCTATCATATGCTGCTATTTTTTTTCCTGTATGTTGGCACTATGCGCCAAGGACATCTTCTTTACGAGTATCATTTTAATTATTTAAAACAACATTAAATATTGCTATTGTCAGCAGGTTCACTAATTACCATCTTGGTCTTCACAAGCATTTAAGTGTAAGGCATTTGATTTCAACTGCTATGAGCTGTCATACAACTGTGAACAACTTTCCACTCAAAATGATATGATGATAATAAAAGGGCACTCCATTACAGGAAGGATTTAGTGACCTGATTAAAGATGCTATTTCATAGGCACCATACACCATACACTGAAAGCTCTAAACAAAAATCTTTAACAGTTGCAGAGTTCTTTTCAATTGCGGGGTACTTTAGATATTTTGTTAAAGTTGTTAAACAGAACTGAAAGTTGGTCATAATAAACAGCAGCTAATCATTCTAAAAACCTGGTTTAAGACAAATATATACATTTGCTAAAATAAACTCCTAATCAGGGCCAATGTTAGTTTGGGTAATAGTATGATTTTTAGATGGGATGGTACCTAAAGATCATTCCTTATAAAGTGATTAAGACAGCTTTCTCTGTATGCAGCACATATCCCCCTCCTCCACCTCCAAATTTGGCCCAATGACTGAAATAGTTTAACAGTGTCTATGGTGGGTTAAGACAGGGGAGCCAAAAGAGACAAACACAACTATTAGAAACATTACATGAAGGTTATTTATGATTTATAAGGTTCAATTTACATACTAGGAAGCTTTTTGATGGCATAAGTGTGTATAAGTGCTATAAGACTCAGCAGATCTGTATCGAACATTGCATTACATATCAATTTGGTGGATTATGCAGAGCAATGCTAACTCTGACAAGTAAGTCTCCAAAGCATAAGCCAGAGGTTATTGCCTGTAAGAGATATGAAGTCAAAGCACATATAATTAAGGCTTAGCTGTCTTTATCCAAAAGGATGCTACATTGTTTTCCAAAAACTAGCAGGGCTATTTGAACTTTGTATTTTCTATAAAGTTCTTTAATAACCTGATGGTGACAAGATATAGGGCCAGATTCAAAAGGCACTTAGGCATCTAACCCATATTTCAATCAAACTGAGATCAGAAACTTAAAAACAATTTTGGATCTATGACGCTACTACGCAGTAATATTGGGCTACTCCACAGTCAGCGTCTCATATAGATGCATCCAGGATTGCATAACCCAAAGCTTCAGAAACCAGAAGACAAATATGAAAAAAATCAAAAAGATTTTAAAGTCATTAAGTCTAGCCAAACTCCCAAATTCTGAATGCGTTAGGTTGACAACACTTAAACAAAAAAAACACTTCAGGGATGTTGTAACATGAAAGAGCTACCTCAGGATGGGCCCATCTACACGAGCTGCATTAATGTGCATTAGCCTAATTTATTGTGCATTATGGGTGTACATCTACACGTGTGCCCCTAATGTGCATTATAAATGGTGAAATTAGGTTAAGTGTGCCTAAATTTATACCTGCATTTGCACATTATCATTCACCATTTTTAATGTGCAAATGCAGGTATCAAATTTAGGTGCCATTAGTCTAATGCTACAAGTAGCCCAATACTACAAGTGCCTGCAAATACAGCTATAAAATTTAGGCGCGATTAGTTAAAGCACATTAACGCAATGTGTAGATGTGACATGGCACTAACTTTAGTGCCAGGTCTGCCCAGCCACTGGGGACACATGGTAGGGCTGCAGGGAATTGGCACTTCTAACTTTAACACCAAGTGCCTGCACATGTAGACACCTGCCAAAAATAACTTAATACACATTAGCTTAATGTGCATTAAATGTAGTCATACTTAAATGCATGTGTAGACACACCCGATGTGTACAAAAAATTAAAAATTGGGATTTGGGAGGTGCTGGTCATGCTCCCCAGGGTGGCTGGGAGGTGGCAGTGGTGAGGGAAGGTGCTTTTCAGAGAGCTATTGCCCCTGCCCCAGGAAAGAAGCCTCAGTTCATGGAGCTCTGCCTTGTTCAGCTCTGCCTTGCTCTACTTCCACCCCTACTAGAACCCACTCCTGGACCCATGCATGCCCTGAAACCTGGCTCATTGGATTGTACTCTGCAAGGGTAACACCCTTGGTGGTGGGAGAAGAAGTTGGCTTGGTGCAAGAACTGCCCCCTAAGCAGCAGAGTTCTGGAGGCAGAAAATTTGTTCACACAGAACGGTTAGGGAAGGGACACTGAATCCTGGCATGCTAGAAGACTGCAACTTGGGCACCTCATCTGTGGGGACTGGCCACACATTAATGCAACACAAGCCGGGTAATATGGATCAAAGAGAAACCTGCCCTAGAGTGGTGTAACTTTAAGCTGTCAAAAGTGTGCTTAAAACTAGTTTCGGGTGTTAATATGTGGACAATCCAGAGGTTAAGAGCTCCAGGAGCTTCCTAAAATTAACACGTAACAAGGCCCTGACTTAGACCATTTTTAAGTCTCTTGTCACCATGCTATATCACAGCATTATCCCACTGACAAATCAGGCTGGTTCATCTTAGTAACCACAATGATTCTGATGGTCTACAAAAAGTCTATTTAATTTTACTAAGTCACTAACTTCCAATGAAGCAAAAGTACACCCACAAACTGAAAATAAAACTACATTATCTTTATACATGATGAAATTCCACTACTAAGCTATAGTGGCCATGCCAGGTTTTCTTCAAAAACACTTAAAAACTAGGATTAACAGTATAACTGGGAGCAAAATGTTTCCCCGACATCCATCTATACTTTATATATCAGATTATTGAAGGAATCCATTGCCTACAAACGCAAGCCAGGTCCCCATGTCTGGACTGCATCTTGCCAAGACGACAACTGGGGAAGAAATGCTTTTCTTTTGAAACCTCAAGTCATTCAGAGATAATGGACACTATATTCCCTCCTGCAACATGAGTTGCATTTTAGTTGTTTACCACAACCAGTCACAAACACCTGTTGATCTCTGGAACCATCTACTTCCAATACCTTTTATTTGTAAAGAAACATTTTGGCTACTTGGAGGAAAGCAGTGAAAAAAAATAATACAGCTCCAAATGTGATCTTTATGGATGAGGTACAGGGACAACAAAGTAGTCCTAGTCCCAAATCCAAGTCTGCTCTTGTCTTGCAGATTTCAACTTTAGAGAGGTCTCTGCCATGGGCTGCAAAGCACAGTAATCATTGTACAAAAACAGCTAATGTCAGACATGATCTGCAACACAGGTTTTATTCAGACTTTAATTAAACTCCCTTGATTTAAAGTAAAAGTGGAGTTAGATTTTCGGTATTTGGCTCAGTTTTTCTATAAGATGTTTTAAGAAACACTCAAATGTACAAGTGTATCATTCTATATCACTAGAAATGCTTGGCAAATTCAAATATTGCTTAATTAAGAACATTTTGTATGGTAACATTGGATTGAAAATTGTGAGTCAGCAACAGAAGAGGAAATGTGTAGAGAGATTCCCTTTCTACCCTAAAAAATTGCCTGGTTAATCAACTATCAAAATAAAGAAACCCAACTTTGCATAAAATATTTTGTTAGTAGAAAGCAGAAGTGTTTTGCTTCTCCTGTACCTCAGTGCCTCTTACTGGAAAGTAGAACTTCTTTACTTTTGCTGTACCTCAGTGCCCTGACTTATGATTAACCTTTTCAAGTAGCATCTCAAGTTACAAAAGGGGCTTAGTTTGAAAATACCTTGAACTGAGTTTAAAAAGTTTTGGGCAGCATCAAGTTCTGTAGTGTGGACAGATTTACACCTTTCTTTGAGGCTGCAGTTGGCTACAATCACTGCATTTGACTTCCTTGGATCTTCTCTAGGCTGAGAACAAAAGAAAATGAAATGTTACTGAACTTGCCCATATGTCTGGCAAGCTAAGAGCTTTCAATATTTTAAAATAATTTGTTTCTCTTTAACCACCATCTCTTTCTGCTTTGGGAAGGTACCAATAAGAGCTGAGCTCTTGTTTATTTTGAATCCATTATATAACCAGTTTGTTATGATTGGTATCTCTCCTACACAAAAGCTGCTCAGGAACTCTAAAGCTGGTTTACCTCTTCTGGAAACTGTAGTAGCAACATTTATTTACAATGATTCATTGACAAGGCATTTGTAAATAAAACACCAATTTAACACAATTTACCCCCACTGCTTTAAGAGGGAAAGTGAAGGAAAAGACACCCGTACTGTCAGCCCCTTTTCTTGTTTAGTTTTGCCTAAGTTTGAGATAGACCAGAGCTTGTGAACCCTGTGTTCCAGCGCTGCACCCAGAAAGTCTGGATGATCTCCTTCAGTTGTTCCCATAATAATAAGAGTATAAAAGTGAATAAATTATTAATCAGGAGCAAGTATTATAGGCTGGCAAGAGAATGATTACATAGATGCATTTCACCACTCATCTGCACAGGCTGGTATCATTAATTGAATGCCACAACATGTACACTCATTAGGTCAGTAAGCTCAGGCTGACTGGTTTCCTAAACTCTTATCACAATACAAGTAAAAATATTGCTTTAGGTCTTTTTATGCATCAGACTATAACATGTTTCTTTTGGGGATAAAGAGAAAATTTTCCTGTTTGAGGTGTTATAAAAATAATGTGGGAATATTCTAAATAAAAATTGATGTGGTTACTTTATATAAACCTCTGCATTTAAAACTATAAGATTTGTTTCTGCCTCTTTTACTTCCTTCTTAATTTGGGGCAAATTTATGTCTCATCTTTCTTAAAGAAGGTGTTCCTTTTCTCCTGTTATAGAAGTCTTTTCCTTTTTTAAAAAAGTCTAGAATGTGTATATTTTCCAAATATCCCCAATCACATGGTAACTTATTAACAAGATTTCTAATTACTCTAGATTCCCATTAACTAGACAAGAGAACAAACAGGCTAGGAACGAGAGTTAAAACTCAGTGCTTTCAAAGCCAAATATCCTTTTTGTGTTTCTGATACTAATTTTAAGACATATTAATTTATAAAAAAGAAAACCCCAATCAAATATAAAGGATTTAAAAATGGTGATGGGCCCCTTGCAACCACTAGGTAGACTGATAACTCCATCTCCTCTTATTTATGTTAGAAGAGGATAAATCCATTAAAACCAACAGAAATATACTAGTGTACAAGGAGCGTTAGGACCCTAATACCGAATACATGGCAAAACCCTACATATCCATATTAAACACCTTCACTCCCTTAAGCACTGCTCAGTCACACTTTTCCTAGTAGAAGTTCAACTGGAAATTTTAGTGGTCGTGAGCAGAGCAAACTACATAGATTTTGTGACTCCTCTCCTTTCTTTGTTTTTCAAGCCATCTCCTTTGTCATGGACAAAAAAATGGGCACCACTGCATAAGGCTTTCATACGTATGTGTGTGCGCATATATATATATATATATATATATATATTATTACACGCACCCCTTTTCAGGTGTAAGAGTGAAGTGTGCCACCAATTTTAATCCAGAAAAAAAAGTGTGCCCAGGTATCAAAAGTTTGGGAAAAACTGTCCTATGCAGTTTACCTTTGAGAATAATTCAGCAGCCATACCTCAATAGAGACTAGGGGTTGCATGGATAGAGATTTTTGGGGCCAATACTGACAGTCAATATTTAAGGAGGCATATCAGCTGATACCGATCTGATTTCCAATATAGCTGCCTCCAGCTGGTAAGTCCGGTGTTCCCACTGCTGCTTGCACCCCGGGAGAGGACAAGGAGATGTGTGCCGCCCGGATCTGCACGGGACAGGGCAAGCTGCAGCCAGGACTGCTCAGGGCTCTTCTTGGCGGGGGCTGGGCTCAGACTGGACACAAGTGGTGCTGGCAGGATGCTGCATCTACCCCAAATTTCACTGCTGCCCCGCTCCCAGTGCTGCCACTGCCAGCCGCCCGGCACAGCCCCTGCTCTTCCTGGCACGTGGGTGGAGGTGGGGCATTGAGCCAGGGCTGTGCTGGGCGGCTGGCGATGGTGAAATCTGAGGTGGATGCAGCATCATCCCAGCGCTGCCAGAGCTCACTCCGAGCCCAGCCCCTGCTGAGAAGAGCCCGGTGCAGCTCCAGCTGCAGGCCATCCTGCCCCACACAGATCCAGGGGGCACACACCCACCATACCCTCTGGGGTGCAAGCAACAGCAGGAACTGCCTCCCCACCACGAGCCGTGGCTCTGGCCCCCACGCCCTGCCTGGGCAGCACCTGCCCCTGCCCCCTCCCTCACTGTGGGGAGCATTGATCTGCCCTGCCACACCCCTTCCCCCACACCAAACTTACCAGCTGGAGGCAGCTCTCCACACTGCCAGCTCTGCTCTTCGCTGCCTGAGTTCTCTGCTGTGGCTACACACAGCTTGGGCATTTATGAGCCAAAGTATTGGCCCTATCAAGCCAATATCCGATACAGCCAGTTTTCTTTATATCAGTACCAATCTGATATCAGACTGATGTATCAGTGCCTCTAAGAGAGACTATAAAAAATACATGCACTGCAGGTTGTTATAATCACAGAACAGGGGTCATCAACCCCAGTCTGGATCTGGTTCATATAAAGATCCAATCCAGCCCTGGAAGGTCTGATCTAGTACAAGGGAATTAATTGCCAGAGTTACACCATGCCTTCAGTCTCCTGTGTAGCTCTCCCCTCTGCTGCAGAGCCTGCTGCTCTGTCACATCTACATTTATACTTACTGCAGAAACATTAAAGATCAAAGGCAAGGGTAAGCACAGGCAAAACAGTTGGGGGCAGAGACTTGCAGCCCATGGTAACAGTAGGGTTGCAAACGGCAGCCCCATGCCAGCAAAAGGTTGCTGAGCCTGCCATAGAAGATGAAAATTTAGCCCCACCTACAGGCCATGTACAGACATTACAGCTAGAAGTTTGGGACTGGAGAGGAGGAAGACGTGGTTAGATAGGGTTGAAAATGACCCCTTGTTCTAACTTAGTAATTAAATAGGTGCTGAGCACCTGAGCTAAGGTAAATCAGGGGAGGGGGAGGGGCAGGAGGCTGGCAGGATCTGGGGGGGAGGTTGGGAGGATCAGGGGGTCTAACAGGATCTGCAGGGAAGCTTGGGGGGGGGTGATCAATGGGGCTTGGTGGGATCAGAGAAGCTATTTGACAGAATCCTGTCAAATAACCCAAGACATCCCCCAGCCCCACAACTGCCAAACTACCCCTCATCCCACAAACCACTCCCAGGGCTGGCTTTAGTGGCATTCACTGGTCCTAGGAGTTTGAGGTCAGTAAGTCATGGTGGGGGGTGGTGTAGCAGTGCTGGCAGCTTCACAAGGGGGTTGGCAGGACAGGGGGTGGCTACCAGCTCTGCAGGGAGGATGGTGAGATTGAGGGGCTCTCTTCCCCCTGACAAGGGATCATTTTTAGTGCCCCCAAATCCGTCTATCCTCAGACAAACAACTCCACAATTAACCTACCCCCACATCCTACCCACCCCTCCCTCCACCTGATTGATTTCAATTGGGTTCCAACAGTGGCAAACACCAGTAAAACCAGCATCAGGAGTAGCTTGTAGGATTGCGGGGTTTGGCAGGCTAAGGGGAGGAGGGGGAGAGCATGTCTGTGGGGGGGGCGGAGCCAGAGGATTAAATATAGTCTGGTACTGGGTGACGGGGGGTTAGGAAAAGCACAGCACCCGGGCTGGGGCCAGCAGCTAGGCTTTTCCAGCCTGAGGGCTATGCTCAGAATGTGTAGATCTGTCTACTCCAGAGGCAGGCAAAATACAGCCTGTGAGCTGGATGTGGCCCACCACCCACTTGCATCCAACCCACCAACATACTGTGCCCTGCCCAGCCCTTCCACCCACAATGGTGGGAGCAGGGCGCCCACATGTACACACAGTCCCAAACATACCCTAATGTTCTCACACCCTTGTAGGCAGAAGGACCCAGCTAACCAGCGTGCAGCTTCCACGCAGGGTTGCTGCTGCCACTGCTGCAGTCCCCGGGGACCTGCTCCACTTCCCCAGTCTCCTGCCAGCTCCGAGCAGCAGGTAAGGAAGCAGCGGGGCAGGGCTGAAGCCCGGCAGGAGCCCAGAGCATAGGGCTGGGGCACACTGTCTGCTGGGGCTGTGCGACATGGGAGTATAGGGTGGTCCCCATACCCTTCCACTCTCCCTCACACCCACACGCTACCCACCTGAGTTTCATGCTAAAATAAAGTCATATAGTTACTGAACAGGCAGTGTGCAGCAGCAGCAGCAGCAGGCGGGAGCACTCGGGGAGCAGATGCCCAGCGGGATGCAGCTCCAGCCAGTGCTGTACGAGAACAGCCTTCACTGGGTAGTTGGTATTGCTGGTGCTCCCTGCCACTCACGCACAGCCCCTGCACTCACCAGGCATAGGAGGGAAGCCGCACATCTGGAGCCAGCTGCTTTCTCCACCAGGGCTGCATGGCACTGGAGAGAAGCCTGAGGTGCTGGAGCTGGCTGCCTTCCCCACCCCCCAGAGGAAGGTACCTCGGGATTCCCTCTCCTGCCACACAGCCCTGGTGGGAACCTGGCTCCAGCATGCAGGGTTTCCCAGCATGCATGGTTTCCCTCCCAAGCCCAGCGAGTGTGAGTACTGCGCATGAGTGGCAGGGAGCACTGGTGAGACAGACTGCCCAGTGGAGGCTGCGCTCCTTGCCGCAATGTGTACTGCTGGCCAGAGCCTGTGCCCTGAGCGGCTCGCCTGCTGCAGCTGTGAGATGGGGGGAGTATGGGGAGGGGGTACTCACACCTCCTCACACCCCCCACAACCCCCCCACATACCCTATGTCCCCTAGACACTGCCACACCCTCTCACAACTCCCCCACAAACCCCCACACCCTACCACACAAACACATCCACACCCCCTACACACCACCATACACACTACACACACTCACACCACACACCCCCTCTAAACATCATACACACACCCCCCCCCCACAATATACAAGGCTAAGAATACTTTTGAGTTATTATGCAATCACCCCTATGTACACTCCGCAAACACAAATCATGACAAAAATATTTTCTGTAATAAAATTAAAATATGTTACAGTAGATATTTGACTTTTAGTGTATGATTGGTTTTTTTTCTGGTTCTAAGATGGCAACCCTCCCCTCCCAAAAGGAGTATCTGGAGGGGGTGGGGAGCAGGAAGGGGGGGGATTTCTGGTGGCAAAGGTCAGGGGTTAGGGATGGGATTTCTGGTGCCAAGATGGCAACAAGGGGGCCGGGAAACTGTCAAGTGGCAGAACTAGTCATGCAGCCCTCTATAGCTCACCAAAACTAGTTAAGCAGCCCTCCACCTGAAATAACTGCCCGCCCCTGGTCTATCCATATCCAGTCTAACTTAGTTCACTTCCAGGTTGGCCATGCTTGGACTGATCTTACCTCTTTGGAACTTCTGTACAGTTCACACTTACAGCAACCTAACTAGGGGTCTAAGTGTAAGGTCCACACATGGGTGAACTAAGTTAGGTCAGGGGGACATTTCTGACATGATCTAACCTCACCCTAGCCTCCCTGAATGTCTGTACATACCCACAGAGTGCAGTTCTTCACTTCTTCACATAGAAACTCGTGTTTTAGCTCAGTATGCCTGATTCAATCCCCAGCAAAGCCTAAAATGTCAGTCTTCACACTTCCCTAGAAACTTCACTTTCATTCTTTTTTGTTTTGTTGTTCACAGTCTAAATATTGGTCATTTTGACTGAAACCATATTTACTCACTGTGAACCCTATAATAATCAAAATAGTTTCTCAAAACGCTTTGTGTCAAGAAGGGAACTAAAATCCTTCAACTTTATTTAAAAAGGAACACCTCACTGCAAGAAGGCTATACTGGATTAGAAATTGGCTGGACGAAATGCATTTACAATCACTTCTCTACTTAGGAAGTTAATGGGCCAGAAAAAAACTATTCAAAAACCATATCAAACAAATGAATACTGAAAATAAGCCTTCACAAGGTGTATGCTACATACCATTATATTACATACTAACTGAAGGTTCTACTTCTACTTATCCTGATAAACCAGATGGAATCCTAGATTAGTTGATCAAGTACAACAGCCCTTCAGATGTTATTTCACCTAAACTTTATTTCACTTAAATGCAGATGGAATATATTTCAGACCCAATAAGAATTTAAACCTGATTATGTCCATTTCAGAATTCTTATGCATGATTATATATTATTGTCCCTTGCAATAATCATTTTTAAAACAAATTCATTTAGTTACTGAACAGCTTTTATAAAATTCTACTACTTTTTTAACCTCGTATTCAGGTTACTAAAAACAGAGACACATTTAAAATCAGAAAAACACTTGGAATGGAACTTTATGCTGCTGGTCTCCCCCAACATGACAGTCAAAAGACCTTGAGCAGTGAACTCAACAGAGCTCATGAACTCAGCAGAATTGTACCTTATTAATTCATGGGCACAAAATCTCCAAACATCTAGTGCTGTTGACAGTTCAGTAGATAGTCCTCCTTCATATGAATTCCTGGTCAAACAATGCTCTGGCATACTACTAGGAATGGAACTCTAGATGGAGGTAGGTCTTTGAGATTCAGTGAGATGGAAAAATGTAAGCTGATAACCTTTTAAATGCCTAGAATAGAACAGGGGAAATTTTTTTTTCTTATTCCTCTGTTGTTGGGATTTTGTTTGTTTGTTTTGTTTTTAATTCAAATACTAAATGTGGACTTGGATAGCAAAGTAGAAGAGAAACTTTATGAATGATGGGGTTACATTGATTTTATAGTTGGGTGTTACACGAATTTGAAAAAAAATCTTCTAGAAAAAAAAGACAACTGCAGTAAAAATGCCTTCTAAAGCACCAAGCTGAATTAGTTCACAAGATGGTTTTATACATAAGGTAGTTTGTTCTCAATGATTAGTACAGAATATTGTAACAACAGTGATGCTATGAAATATATTTTCACCATTAAGTTATTACTGTGGGTAGTTTCATGTTATTTAAAGGAAAAATATTAATACATCCTAAGTATTATTGATGTTCAAGTCTCTGATTTTTCCCAATGTAACCATATTCAGTAGTTTCCCATGTAACTACCATATTCAGTAGTTTGCTCATTATGGATCTCAATTAGGTATAAAACTAACAATGCAAGATCAGTGGCTGTAGTGACATAAATGGGAGCAAGATTTGTCCCTGCGTTATTAATACAGTTCACTGTGATCAAGGACACCTTTAATTTCTTGAATGAATGGAGAAAGCTATGTAGAAAATTTTCAAAAGATGGAGACCTACATGCGTACTCAAAAAATATCCTCCACTACACCTGCCCCAAGCAATCTCAACCATTGGGTGACTTAGAAGGGTATGGGGGGGGTTGGGTTTTTTGCTGTATCTTTTATTTGACTGGCTGTATAGTTGAGAGAGACGTTTGTCAAGGAGACGTGAGGAAGGGCACTTTGTGCTCAAAAGCTTGTCAAACCTCTTTCCCAAGTACAGAAATGTTCCAATAAAATATATCACAAAAACAAACCACCTCTCATATATTTCCTAGAGTACTCCAACACTCCAACCCCAGTATGACAATGAGTGCCTTTACATTTATACTACCAGCCTGGATCTTGTTAAGACCACCTAGTTTAAGCTCCCAGACTGCTCCCAGACAAGCTCTGTATGTTCTTAGAGAACCCCCGCACCTAATGGCCAGTCAGTGTCAGATTCATTCTTTTGCTCATAGATCTATAACAGCGGTTTTCAAGCTATAGTCCATGGGCCCTTAGTGGTCCGCAGACTATGTCTAAGGGATACACAAAAGGTGACTATGATGAATCAAAAGTATGTGAACACCCACTGTCACAGGGCACTAACGTGCCTGCTCCTTTAAGGGCTGAAACTGCCTAGAGAGAGAGCCCTAGCAGTCAGTCAGGAACCCCTCAGCTGCAAGTTACCATGGCAGCAGGAATGAGGAAATTAGCCCGCACCTGCAGGCAGTCAGCTGACCGGAAGAGGCAGGCCCTGGGACATATATAAACCCCAGGGCTGGGACCAGAGAGTCAGTTCTTTGCCAGCAGCCAAGGGGGAAGGAGGTGTCCTAGAGGAAGCTAAGTGAAGAGGCTTGACAGCCAATTCAGCTCCAGGTAAGATTAAGGGACTTCAGGAGGTCAACAGATACCCTGGCCTAGGAGGCACCTAATGCTGGGGGGAAGGGTGATTCTTTTAAAGGGACAGAGCACACCCTGAGCTGCTTGCATTATGTTATAGCCCAGGGGCTTGTATTTTGATTTCTGTTTGTAAACTGGTGGATTGGGCTGAGACTACTGGAGAGGGAGGAGGCCTCATTGGGGGCCCAACTACAGTGTGGGGACCCCAGTGCCAGTGTGGGTGCAGTATCTGGGGGTGAGTGGATCCCAGCACCAAGGAGTGCAGAGAGAGAGACAGGGCTGCAGAGAGCCCAGCGACAACCGGGGGCCAAGTCAAACTAAGGCCTCAGAGGGACACAGTGTGAATACTATCTGTGAGGCTTGGGGCATGGTAAAGGGACAGTTTGGAGCCATGCATCTAACCCATAAGGCTGTGTGTGTCATGAGAGGCATCCATTTTGGAGTGGGACCCAAAAGGGGTTGAGAACCCACAGGGTTCAGTGAGGTCCATCAGGACTGTGCCCAAAATACAAACTTGAGGGCAGCCTCCCTACTTATTACAGTTACAATAAGACATGGCAGACAAGAAAGAGGATGCCCATTGGCCAGGATCTGGCATAGTCAGGGAGCCCTAGGGGTATCACGGCCTTCCCTGGGTACCCATCCTGTGACCCCCCCCTTACCATGCAAAGGGGTCCATACTTCCATTTAAAAATGTTTAGGGGTCTGCAAATGAAAAAAGGTTTAAAACAACAGATATATAATATCTACATACAATACTAAACCCAAAGGACAAAAGAAGAGAGCAGGTTTACAATTTAGTCTTCCTGAGAAATTAATCTTTCTAGAAGCAGGTAAAACTATGCTTCATAAATATTCTCTGTTGGTGTGAGAAGGCTGCTTCAACACCCCAAACAGTCATATCCAAGTTTTCTGCAGAAAAGGGTAGTTTGTTCCTCTGCTTAGAGTCCTCCCTTGCCCAGCCAGAGTGTCCAAATACAAAAATCTCTTCCTTCCCTCCCCCAAAAACACCACTTAGGCTAACTTGACCTAGAGAGTAGAATTAGCTTATTTGCTGCAGGAAACCAGCACTTCCACTTTTTCCTTAGTGGAAGGGTTTTCAAGGTTCTTGTTTAATAGAAAAGTGCCCATATCCTCCATCTACCATGGATTCCAACCCTAGGGCCCTAAACAATAAACTCCCAAATTCAGTCATCCTTTCTTCACTTTCCGCTTTTAGATTTTGCCTGATGGCCTTTGAGACGCCTCGCTGATCCTAACAGTATCCTCCGTAAATAGTCAAGGACTAAAAGCTAGGCCTTCACTCTCCCAAGATGTCTCCATCTTGGGTAATATGATTTGCCCTGTTTCCTTTCTCCAAAAGATCTTTCTCTCCTATACTCACAAGATTTCTCCAGGATCTAAAGATTCACCTGTAACAGAATGACTAAGCCCGAGACCATCATTAAAAAAACAAAGAGTTGCTGTTACAGCCAACAACTTGAAAATAACCCACAGGTCCATAAAAAAAAAAAAAATGCATATATTTCATTTTCATCAACATCTGATTTCCTGTGAAAATGACAGATACTTTTCAGAGATGGCCAACTGTCAATTTATCATGGAAAATAAGTTAACTATAATTATTTTCTGCAAAACTACAGGAGGCAAAACTAATCAGGGGAATATTCGTTATTTTTCCTCTGAGGTTGACATTTCACTGGCAGAAATAACAAAACTTCAAATTTATCAAAAATAAATAAGAATATATTTTATTTATGAGCAAAAATTAGTAACAGCACATAGGCCAACAAGAAAATACACTCTGAAAAAATATAAGAAGCCAAAAAGAGCAAGAGTGAATTAAAGTTACTGGTCCAAACTCAAAATTGACCTAAGAGGTCTGAACTGCACATAAGTCAGGAAGCACAGTTCAGAGTCCAGAAGATGCTGCATGAATGGCTCGATACATTCATGCCATCTTGCTCTATGCTGCTCTCATGCTGTCCAGATCTTCAATTTTTGTGGGAAGCAAATCTGGGCCTCTTGTTTCAAGAATCTCTAGGGAAACCTAGAATTTTCTTTTCCCAGATATTCTTCCCGTGACCATTTTTAAAGGAACAGGCAACCAGGCCCACTGAATTTACAAGAAAATAAATTTAAAAATTAAATAATTTCAACAGAAAAAGATGCTGAATCATCATTACTAGTTCTAGAGTAAACTGAGTCCTTACAGTAATTATTACTAAGTTAAATTATCCAGAAACTACAGTGACAGGTTCAGTGTAACACCTGACATAGAATAGAAAAGATGGGACGTGAACGGCAGAGAATTTCCTGCATTAAAAGAACTGGAAAGAAGAGCAAGTACACGTCTACTAAGAAGAAAGCATAATTATAGTGGATGGCACTTATGCCTGGTCACTTACTTCCAAAACTACTGTCAACCATTCTCATCCAAGTGTTTAAATTAATTTCATTTTTCACTTCATTCAACCCATATTTCTGGTCCAGTTATAATCATCACTTCTCTGTACTAGTATGGAAATAAATGACTGCCATTCTTGGCCTTTAAGTCAGTCATCTTCCAGTCAAAAAAAGTCAATCTAAAATTTCTGCTATGGTGCCATGTCTCATACTAAGAGGATTCTTTTTCATTAAATTGTAGCTGCTCATCTCAAACTGACATTCAATGCCAATTATCACTTTATCAGTGTCAGAAGATACATTTTATCAATAACTGACTTCTCAAGCAGCAAAAGAAACATCTTCTGAACGCAAAGTAAAAATAAAAACAGGAAGAAAAGAACCCTCTTTCTAATTGAACAGTGTATTTTGGGTGGTCAAATCTGGCTGGCTTTTTTTACATGTAGCATGAAAACTGATACCACTATATTGATATCTTTACTCACAAGAACAATCCTAAGAAAGTTGTCCCCAGGGTAAACAAGATTTCAGTTTGTTAAAAATGCTTGCAAGAACAGACTCTTAACCCTCTTCATATTACTTAACATGCACAAATCTTGTTAATGCTCCGTCTCCAACTCTGATACCTTATGGGTGCATCTATACATGCACTTAACTGTGCAGTAGACTAATTTGCCGAGGTGTAAAGCATCACAGTCTACATGTGCAATGTCATTAGACCACAACAAACTAATTTTCGCCACTGTAAGATTGTACTGTTGGGGACAGTACTACCTTACGGTGGTAAAAATAATTGCTCCTAAATGCATGTGTAAATGCAGACCCTGACCCCGGTGTACACTGAGCTTGGTCAGCTGAGGCAGCAGGAGGCCAGACCCCTGCTTGCCACCTAGCCACAAGGCTCCACATGCTGGGGAATTCTTGTGCTCCAGCCAGCTCCTCCACTGCCTGACAACACCTCCCAGAGACTGGAGCTGACCCCACAGCCCCCCAACCAGCCCAGGGCTACTCCACCCTGGCTCAAACTGCTGCTGTCCCAGGCACAGCACATGCACCCTGGACCACAGAAGTATGAGCATCTACACATGCCATTAGGGCACTGTGATAAAGTCCAATGCAAACTGCGCCAGAGTTTATCACTTCACCCTAATGTTGCATGTAGATGCGCCCCATAAATCACAATCTAGTTCTCAAATATTGTTTTAGTTTTTTCCTGTGTTCTTATTCAAGCCATGGACCAAATGAAGAACTAATATGCAACTTTCCACTGACTTTTGTGAAGAATAGGCATTTACACAAGTGAACTGGGCCAGTCTTACTGATTTTATGGCTGAGATGAGATGAGACCAAGTGCGGCTAGAGGTGATCCTCAGATTAGCTGGCATCCTAATTAACCAGATGTTCCCGAAAAACTTCTGAAATCATATCCAAGATACTGGGATTTCCTTTCTTGATTTTGAGTTCATGATTTCAAATCTTCCAGTGATTGGCTCCAAATGATTCAAAGTTCCAAAACCCAGAATCCTCTGTGATTCTCGGGTATCCTCACGATCTTTCAGTAATCAGGACAATACTTAAGCTGGCCTTCTGACTAGTGTTTTCCTAATAAGAAAACACCAATTAGGTATTTTATAAAAATTTTGAACAGAACTCCATTACTCCATATCAGACTGCTGTCATTTAAAAGCACCTGGCTTCCCTCAAGTTTGAAGTTGTAGTTGAACATGTTTTCATAGTTTCATAGTTGGTAGGGTAGGAAGGGACCTAAGTAGATCATCAAGTCCGACCCCCTGCCATGAGCATGAAAGAATGCTGGGGTCAAAACACCCCGGCTAGGTGGTGATTTTGATTTATCTAAATGACCTCCAAAACCTCCTAATCCCCAAGAAATGTTCAGAGCATTAAAAATACCATTTCTATCCATATCTTAACTAAACCTTCCCAAGTGAAATTTTACCAAATGGAATCTTACCAAATGAAATTTGGGCCCCCCCCACTTCAGGAAGGATGTGGATAAGCTTGAGAGAGTCCAAAGGAGAGCCACCCACATGATCAAAGGCCAAGAGAGCAAGCATTATGAGGAGCGGCTGAGGGACATATGGGGCTCTTCAGTCTGAAGAAGAGAAGGCTCAGGGGGGACTTAGTGGCAGCCTATAAGTATATAAGGGGGATACACCAAGATCTGTGAGAACAGTTGTTCACCAGGGCTCCACAAAGGATAACAAGATCTAATGGCCACAAATTTCTGGAAGGCCAATTCAGATTGCACATAAGGAAAAATTCCTTTACAGTCCAAGTGTCCAGGGTCTGGAACAGACTCCCCACAAAGGTAGTTCAAGCACCTACGCTGGACTCACTCGAAAGGCATTTGGATGCTTATCTTGCTGGGGTCATTTGACCCCAGCAGACTTCCTGCCTATAGCAGGGCAGCTGGACTCAATGATCTCGTGAAGTCCCTTCCAGCCCCCAATGTCTATGAAAACTATGAACCAAACATACCTACAATGCCGGAAATAAGTCTCAGAGTAGATAACTGTCTATGAATATTAAAAATATCTGAAAATAAAAACTTAAACTAAAATGTACCTCCTCAAATATAACTGTAAGGTGGTATTACTACACCTCCACTAAAATGAGGGCTTTTAATGTCACACTTATTTAGAGTTATAATACAATTCTTAGTTCATTACATCTGCGAAGTGCTTTAAAATGTTGTCAAATGCTGTCAGCATCTGCAAAAGAGCAAATAGACTGAAGCAGTTTCACTGGAACTTTAGAATAATGAATCATTTCTAAACTTCGTTAGAAAAGGTCCACTGACAACACACTACCATTTTACAAAGTTTGTGATAACTGTATTATGCATCCAATACAAAATCACTGGAATCTCTTAAAATCTCTTTTTCATAATAAATACCCTTACAAAATATAGCTGAAAAGCTGTTCTTAATCATACTGTGGAGACAAGGCTCCAATTCTTACAGCTGCTTTGTGCAGGCAGATCCCAAAAACTAATGAGACTCTGGAAGGCACAATGGCTCCCACAGTGCTGCTGCAGGATCAGGCAATGAGAATCCACTCCTCAAATCCTTGACATTAACATTCAGGGGAGCAGGGTTAGATCTATTTTAGGGCCTTGTTACATGGTAATTTTAGGTGGCTTCTGGAGCTCTTAGTTAACCCCTGGATTGGCTGCACATTAACACCCTTATGTGGCTTAAAGCACTCCTTATTCAGTTCAAATTACACCATTTAGCTCAAATTACACAATCACTTGCAGGATTATCTCTAATCTGCATAACCTTGCTCCTGTTCCATTAAGGTGTGGCCACTCCCCACAGCTATGCCCCCAAATTGAAGTCTTCCGGTATCCCAAAATGCTCCAGCCCTCCAGTGCTTGCTCCACCAGTGGAAGCAGTGAGCTAGTCTGGGCAGAGGCCCCTGGGCACATCAGGATGAGTGAGTGCTGCAGCCCTGGAGCACCTGGCAGCTGCAGTACCTCCTGTGTGGTCCTCCTCCCCATAGCCAGCAACCAATCCAGCCACAGGAGCCCCAGCCCCAATGCACATTAGTTCCTGGCATCACCTGGAGCTGGAGGGGATGCTTCAACCACCTTTTGCTCCCCAGATTGAAAGGGGCTCTGATATAGGAGGCTGGAGGAATTTTTAATCACAAAAGATGCAAGGAACATTATGAGGTGCTGCCTCCACCTGGGGCCATACGCAGTTCCTAGCCCTACCCCCACCAGCGTGCAGGTGAAGGACAGTCAGAGATGGTTTTTTGCCTTAAGGTGTGACTGCTCCACTAAACCGAAAAACACTAAGCCGATTAACGTTTGTGCTACTTACAGCCTAAGGTGTAATAAGGCTCTTACTTTCTAAACTGAATTTTTTTCTAAGCCATATTTTCCTTACTCCATACTGAGAGGCAGACGATAACAATATCCTAATCATTAGCTGAGTTTTACCTTTATAATCAGTTGAACCTAAGCATGAAACATTGATTTTTATTTTTTTTTTTTTTTTTTTGTCAGGGTGTAAAAATTTAGTGAAAGAGAGCCTACTTTGCCTGTTTTTACACGTTGTCCAAGTGCAAAAAAAGTATTTTTTTCCATAAATAGCATTGCTAAGATCCAGGTTTGGTGGCCCTCAATTATTAGTTCTCAGTTATTCCATGAGTATTGCTGACAGCCCTGGAAACTCAGCATGAGACTCTAAAACCAAGTCATGTTCATTCTGGTTGATACATCCTCAGTATAGATTCTACAAGCCAAATCCAGTCTTCAGTCACCTATGTAGTCCCACAATCATCCAATTCCATCATTTGCAAGCCTAAATTTCTCATCAGGGTTAGCTTCAATGCAACTGAGGGTCAAGTCTGGTCTTAGTACAAGAAGTCCCCACTCCTACAAGCACCTACTCCCATGCTTAGCTTTGATCCCTTTGAACTGCCCAGGATAAAGGACCAAATCATTCTTCTGAATATGTATGAGTTAGAAGACAGTCTAATGCCAGCATGTTGTGCTCTCATGTGGGTTGCGGGAAAAAAAAGCTTGTTTCTGTTACTACATTAAGGAGAGAATGCAAATGGGGAAGAACTCTTTTAAGGGCGAAAGCCCATTTCAGAGTTGCTTTACGCACCAGACCCACACTTTGCTATAGACGTGTGCCCACACAGAGCTATTATATATATATTATCCTTGACTAAAACCTGATGTTCTACCACTTAGCCCAAGTCGCGAGTGTGACTGTGTGTAACATCAAGGGAAGAAAAGACTGAGGAGGCATGTAATAATAGTCTTCAAATACCTGAAGGGTGATGACATGGAGGATGGAGTTGAGCTTTTCTCTGTGGTTGTAGGAGGGAGGACTAGGAGCAAGGGCCTCAAGCGGCAGCGGGGGAAATTTAGGCTGGAGATTCAGGGGAACTTTCTATGAGAGTGGTCAGGCATTGGAACAGGCTACCTGGAGAAACTGTGAACTCTCCATTCCTGGAAATTTTCAAGGCCAGGTTGGACAGACACTGGGATGGGATGGTTTAGTCAGGGGTGATCCTGCCTCAAGCAGGCGGCTGGACTAGATCTGCGTTTTTCAACCCCTGGGTCGCCACCCAAAAGCAGGTCACAACAATACATGGAAAGGGTCGCAAACAAACTTTAGAAATAGATTCTCCTTTACAAGAGAAAAGCCATGGCTTCCCATCGTTTTTCCTTAAAGACTTCCAGCCCGCACGGGGCTGCTTGGGCCCCTCCTGCCCCACACACTGGGGGGCTGGCACCTGGGGGTAGGGAGTGCAGGGCACTGCGTGGGGAACGGCCATGGATGGTTACAAAGGGGTCGTGGTCCGAAGACAGTCGAGAGGCACTGGGCTCCACAACCTTTAGAGGTCTCTTCCAGCTCTGCTTCCCCAGAATCCTACGAACATGGAACTGCCCCTGGGGAGGGGAGCAATGCAAGGGGCTGGAAACACCGAGTCTGGCACACACCATTAGAGCCGGGGTGCCCGCCTGCCTCCCCGCTGAGGTCCTGTCCCGGAGTTGAACCCGGCTCCTAGGCTGCAGCGGGAAACAGCACCCCCCCAACAGTCCATTGTGACGCGGCGGGGTAGGCTCGGCGCTGCCCGCTGTTTCCGTGGCAACCGAGGAACACGGAACGTCCCGCCCGGGCTGCGGACTGGCACCGCGGGCCGGGCCGGGCCGGGCCGGGCTCCCAGCGCGGGGTACTCACCCGGCCGAGGTGGCGGCGGCAGGACGCAGGGCAGCTGGCTCGGGGCTCCAGCGCTGCGTGTGCGCGCCCCAGTCCCCGCCCGCCGGCACAATGGACTGCGCTGCCGCTGCTGTGTGGGCGGGAGGAGCTTTCCCTGCTCCCTGCCTCCTCCCCGCCAGCAGCAGCGCCCGCCCGGCGCCCCTCGGCTGTAGTGCGCGGCAGCAGGTCCCCCCTGCGCGGGGCGCACCTGCAGCAGGAGGAAGGGGGCCGCTGGTCCCCCCGCCGCCTTCCTGCGGTAGCCGCCGCCCGGCCCGGGTGTCGGAGGCGCGGCGGGCCGGAGGGGAAGGGCAGCAGGGCCCCTGGGGCGGGAGAAGGGCCCCTGAGGCGCGCTTCTTGTGGCTCAGTGAAAGGGCGCCCTCGTCTTCTTTCCCCGGGATGAACCAGCGCGACAGGTGGGCTCGTCTCGCCAAAGACCCCTCGAGCCGACAGATTTCCGCCGCGAAGCCTTGCCTGCACAACATGGGGTTGGGTCCTCTTGCTTTGCCTCTGTGGCAGGTGGGGGTGTTCGCTCTGTGTTGTGCCAGGGTTGAGGAGGAGTCCTAGGGATGGTGCAGGGTGGTTTGGATAGGAAGGATCCTGCCGCAGGCAGGGGGTTGGACTAGATCAGCTGTTCTCAACCTTTTGCACCTTACATCCCACCTAGGTCAAGTCAAAAAATCCTGGTCCCACCCGTCCATGAGTGGGCAGGGGAGACCCCGGAGGCCATTTGAAGGGCAGGGGGAGGTCCCCCAACAGCCGATAAAAGCAAAACCAGAAGTCCTGCCGTGGCACTTTGGTTTCGCTGCCATGATCCAAGTCCTATCTAGAGGACCTTCACGTCCCACCAGTGGGGTGTGTCCCACCAGTTGAAAAACCCTGGACTAGATGACCTCTGGAGGTCCCTTCCAGCCTGACTTCTCTCTGATTCTGATTCTTTGACCTTGCCCTAGGCAATTTAGTGCCAGACTGGCAAAGGGTAGGTGCCTCAGCTCCCCCCTGGCCCTAGAGAAGTCCCGAGCCTCCACCTGCAGCCAGCTACCCCTCTGCCCACAGACAGAGATCACAAGATTGGAGAGAAGCAGGGACCTCCAGAGGTCATCCATTCCAACCCCCTTCCTGAGGAGCTGGATCATCGCTATCCAACCACCCTATAGAAATCCATAACCTCAACTCTTTGTAAAACAGCCGTCCACCCTAACCATGGGCAACTGGTGCCTCCCGAGTTTGGCGGGGCACCAGATCACCAACGGGGGGGGGGGGGGGGGGTGTCCCCTAGCAGACAATCGCCAACCGGGGAGGAGGGGTTGGGGGGGGAGTGTTACCCAGCAGCTGTTTGCTAACCTGGAAATCACCAGTGGCAAAATTGGAACTGCACTTCCACCAGCACTTCTGGTTTTGCGACTGGCATTTCCAGGGGGTGCAAGTGCACCCACGTGCACTGCCTACCCTACGCATCACCAGTGACCCTAACACAACAAGACAACATCCAAACCTGTCACAGGGAAAGCAGGGGGACCGTGCATCAGCCAAAGTCCTGCTTCTGTAAAAGGTTATTAATACACACTCAGGAGATGCCAAGTGGAGGGCTATGCTCCTGCTCTAGAGGAAGGTAAAACCCCCACAAGTCTATACCAATCTGTCCATGGGGGAAAAATTCATTCCTGACCCCAAATATGATGATCAGTCTAATCCTGAGAGGAGAAGAATACCGTCTAGCCAGGAACCTGCTTAGAACAACAGTAGGGTACCTCTGAAAGTGCTCCACTGCCTCCTTCCCTGGTTTGGCACCTAGGGACTGGGTGCATGGGGCCTGCTTCTCAGTAGCAGCCTTGACAGTGCCAAGGATGCAGTGTAGACACAACCAAAGGGATGTAGGTGTGATAGTGCTGAATGTCCCCATGCTGACAGGTTCCCAAGTCAGGAAGAAGAAATCACAAACCCAGCTTAGGTACAAAGTACCATGTACACAAAAAAGGAAAAATGAGGTGCCAGGGAAGTGCCCTGACCTTGATCTACAGAGTCAGGCTTTCTCTTGCTTGCTTTTACTCTGGCTGCATTAATCTTGCATTCTTTACTGCATAGTTTTAACCCATAGGATAGATTCCATCAAGGCCTATCCTATAGTCTGTTTATAAGAAGGGACGGATGTGGGTTTTAATCCCCTCAGGTTCAAAAGTCTACCGCTTCCTGGGCTAATGCTCCAACCAATAATACAATTGGTCAGCACCACCTCATTTTGCAAGCTTTTTTTTAACTCAAAGCTGTCGATATGGCTTAGACATGATTTCAGGAAGTCTACTGGATCAGATCTGGTAGAAGTTTGGGTCCTCCCAAACAACATATGCAGCAGAGCCAAGTTGCAATTACGCCCATGTGCAGTAGCTGAATCAGAAGCACCTAGGTAACTTGACTGGTGAAAATTTAGATGCCTATGGCTTACATTGTCAGGTAGGGTTTTTTCTGACCACACTTCTAAATTCTACTAAGTCACTTTTTGTATCAGGCCATTAACCTGTGACCCTTAGCCAAGTTGTCCATCTCCAGCTGGGGATGAGGCTAAAATCTTTCTACTTCATAAGGTATTATCAAGAATAATGCACTGAAGATTTTAAGACAGACAAGGTTCTTTGGGTGAATCTGATATCTTTTATTAGACCAACTTAAATAGTTGGAAAACAATTATTAAGCAAGCTCTCGGGTTCAAAAACCCTTCACCAGGCTAAGGAAATTTCAGCAGTTGATGTGCACTCTTCCTGGATGGAATGAAAAGTAAAGAAGCCAGAGGCTGGGCTGGTATGCATACAAGACAGGTAGTCAGTGAAAATGTAGATTGAGGAGTCAGTGGGTGAGAGACAGGCTGGAGAGGGGGAGAAGAGAGAGAAGGGGGATGAAAGTGGAGAGATACCTGGGGAGTCATCCAACATGGCTATAACCTACACCCCTAAAGATTTTAAGATGCTCAGTTACAATGATAATAGGGGCTGTATAAATACCTGAAATAGATTATTAGTAAATCTGTATGTAATGTAGTAACTTTGTTTAGCACTTTAGTATCATAAATAAGACATGATTCTAGCCTTCAGGAGCTGACAGGACACAGCTTGAGGAGAAGAAGGTTGAGGAGGTTATAATGATGGGGAAAGGGGAACTGGATGATCAGATTTATTTGAAGATGTATTTGCTTTAAAGATGAATTTAAGACAAGAAAGGAGAGAAAGTTTTCTAGGCCAGTGCCATTATCTTGCAATGATGTCCCTACAGGCAGGTTCTACTGCAGGGTTGGGACATGGGGGACTATATTTAAGATTTTATAGCATCAGTGTGCTTTACGGGTATTAAGGGCTTTGTTGTAGCTTTTTTAAACTACACTCGAGCCAAGAGAGAAACCTCTGTGAAAAGAATATATTGCTACGTAGTGGGAGCACTGCAACCTTTAAAAAGCTGGATTTCACAAGATACACTATTTTGGTGACAGTTGCCAACCCACTAAAGGTATGTTGTGCTGTTTGATGTTTTTTTTTTCTTAAAACCCATCACCTTGAATCATGCAAGCATATCAGAATCTCAGCTTTCATTTTTTAAGAATGTTTCTAGACTTGATGCTTTTTGTGGGAAAAGCTTAAGAAAACGTAATGCAAGTGGATCCTGAAGTGCCAATAACCAGAAAACATTTGTTGAATGAATTTTAACAGTTACTAAGTCAGATGATGTGGCTGATTATGGCTTGACTCGTGATTTTTGAAAACTTCAGTTTGGCAAGACTTGTGACACATCACAACACTTTGTGTGGTATCCACAACATTTTTGGGGATGATCCAGTTAGTGAAAGAATTACATTATTTTGTAGAGTCAGTCCCTATTTTTCAGGTCGAGGCAAGGTACTTTAATAGAAATACTAGATCCCCTTCAGGTCCTTGAATATAAAACTAAATCTAATTGTTCTAGATATTAGACAACCGCACAGTAGGTTAATAATAATTATGTATGTTGTGGTAGAGCAAGCTCTGAGGAAAGGGGCAGAGCCTCCACAACAATAGGAGAATGCTGCCAGGGGGCAGGAGGGTTAGTATAGGACCATAAGAACTTGAGGTTGAATTAACAATAGAGCAGTGATTCTCAACCAGGGTGTCATGGCACCCTGGGATACCTTGAGATCTTTTCAAGTGCGCCGCAGGGTGTCATAAAATATTAGCACTGTTAGCACAGGGGTGCCTCATATCTAAAAAGGTTGAGATCCACTGCAATAGAGGAAGGCATGAAGAGAGGGTTATTTTGGAGAGATATCATATGGCTGTTTTTTTGGTCACATAAAAGAAGCAGTAATGGAACCAGAGGTGGACAAGCAGGGTACCACCCCTGATTGCCAACTAAGGAGAGGTGCCAGGGTGCCAACCTTGCATAGTCCATGACCTGGAAGCAAAAGCAGCCCTATGGCATGGACACTGTGTTGCTCCTGGAAGAGCCACAGCTGGGGCAGGAAGTCCATGTTCTGGCACTTTTCCTTCCCCCTGCTTCCAGCCCCTCCCCCTGGCCTCTTGCATGGTTTACCCAAGACCCCGGGCCTCCTTGTTATGCCTATGAAAAGAAGAATAGGAACACTTAAATATTCTGGAGAATCCCACTTGTACTTTGTAGCCTCATTTACTACATAACCAAGTACTAAATGACTGTGCAGTAACCGGCATTTCTGCACAGTAGCATCCCCACACAATTTTTTCAGAAGCTACTGCTCAGTAGTGTCACATCACAGTTAGTGCCCACCAATGCTACTGCACAGTAGCTTATTGTTACTGCACAGTAGCATCTCATGTAGATGCAAACTGCATGTTGCTAGGCCTTTGCCACATTAGACTCTTGTTATGAGAACTGCTCTCTGTATATTAGTTACAGAAATGTTCTTTTGGTGTTCAAAGAATCATCTTAAACACTTAAAGAAAATGAAATAACAACTTTTAAAAAGAGCAGAACATGTCCATGCAAACTATACACCAAAGGCCTTAAAAAGAGAGAAAATGAATAGTGCAGCTGCCAGCCATATCTAGACTCTCCACACTGATGCTCTCATTTAGAGGCTTGGCCTGACCAACACTGCTAAAAAAAGAATCCCCTTATTGATTGCCAGTATGTGCTCGCTAAAATCCAGTCAATAAATAAAAACTTATTTGAAGAGTGAAATTGTCCTTTGACTATTGGAAAGGGGGAGTTAAACAGCTGATAGCTCACTATGTTCACAAAAAGGAATAGATTTATTTATTTCCCACCTCCCCATGAGAACAAAAATGAATTGCAAATTAAGACAATTATAAAGTGAATATTTCTGCAGGAAAGATACCGATTTTCCTACACATAGGAACTTGTTATGCCTATATGCACATTAAGCTTATATGTCACAAATAGAAATATATTCCATGAGATATTTTTAAAAGCCTGACTCGACTTAGGGTCTAGATTTTGTATGATTTATTATATTGTAACACATGGCATCATTCCCTTTTGCTAAAATATGGCCATCTTTTATCCTCAGGAAAGAGCTAGAATGAGTTCAAAAGTGAGGTTGTTTTCTAACATATGTAGAGGAAATTATTTTACTTGTTTTGGCACCATAAGGGAATGGGAAATTCTTCATCTTTGTTTGGCACTTTCTTGGGATACTGTGAGGTGCTATTGGTAGTACAAAAGGGAGGGTTCTAACCAGTTGCTGTAGGGAGCTTCCAAGGAAGTCTTTCACTGGAAAGTTTTTTGTTTTGTTTTGTTTTTTGATACACTGGGTAGACTTTGAAACATCCCCATTGGTAGCTAATTAGAAGCACAGAGCCATTTTCATGCCCTTACCACCAAATCATTCCCTCTGAAAACTTCTATATTCACATCCTAGGGTGAGTCCAGCTGAAGTTCTTTTCAAGCTTCTAGGTCTGTACCTACCATGGCCATTACTTTTCTCTGGACACAACTTCGTACTGTAGAGGGCCCTTTATACTACTCCACAGACACATCTTCAAGAGTCTGAGAGCTTAGAATGTCAAGCCATTTCTTCCAGTTGGTTCAGTAGCTCTGCAGTGGCTGTACCATCCAGCCATTGGAAGGTGACATCCTGTCATAAGATATACCAATCTAGATTGGGGTGAAACAAGGATGCCCCTAAGCCCCATTGCCTTTAGCCTGGTTATAGAGCCCCTCAGTAGGACAATTGCAAAGGGTCCAGGAAGGTTCAAAGTTTACAAAAGAAAAGTGAAGATCCCTGCCCATGCAGAGGACCTAGTCTATGAGCCTAATGAACACTAGGAGATGCTGGACACCATCTCTGAGGCAGCTGGCTGGTGCAGTCAACTGTGTCTATAAGCTGGATTCCTCTCTCCTGGCCCCCTGGCAGAAGATCAGTGCCCTCAACACCTTCCTCATCCCATGCATCTCATTTGTCCGGAGATGCTTGGCAGTTTCAATTACAGTTTTAAAAAAGTATATGGTGAAATCACATGGCTCCTTAAAAAGTGGATGCACCTGGCACAGTGCTCAATAGGAAAGCAATGAGCTTAAAGAGAAAGTCCAAATGGTTCTTCTCTCCTTCCATAGCATATGTTCAGCACAAGTCCAGGGAAGGGCAAGAACATAATCAAGAAGGATATTCTTAATCTTATCTTTTTGCACACCTGGAAAGTAGTACATGCAACCATTTCTGGCAGTGAGTTAAGTCAGTTGGACAGACAAACCTTGCTGGGCTTCTTCTGTAACTTACCAGACTCCTCCCATCAGTGACATGCTGTGCAGTCACAGCCTTTATAAAGCTCCTGCACATGCTTTGAGGAGGGCCCTTCTCTTCTTCCCTCTGAAATATTGCAATATATTTATGGTCTTTTGATGACTTTTTCAGCCTGAAACCAGACGTGGAGACCTTACCATCTCCCATCACTGACCTACTGATAGGCAAGTTGCTGGCTATTGGAAGTTAGAAATCTTTTTAAAAAAAAATAACACGGAAATAACTTATTTCACCAAGGGCAATTCACTTGCTGCTTCTGGATTCCCAATGTGAAAAATGATCAAGAGTGACATACCAAAAAATATTATCAAGTATAATAGCTGGAAACTGGGCCCTTCTAATATAAAAGTAATATGTGTGTGTCTGTGTGTGTGTGTTACCTAGGGGAGGGGGAAAGAAGTGCACTTGTAGCATTTAAAAATAAAGCAATGAGGTATCTGTATATCCCATCACAGGCACTGTTGAGAGGCGATCTTGTGGCTGCCTATAAGTTCATCACGGGGGCACAGAAGGGAATTGGTGAGTATTTATTCACCAAGGCGCCCCCGGGGGTTACAAGAAACAATGGCCACAAGCTAGCAGAGAGCAGATTTAGATTGGACATTAGGAAGAACTTCTTCACAGTTCGAGTGGCCAAGGTCTGGAACGGGCTCCCAAGGGAGGTGGTGCTCTCCCCTACCCTGGGGGTCTTCAAGAGAAGGTTAGATGAGTATCTAGCTGGGGTCATCTAGACCCAGCACTCTTTCCTGCTTATGCAGGGGGTCGGACTCGATGATCTATTGAGGTCCCTTCCGACCCTAACATCTATGAATCTATGAAAAAGAAATAAAGAAAACAGTCAGTACCATACTAGACTGGTGGGTTTTCCCATGCATCCATAGTGGTTTTGGATTGCTACAAGCATCCTGATGGCAAGCCACAATGACTTCCAACCTTGGGACAATTAAAGAAACACATATTGTCCCATAAACCAATTATTAGAAGTATTCCACAAATGAACTCAAGGACTGGGCCCTGTGAATGAGAGAGACGCACATGACTTGCAAGAAGCAGGTAAACAGGGAGGATGTTACACGTGTTACAAAAATAGTTTGGACAGTAAAAGGCAGGTTATATGCTCTGGGCTCATAGAGCCCATGGATAACTATTAGTGTGTATTTAACCTTTTGGCTTATCAGTTTTAAGAGTTCAACCCCTAGTATTCTTGCAAGAGAGAAAAGATAGCCTTACAGGTGTAATACCGGGGAATTAGGACACCTGGGTTTTGCCAGAGACTTCAGCATGACACATCAGCCAAAATGTCATACTGCTATGTCTGATGCTTGATGGAATCTTTGCATGCACTTCAGTTGACTTGATTTTGGATCTTATCTTAAAGGCATACATCTTCAGTACTGACTTTACTGATACTACAACAATTTGTGTGAGCTGAGGATCTCAACTTTATTTGCATGGTGTGGGATATATGAGAGCTGTCAACAGATTGACATGATTCAGCTTGTCTCAGAAACATTCTAATAAAGATTGTTTCCTGTCATACCTCTCTCAGCTACTTCCTTTTAACTAGGAATATTTGTGCTACATGTGAATCACTGCTTATTTAGCATCATGAGTGACTGGTGCCTCCTGAGACTGTGGGCACAGTTTGTGAGCAGCAGTGTTAGCTGTGGAGTGGCAAAAGGCGACCGCCCGCAGAAGCCGGAGGTGACGTCAATGGGTGGGGGTGAACAGTGACTGCCCACAGAAGCCAGCGGTGGCAGTGGCATGGCAAGTGGCAAACACCCGCAGAAGCCAACGGCAGCATCAATGGCAGGGGATGGGGATGGTGAGCAGCAACCACCTGCAGAAGCCAGCAGCAGCCAATCTCGGGCGGGGGGCACATGCCCCCTGTGCTCCCCCCTATGTGTCGCCTATGTTTAGCATAAAGATCTTTCATTTTAGCGTGTCTTTGTGTTTTAAAGAAAGTGCTGTAAGCCAAGTGGAAAAGGTGTGTGTATTCCTCATTCTGTAAGCCTGGGGTTCTAGGACAAACCATTTTAAAGCCATGGATGGGGCTGCTAAATATTTCAGGAGCCCATTGGATCTGTGGAATGAACCTGTTTCAAGGACCAGATGTGATGGCTGCTTCACAAAAGAAGGTATGGGGGGAAGAAGAAGCCCCCACACAATTGACAGGTAAAATAATCTCTTCAAGAAATTCCTGGCATTTCCAGCCTCTAGGAAAGAGGCTGCATAGGGAATTATTTGGCCTTACAGTCTATACTTTTCTGACGCTGTACGAAATATAATTATTTTCCTCTCAATTTTTAAAAAACATGTTTGAAACAGGTTTTGAAAAAAGCAGTTAAAATTTAGGGATGTGTTCATGCACTATTTTCATAATCCGGTATCCAGTGTATAATTTATTAAATGCCAAATAATATTAATGCTGTTCTAGTCTGGTTTGTTTGTTTGTCTGTTTGTATTTCAGAGATAATCCCCAGTATATCAGCCACTGCTTCTGTTTTGCATTCCTGCCAAGTTTTTGACTGGATGCACCAGGCCAGAAATCCGACAATGGCTTTTTCATGATTATAAAAGGAGGCAAACATAGATACTGGAGAAGAATTCCATGATTAATTATACATCATTCTCTAGAAAAGAAGTCCCCTGTGGGAAAAAAACTGAGCATTGTAACTATCCCTTACAAATATAGAGCCTGATCTTGCAGCTGACTCACGATGGGGGTGCTTTTTCAATGGAAAGAGAGCAACAGACTTCAGGGTGGATCTTTTTAGGAGAATACATGTATCTGTGCAGAGCCCGTTTGAAGTCAGTTGAGTTCTATGTAGACACAGGGCTCTGCTTCCTTGGAGTTTATATCAGAACCAGCACTATATTATTTTTATACAGCAACAGTGACAGAATGTTATAAGTGGAAGAGAACTGATCTTTATTATGACACACTGCTCTCTGCTATACCAATCCAATTCTTGTTGGCTTTGTCTAGTTTAGTGTCATTTGTCCATGATATTATTTTGTTCTTCTCTCAAATTTGAAGCATGCTTAATTGGGTGCTCCAACCATTTTCTAATAGTTTCCTTAGTTTCTAAACTATTAGAAATTAGAAATTATTTCCAAAACTTTAGGACTATGGAGGGAGAAGTGTTATTTCAGACTCCATAGGTGATGCATAGGGGGGACACAGGGGGGCACGTGCCCCCCTTGAAAACACTGCTGCCCCCCCAACAGCAAGCGCTCTGGCTGGTAGGGGGGCACGGAGAACACTAGTGCCCCCCCTGAAATTGCCTCCGCCAGTGCCGGAAGTGCCGGTGCGTTGGGCAAACAGCCGCTGGGGAACAACCCCCACCCCACCCCTGGTAGCCGGCTGGCCACTAGGCCCCCACACACGCACAGTTGTACCCCTCCGGTGCCCCCCCAGACTTGGGAGGCACCAGTCACCCATGTCAGTCTCTCTGCAAATTCAGATCTTATCTACACAATAAAGGGTTTGCTGGTATACCTAAAGCTATACTGGAACTCCTCACAAAGAGATGCTGCTTATAGTGGCAAAAGAGGTCTTCTGCTATTACAGCTTATATCAGTTCCCCAAACAAAACAAGCTATATCAATCAGTGCATTTTTTTGCTAGTGTAACTACCTGCAGTACAGCTGTTGATGGCACGGCTATAGTAGTTAGGCATGTTATTTAGTACAATTGTAACCAGCAATTACAGCAAAACTTTTAAGTGTATACCAGGACTCAGGCAGACATGTGTATGTTAGTCACATTTTCAAACTTTCTATCATAACTAAGAGTTAGATATTTTGTCTTTTTGCAAATTCAAGCTAGAACTTTAGAGAACAGTCCATACCTTCTGCTTCTCTATTTGTCCTGATGAATAACTGTAGCATTGCTATATCTGTCTTAAGTACTTATAAGGCCCCTGTCACCATTGTCTTTGCAATTCTAGTGTGTTTATCTTCACAGTACCCCTGTTAGGTATTTTATCTATGTTCTACGGATGGTGAACCAAGTCATAAAAAGATAAAGGGTTAGATCGGATAAGGATGTAGGTGTTTACATTGGGATTTAGGTATTTAAATCCAAAACTTCATTCTGAAAAACTTCCTGCTCAGCTGCCTTCTAACTCCATATATACCTTATCTTTTTACTTTAAAGTTCCCTAGATGCCTCGAGTTGCACCTCCATATATGCTCCAGCTCCTGGTTTCTTAGGTTATAGTGACACTCTCTCTTGTTTTCTCTGTATGGCTCAATGAATATTGAATCCTTTTCTGCACAGTTTTAACATAACGTGTGGATTATGATGCCATCTCCTCTAACACACAATGGCCTATACCCTAGTTGGATACAACACTCTAATGGGAGGTAGGAGGCCTGGATTTGAATCCCTTTGAGCTAATGCACGGGCCAGTTGGGCCTGGGCCCAGGTGCCTCTGCTAAACGGGCCCCCCAGATGCCTGGAGATGGGCATGGGGAAGGGCACAGTTGACTAGTTAGCTGTACAGTAAACATTGCATGTCTACACATGTGCCCCTATTACACTGGATTTACTCCACAGCAGTATAGTATTTGTAAATACAAGTACTGTCCTGCTGCAGAGTAAAAAAACTCTGCAGCAGCACATGTGTACACACTGCCCCAAGCTGGGGCACACAAAGATGTTTCAGTGCAGAGGCTGCCTGCCAGCCAGCCCCATGCTGAAGCACCCTTGTGCCCCAGCCAGCCCTTCCACAGGACATTATGGCAGGGGGAGCAGCCGCGGGCTGGTAGGCTGATCCCTAGGACCTCCTGCCAGCCAGGACTGCTTCAACCCAGCTCAATTTGCTGTGCTCCCAGGCTTACATATAAATGCACCGCCAGAAGCGATAAACTCCAGTGCAAGAAGTACTAGAGTTTATTCAAGCACATTAATATGCCTTTGTAGACACACCTAGTGTGCAGGCAGTTTTGGTACATTCTGATTTGGTACATTCTGATTTGACTAACTCTACCCACATATGGGATAATAACCCTTGGGATATTTTCATCAAAAAAGGGAGAAACTTTCATAAACAATTCCCATTCTTCAAACAACTGTTATAATCATTTTGCTTTTCCGCTCTACCACTGTTTTCCAACAATACACTCCATTAAAAGAAAGCCTTAACAGTATCCAAGGTCATTTTATTTTGCACAAATACATGACACACAGGGAACAAGAAGAATAACTGGTAATATGTATGCTTAGGCAAAGGGAAGCAGAACTGGTTAGATAATTCATGAAATTTTAACAAAAATGGACACAAAAATGTTCCCCAAATTGCAACATTGACTTCCACTGCATTTTCCAAACAGCTTTATAAAATAATGATGGGTTTCAAAACTGTATGCAATAATAAGAAAGCAATAGGGTAGCAGAGAAAATATAGAGAGATTTTTCTACCTGCAATATCTGTTAGTGGAAAAATCATGTTTTCTGACTGGAATCTGACATCACCTAAAAAGGAAAAAAAACTTTTTTTAAAATCTCTCATTAAAGGCAGGAAAAAGTATAGGTAAGGCAGTGTATTTTGTCAGAAGGCTTTTCAGGGAAACAAAGCTTCTAGATATTTGTTTCTGCTTAAATGAATGATCTAATCTGTTTCTTTGCTATGTAAACCTCTCCTCTGTCTGTTAGCATTGGTTGGGGGGGAAGGAGGTGGGAAATACAATAAACAATGTAGAAAATTGTGTATCCCAATCAGAAGTACAGGACTAATCAGATGCATACTAGAAGGTAAAAACATGTTTTACAGGGGTCCCTTTAAGGCCCCTGTGTGGATCACAAAAATGATAATGGAGTTGAAATACAAGTTATATGAGAAAGTGTTGAGAGAGCTAGGTATATTTAGCCTGGAGAAAAGAATCTGATAGTAGATGTGGTAGAGCACATGTTGTGCCTGCCACTTTAAGGGACTTGAGCAGTAGGGAGGTGTGAAACGGGCCATATTTGATTTGGATTCAGCCTGTATCGGGGACAGTGATTCAATTCATTGATTCAGATCACTGTCCCTATTCGATTTGGCCAAATCCAAATCTGAATATCTGATGCTGATTCAGAGCATCAGCAATTCGGCCATAGACACCGTTTTAAATGTTTTTTCTACATAGTTCAGGGTATACCACGTGCGACTCATGAACGCTGAGGTAGTGGGGCAGATGGAGCATCACACAGGAGCATGGGGGCACCCCCTGCATGCTCAGCAGGGAACCTGGAAGAGAACCAGAAGTACTCCTGGTCTACTTCCGGTCTGCTGCCAAGCGCATGGGGGACCCTCCACCTTCCATGCTCTCCTGGCTCGGCGATCGACCATGGGGAGACCCCAGGTGCCCCCTCGGACCCAGGAGGCACCAGTTGCCAGTGGGGGGGGAGTCCCCTGCGCACTCCTTGGTGGACGCAGAAGTGGACTGGAAGTGCTTCTGGTCCACTTCCAGGTCTGCTGCCGAGCAAGCTGGGCACCCCTCCACGCTCCCATGGGATGCTCCATCTGCCCCAGCAGCTCAACATTCACAAGCTGCTTGGTACCTTGAGGTATGTAGAAAAAACATTTAAAGCTGTGTCTATGTCAGAACCATCAAATCCTTCCAAATTTATCTGAATCGATTCAGAGGGTTCTGATTCAATTCAGATTTGGCTGCTGAATCAGGCCAAATCTCCTCTGAATCGAATCAGCAACCAAAACTTCACACAGCCCTATTGAGCAGGCTGTGGAACAGCCAGCAGGTGTAGTACGGCCCAATTAGACAGTCACATGACCACATGAGGACCCCTGGATTGGAGAAGGGCTGGATTGGAGGAGGACTCAGTATAAGCCCATGCCCTAGGAGCTGAGCTGGTGGTTGCTGCAGGGAGCCAAAGGAACAACATCACCCAGCCGGAGATCTGCTACTCCCAGAACACCTGGAGGTCAGAGTAGGAACTATGGGGATGGAGGAGGTTTCTGGTCATGGAGAATGACCTAAAACTACAAACTGCTGGGGTTGGATGGTGTGGTAGGGCTGCCTATGGCGGGGTAGTCTCCAGGAAATGCCACATCTGTGCCTCCCTAGTGAAAGGCAAGTAAGGAGCACCAGAAAACCTCAGCCCCTGCTGCCTTGTGGGTGACAACATGGGGGAGAAAGGCTAAGGGAGCACACCCCAACAGAAAAGCACAAGACCCAGTCCCACAGAGCGGGGCCTGAAGCCCATGGGGTGTACAGAGGGCTAGCTGCTCAAGAACCTACCCAGAGAACCTCAACTGGTCAATGCTGGGGCCAGGACCATGATGACCAAAGGGTGCCCAAGAGGGAAAGGAGTTTAGGGGACTTTTGCAGCCCAGGACGATGGTGTAGGTTAGGTTGCTTGAGTAGAAGAGATCCAGTCTGAGGTTTGAACATTGGGAAGGAATATAGTGGGGCCTGATGTGAGACTTGAGCCATATAGTGATGCCATCTGCAAGGCATGGGGCACAGTGTAGGGATCGTATGAAGCTGTGTATTATGCCATTGGCATCAGGGCATTGAATGGGCAGCCTCCTGCTTAGAAACAACTTTTCAGTTACAACAAAGGTGTGGGGTAGCTGAAAGGTAGCATAGACACAGGAGTAGGAGATGGGAGAAAATACTGTAGCAAGGTATTTAATTTTTATGTGGTTATCCACATTTCCCAAACTGACTGGAGTAGACTCACAGCTCAAAGGACTGCAAACTTGCCCAAAGGCAATAACAGACAACTGGCATAATTCAGAAGAATTAGACCTGGGGTAGACAAAATGCGGCCTGTGGGCTGCATCCAGGCCACCAAGGGATTCTATCCAGCCCAAGGCAAGTTCCTTGACCCCACCTGGCTCAGGCATGGGAGGAAGCCCAGGTTGTAGCATGTGCAGCCAGTCCTGCTCGTACATGGTGCGGCAGGAGTGCTGAGGCATCCTGCCTCAGTTTCCTGGCAGCCCCTGCAATGGTGGCTCAGATAGGATTATTTGCACACACACACCCCTACCACCACCACTGCTGCACCAAGTCAGGTCAGCACCCTTTGCACCTCCGCAGCCTTCAACAGCTCACCAAAACTCCTTAAGTGGCCTTTCATCCCAAATAATTGCCCAGCCCTGCATTAGACATACAGCCTATTTTTCTGATGTAATCAGTCTGTACACTGGTGTAAGCAGGGAGCAAACATATGACATGCACAGGATGTCCATTACTCAAATCAAATGTAGAGTTACCCTGGGGAAGATGAGGTGTAAGATTACACTAGTGTGTTATACCAGTCTTCTGTCCACAACTCATGTCAAAGTAGCCATTAGCTCAAGGTAAATGAGCTATTGCCTGTTCACCTGGCACCTGGTGTCATGGTGCTATAAAAGCTGCCTGTAGCTTGCAGCTATCCTGGGGCAGCTGCACATCTGTCCCTTTTGGGCCCTAAGGTATAATACTGTTGTAAATTGCATCACTGTAAACACATCATCTGTCTAAGCTAATGATTATCAGCCAGGGTCCTGGGGTAACCTGGAATGCCTTGAGGTCCTTTTAAGGGTGCTGAAGGGTGCCACATAATGCTAGCACTGTTAGGTGTCAAAGTGTGATTCACATGATAAAAACATAGATTTCAAACAGGAATATATAATGTTAAAACATTCTGACCTGTTATGGTCTTTAAATTCTTTGCAACAGAAGAATTGCTCTCTAATTTTTCTGTAGTCAAGTGAAAACTAAGAGCTGGCATTTTCTGAGGGGGCTTCAAGTCTATCAAGGGATGCCTAGAGTCTACTGAGGGGTCTAAAAGGCTAGGGACAGATATTTAAAAAGCCCGAGCCTGAATTGATTCAATCTTTGCCGAGTAGTCTAAGCTGAGCAGCTTAAACTGATTAATAACTGGGCAGACGTTCTCTGTTAAATCAGGAAATGCAGACACATACCTGCAGTGGCTCAAGCCAGAAGCCAGGAGGTGCTAGAGCACACCTACCAGCCACTGCCAAAGGGGAGGGGAGACAAGCCCTCTAAAAGGCTCTCACCCTTCCCTCCTGGAGCAGAGGAGTCATGGCCAAGCACCAGCCAGGGCTAGCATGACATAGGATGCAAGATACCAGCCTAAGGCAGGGGGAAGCTGCTGCCAGACCGAGGAGTGGAGATGGGAAAAAAGACCTTTCTCTTAAGCAAGCATGTATTGAACACAGCAATGTGCAAAGCATACAACATGGAACTACCAAAAATGTTCACCTAAGCTAAGATACAGCCCAGTAAAACACAGCATACACCAGTGTTTCTCAACCTTTTAAGTAGTAAGTACCCACTAACTTGTGAAAATGTTAATAAGTACCCCAACACTAATTTTCCAGGGGATTTTATATTGACAGACTAATGTGTGCCATATGTTGGAAGAAGGGCTGTGTATAAAAGGCCGTGATATGACAGATATCTGATCTGGTGTGGGTAGGGTTGCTATGTTTTGCACCAGGGGTGCTCAAGAATGTACCTGGGCTAGAGGTGATGTTGGCCAAAGCTAGGAGGGCTGAACCCAGTGTTGCACAAAGCATGGCACACCAAATTATTGCTGGGGAATTTAAAGTGTTGCGCAATGCGCAGCGCGCCAATTTTTTTGCCATAGTTTTGAGGGGAGGAAGGGGTGAGAGAGAGATGGGGCAGGGGGAAGAGAGCGAGAGAGAGAAACAGACAAGGATATAGGGTGAGAGAGAGAGAGAGCAAGACAGGGAAGCGGGGAGGGTGAAGAGAGAGAAAGAAGGGGAAAATAGAGGGGACAGGTAGCAACTGTAATTGTGGTGCAAGCAGCTGGTGTTGGCTACTTCCAGGGCTGCTGCAGCAAGGGTTGGGGTGATGGGGAGAAGCAGAGGCCCACGGCATGGTAAGTCTGTAGGGTAGGGGTCAGCAACCCCTGGAACATGCATGCCAATCATGGCATGCAAGGCCATTTTGCCTGGCACGCCACCGCCAGCCTGGGTTCTAGGCGTTCCCAGCAGGCGGCTGGGAGGCTGCAAGTCCTGCTGCAAGCAACCCGGGCTCTGTGGCTGGCAGCAGCAACCCAGAGCCTGGGTTGGCTGCAACCAGGAGGCTGCAAAGGAGCTGCTCCAGGCTCTAGCATCCAGTGCCTCCAAGCAGACCGGGGGGAGGAGGGAAAGAGGGAGGGGGGGCCAGCCCTGAGGCACAGACCAGAAAAGCCCTGTGCCGCGGCTGGCACCACCTGTATCCAGCCCGGGCTCTGGGCAGCTGCAGCAATCAGCCTGCAAAAAGCTGCACTGCGCTCCATAGCCCTGGCATCAGCTCCATGCTGGCGACTGCATGTGCACCTCAGAGCAGAGAGCAGGGATAAACCCACTCTCTGCTCTGAGGTGCATGTGCAGTCGAAGGAATGGAGCTGATGCTGGGGCAGCGGAGCCCGGTACAGCTGTTTGCAGTCTGACTGCTTCCTGCTGCAGCTGCCCCAGAACCCAGGCTAGCTACAGGTGGGGGCTGGCAGTGGCACAGGGCTTTTCCCCACATTTGATGGCAGCGGCACTGGGGAGGCAGGCAGCATCCCCCCTCCCATCACCGCAGCCTGCCCCAAGCACTAGGAAGAGCCCAGTGCCACCGCCAGCCCTCCCGTCCGCAGTGAACTGGGCCCCAGGTGGGCTGGGTCATGGGGCCAATCCCCACAGTGCAGGAGGAAGCAGGGCAGTGCTCTGCCCCTCTCACACTCTGGGGGTCTCGGTCTGCCCCCCCCGCCCGCCCCCAAAGCCCAGGCAGGATAAAAAAAGAAAGAAAACTTACCTGCCTGTCAGCGGAGAGTGCGTGGGTATCTGTGTGTCTGTGTGCCTGCCCTCCCCCTCCTGCAGCAGCCTTTGGCCAGCTTGGGGTTGGGGGCGAGTGGCCAGACATGAACCCGGCAGCGGCAGGGGGAGCGATGGCCCCCCCTTGCTGCAGGGGGTTTTCTGCGCCCACGTACCCCCTGCCTGTGTCTCATGTACCCCCAGGGGTACGTGTACCACAGGTTGCGAAACTATGGCATATACAACTTAGTTTAACTTAAAATGTAAACCAGGAAGACAAGAGAAAGCCTTGCATAAGTCTTACTAATCCTGATGGCAGTATGTTGGTCTAATAAAAGATATCACATCTATTCAAAGAACCTTGCCTCCTTACAGCCAGGCATTCAGAAAGGCGTTATTTAGGTATGCTCACCTTTTACAGGTTCTGCTTTATAATGTAAATGTAGTTCTGTGTATTTTTTGTTGAAGCTGTCTGCCACTTCTCTGAACTACATCTCCAGTACATATGTATGATGATCGTCAGGTCTTTCCCAACAGTTCTCACCTCTCAGCCTGGTCCTGCAGGGCTTAGCTTTGGGCTCAGAGATGCAGGGCTTGGATCTGCACACAGGGGACTAGCTTGCCTCTCCACCCCCTCCACCCCCCCACCAATCAGGACTGCTGTGGAATTAATCCTCTCCCTGCCTGGCTCTAGGCAAGCTGCAGGGACTGGGGTTCCGGGGGAGAGAGGGAACAGAGGGAGGAATTAAATCCATCTCTGCCTGGCTACAGGCAAGCCATGTAGGTGCAGCTGGGGCTGGCAAATCCCTACTGCAGTCCGCAGGGTTTGCCAGCGTGGGGGTGGCGGGAGAGACAGCGGAGGGAGGAATTTGCCTCAGGGGCCATGGCAGGCCAGCGGCCATGGCATGGCCCCTGGTCCAGCTACAGAGCAGAGGGAAGGGGCCAGCCCAGCTTCTTAGAGTAGAGAGCAGAGCCCCACCCAGCCCAGAGAGCATGTCGGGATGCTGGAAGAATCTGGTTGAACTTAAACCAGGAAGGGGTCTGGGACAGACAAAACATAAACCCGTTTGAGCCAAATCAGTTGAGTCTGATACTGTATTCAACCAGGTTTATCTCAAACCAGTTTTGGCCATTTTCAAACTGGCTTATGTGAACTGAATGTCTGTTCTGTTACAAATTTAAACCAGTTTCTGATCACTTAAACCATCTTACGTGTAATGTCTATCCCTAGCCAAAAGGTTGTTAACCACTGGTCTAGGCCCACAACCCAGAATAAGGAGTGTTTAAAGTGGCACCATAGCTGCCACACTGTCCCTTGGACTGTGAGTTGTGTACTGCTCTGAAGTGCAACATAGAATGTAACTTCAAGAAAGCAAGTAAAGAGGTAGCTGGAATTTGATCCTGCCAAGTGGAATCAATGAGATTTTGGCAACTGACTCTATAAGTCCAAGAACAGGTTCTTAGGGTCTTATTTATGAAAACTTTTTTCATTCATTGCCATATGCTGCAGCAGAAGAATTAAGCTCCTTGTTTACTGACTGTGTGGGTGATATGGAAAATCTACTGAACAGACCAAGAAACCACCCACCATTTATTGTTGCTATTTATTTTAACCTTGCAGAATGTTATAGGCAATACAAGATTTTAGAGCAGATACTCCGATATCCTTATTCTACATTCAACTAGATATAAAACAAAAAGAAAGCTAGAAAAGTTAGTAAATATAGACTCTGATTTTAACATATTTGGGTGCAGTGTGTTTGCTCTGCCTCATGGCTTTATAGCTCTCAGTCTTTTCCTATTGTACAGTCAAAAGCAAAACTTACAATGCAAATTTGGAATATTGGTTAGTACCACTTGCAATAATTTAGGAAACTTTTGGTGGGTCTTCCTGTTGGACCAGCAGTGCACATGTAGCAAGGCATTTTATATTGTATATAGTTAGTAAATATGTTTTTTGAAACTCAGACACATCCATTTGCTATCTACAACTCATTAATGCTGTATTCAGAGAAAAGCCACAACAAAATTCTCTTTGACTTCAAAAATTAATTCTAGCTGAACATGACTACTGGTAGTTATACACTGATGGCATTAAAACCTTGTCTTGCTGCTAATGTATTAAATGATGATTTCTATAACATGATTTATATACTTAAGCACTCAAAGAGAGAAAGGGAAAATATATAATGCATATGAATGAAAGTATTCATAAGTGATAAGAGAAAGCTATTGGGAAGCATATTATACTGTTAGGGAATAATTCATTTGCTGTATTGTTAAACATCAATTATAATACATAATTAACAGTAATAATACAGCAGTATCTGTCATAATTATATCCCACCCTCAAGACTCATGAAACTCTAAATATTATATTGATACATTAGGCAGTATTGTTAGTTAGGAAAATACTGTATATTAGATGTAGACCAAATCTCTTGAGATAAATGGGATATTTATAAGCTTTTGTTCTGATGATGATGATGAGGCACTTTCTCTGTGACATATTTTTACATCAGTCAATCTCACTTTATCCCATAGTGAAATATAACATTACCCTTTAGTAGAGCTAAAGCAAAGGGGGAAAGGGTCCACTTCCCACTGTGATTTAAACAAGAGTAAATGGTTTCTCTAAATAGAAACCCATGATTATGTGGTCAACCAAAGACTGCGGCGCTGGTGTCGTCAGGAAGGCTTTGGCTTTCATGACCACAGCCCGCTCTTTGGTGAGAGAGAGGCAGCGAGCTGCTGGGAAGAGATGGTCTCCACCTCTCTCCCCTAGGGAGGAGGCTCTTCTCAGCCAGACTGGCTGACCTGCTCCACCGGGCTTTAAACTAAGCCCGTTGGGGGACGGGGGGACTACCGCCACTGCTGGCCCGCTGAGCAATCCTTGCAAAGCCAGCGGATCACAGCACTCAAGGGAGCCCGCCCCAGCCCTGGTAAAATCTGTGGGCAAGGAAGGAGCCCCCCAGGGGGCACTTGCCTGCCTGTACACTAATGCCAGGAGCCTGGGGAATAAGCAGGAGGAACTCATTCTCCTGCTCAGTGCAAACAATTACGATGTCATAGGGATCACGGAGACCTGGTGGGACTCCACCCATGACTGGACCACGGGGATAGATGGCTATACCCTGTACAGGAGGGATCGTGTAGAGAAAAGGGGCGGGGGTGTAGCTCTCTATGTTAAGGAAAGCTATGCGTCCCTGCAAGCCGATATTGGTGACCAGGGTGGACGGCTGGAGACCCTCTGGGTTAAAATCCGTGGGGAACACGGCACAGGGGACACAATGGTGGGAGTCTATTACAGACCGCCCACCCAAAGTCCTGAGCTTGACCAGGAGTTTGCCCAGGAACTGGCTGAGGCCGCATGCTCCAGGACCATGGTTGTCATGGGTGACTTCAATTACCCAGACATCTCGTGGGAGGATCACTCAGCAAAATCTGAGCGGTCGCAGAGCTTCCTCTCGTGCGTGGATGACCTCTACCTGACTCAAGAAGTCTATGGGCCAACGAGAGGCAAATTGCTGCTCGACCTGGTACTGGCTATGGGGAATGACCTAGTCGGCGACCTAGTGATCGATGGGAAGCTGGGTGACAGCGACCACGAGCTGATCACCTTCACCATCGGCCGAAAAGCTGGCAAGTCAGTCAGCAACACGCAAGTCCTTGACTTCAGGAAAGCCGACTTTGACAAGCTCAGGAGGCTTGTCAGTGAGGCCCTAAGGGACCACGACCACGGAGAAAGGGGAGTTCAAGAAGAGTGGTTGCTCCTCAAGGGAGCGATCCTCAGTGCACAAACTAAGTCTATTCCATCTCGGAGGAAAGGCAGCAAGAGGGCACAGCAGCCCCCCTGGCTCTCCAGAGACCTAGCAGACCTCCTGAGGCTAAAAAGAAAGGCCTACAAAGGATGGAGGATGGGAGTCACCTCCAAGGAGGATTATTCTGCACTGGTCCGGTCCTGTAGGGAGCTGACCAGGAAAGCCAAGGCTGCAACTGAACTCCAGCTAGCTTTGAGCATCAAGGACAATAAAAAGTCCTTTTTCAGATACGTGGGGAGCCGGAGGAAAAGCAGGGGCAACGTTGGACCCCTGCTGAACCAGATGGGGCAACTGACAACTGACAACCAGGAAAAAGCCAACCTATTAAATAGGTACTTTGCGTCGGTCTTTCATCAGCCCCATGGGACGCCCATGCCCGCTACAGGGCCGGGAAGTCCGGGTGAGGGTGATCCCCTGCCCTCCATTAATGCTGACTTCGTGAAGGAACATCTTGAGAAGCTGGATACCTTCAAGTCAGCCGGCCCTGACAATCTTCACCCCAGGGTACTCAAGGAGCTGGCGAGCATCATAGCCCAGCCTCTAGCGCGGATCTTTGAAAACTCTTGGCGCTCTGGTGTAGTGCCTGAAGACTGGAAGAAGGCCAATGTGGTGCCTATCTTCAAGAAAGGGAGGAAAGTGGATCCGGCTAACTATAGGCCCATCAGCCTGACTTCTATCCCGGGGAAGATCTTAGAAAAGTTTATTAAGGAGGCCATCCTTAATGGACTGGCCGACGCCAACATCTTAAGGGATAGCCAGCACGGGTTTGTTGTGGGTAGGTCTTGCTTGACCAATCTCATTTCCTTCTACGACCAGGTGACCTATCACCTGGACAAGGGAGATGAGATTGATGTCATATATCTTGACTTCAAAAAAGCCTTCGATCTGGTGTCCCATGATCGTCTCTTGGAGAAACTGGCCAATTGTCGCATTGGGTCCTCCACGATCCACTGGCTGGAAAATTGGCTCCGGGGTCGGACCCAGAGGGTAGTAATTGATGGAAGTCACTCATCGTGGTGTCCGGTGACCAGTGGGGTCCCCCAGGGCTCTGTCCTTGGACCCATACTGTTCAACATCTTCATTAATGATGTGGACACTGGAGTCAGAAGCGGACTGGCCAAGTTCGCAGATGACACCAAACTTTGGGGCAAAGCATCCACACCAGAAGACAGGCGGATGATCCAGGCTGACCTGGACAGGCTCAGCAAGTGGGCGGACGAGAATCTGATGGTGTTCAACGCCGATAAATGCAAGGTTCTCCACCTTGGGAAAAAAAACCTGCAGCATCCTTATAGGCTCGGCAGTGCTTTGTTGGCTAGCACTATGGAAGAAAGAGACTTGGGGGTCATCATTGACCACAAGATGAACATGAGCCTGCAATGCAATGCTGCGGCTAGTAAAGCGACCAAAATGCTGGCTTGCATCCATAGATGCTTCTCAAGCAAATCCCGGGATGTCATTCTCCCCCTGTACTCGGCCTTAGTGAGGCCGCAGCTGGAGTACTGTGTCCAGTTTTGGGCTCCACAATTCAAAAAGGATGTGGAGAAGCTTGAGAGAGTCCAGAGAAGAGCCACGCGCATGATCAGAGGTCAGGGAAGCAGACCCTATGATGACAGGCTGAGAGCCCTGGGGCTCTTTAGCCTGGAAAAGCGCAGGCTCAGGGGTGATCTGATGGCCACCTACAAGTTGATCAGGGGTGACCACCAGTATCTGGGGGAACGTTTGTTCACTAGAGCACCCCAAGGGATGACGAGGTCAAATGGTCACAAACTACTACAAGATCGTTTCAGGCTGGACATAAGGAAGAATTTCTTTACTGTCCGAGCCCCCAAGGTCTGGAACAGCCTGCCACCGGAGGTCGTTCAAGCGCCTTCATTGAACACCTTCAAGATGAAACTGGATGCTTATCTTGCTGGGATCCTATGACCCCAGCTGACTTCCTGCCCTTTGGGCGGGGGGCTGGACTCGATGATCTTCCGAGGTCCCTTCCAGCCCTAATGTCTATGAAATCTATGAAATTATGAACATAGGAGTTGCCAATGATCCATGTGGTCCAAGATCCTGCCTCTTGCAGTGTGTGGCAGGGCACTTGATGTGCCTGCCACTTTAAGAGGTTAGGCAGCCCGTTGAGCCACCAGTAGGTGGGGATCAGGGCTAATTGCTGAGTCAGCTGACCCAGGGGGGCGGCAGGTGTGGCTACGCCTGATCAAATGAGTCACCTGAGTACAGGGAGTCTTCTGATTGAAGGAGGTCTGGGTGTAGGTATAAGCCCAGACTCTAAGAGCAGGGCTGGCAGTAACA
The DNA here is from genome assembly GCF_030867095.1 of Alligator mississippiensis. Lineage (NCBI taxonomy): Eukaryota > Metazoa > Chordata > Crocodylia > Alligatoridae > Alligator > Alligator mississippiensis. The sequence continues at coordinate 82,904,420 of NC_081824.1, read as the reverse complement.
TCTTGGGAGCTGGTAGAGGAACATCACCTGGGAGGAAGGTTGTCACTCCTGAATGTGGCAAAAAGAAGGACATCTGGTGGTTTGGGTAAGAACTGAGGAAATGAAAGAGGTTCCCGAGAACCCAGTGTGGGGTTCAGAGCCCTGAAAGAAGGGCTGAGTGCCTGAGGCCTGTTGAGAGGCCAGACAAGCCTGGAGAGAAAGAGGCTGAGTGCATGGGGGCCTAGTGAGAGATCAGGCATGCCCTGGGAGAGGAGCTGAGAATTGGTGGGCCTATTGAGTGGCCCGGTGAGCCTCAAGGGAGAGGCTGAGTGTCTGAGAGACCTTGTAGAGGGTCTAGGTGAACCCCATGAGCAGGCAGAGTACAAGGGGCCTATTGTGGGGTCCAGTTGTTCCGGGAGAAAAAAAGGGACTGTGTAGCAAGACCTAGGGAGGTCTCTGAGCCTGCAGAGAGAGGGACAGTGAAAAGTGGAGGGGCCCAAGATGGGGGACCCACAGAGATGAGGGGGCTGATGGCTGGAGGACTGAACCTGAGAACTTCAACTGGCCTATGCTGGTGCCAGGGCCTAGGAGGGGCCAGAGGGTGAGAGTGCCCACCGCAAGAGATGGCCAGAGCTGGGAGAGCCTGGAGTCTTGACAGGTCTCGAGGCAGGGCCAGGGCCTTGGAGAGGCACAAAGTTCCCTGGTGTAGGGCACAGCTGAGAGAGAAAGGGGTCAAGGGGCATGCAGTTCTCAAATGACAATGGCTGGTAGGTCCAGCAGTGAGCTGGGGCCAGAAATGGAGGACTTGGAGGGTAGGAGATGGAGCCAGGGTCAGGGAGCCTGGTGGTTAGCAGCCCAGGAATGGCATTGGATATCTAAGGAGAGCCCAGAGAAGGGTGAGCAAGAGCAGGTAGGCCAGAAGACCAGTCCAAGGGTAAGACCTAAAACTTCATACTACTGGAGTTGGTTAGTGTGGTGATGCTACCTTCATGAAATGCCACACATAGGCCACTCCAGAGAAAGGTGAAGATGGGATGCTGGAAAGCCTCAGCTCCCACTGCTTTGTGGGTGACCCCACGGAGGGGGAAGACTAGGGGAGCATATCCCAACAGAAAAGCACTTGATGTGGGTCCAGGGGCCCAGTGAGGGGCCAGGGAAAGCCAAGACTATGTGGGTCCAAAGGCCGAGTGAAGGACCAAGAATACAGCACAAGCCCAGACAGGGCCAAGGGCCTGGAGAGTGACCAAGAAAATACAGAGAAGCTGACACTCTAGAGAGAGGACTGTGGGGTATAGCAACTGGAGTTGGGCCTGAGTGAGGCTGAGAGGTCTGGTGGCCCAGGGAGTGGTTGGGTGAGGCTGATGGGCTGGAGGAGAGGCTGAGGGGTCTGGCAGCACAGGGAGGTGCTGGAGGAGAGGCGAAGGGTCTGGCGGCCCGGGGAGAGACCAGAGGAGAGGCCAAGTGGTCTGGCGGCCCAGGGAGGGGCTCTATCAGTGGCTGGCAGAACATCTACAGTGATGTCATCTGCAAGGCATGGGACATGGAGTAGGGAAGGTATGGAGCCATGCAACTGGCCCACAAATCCATGGCTGTAATTTGGGGTGGTAATTACAAGATGATCAGGGTAGCCCCTCTCCCCCCCGCCCCCCATCATTATATTTCCAACAAGGCATGGCAGGTGAGATGAGAAGGAGCCCTAGGGGCAGAGTGGGCATGGTCACAGAGTTTCCAGGAGGCATCATGGCCACCCCTGGAACTCAGATGTATGACACTGGCTTCAGATGATACAAGAAACCATATAGTCAACAATCATGAGAACCTGCCAACAGGGAAAAGTGTCCCCCTGATTTCCATTGGACTGTACTACTAAGCATGAGAATGTCTATCCCTTGTAAAACTTGACTTGTTTATAGCTCTCAATTCTTTCCATCATTATGCCTCATATCAGACTTGCCCTTAGCATCTCTCACTAAGGACAAGAGGAGTTTTCCCATTAACTTCAATGAGGGCAGGGTCAGTTTCTCAACAATAATCATTGTATCAATAATATCAAGAGAAATAGGCTTGGGGGCAGAGCCTATTTCAAGAGAAATACAAATGCTGATGCAGGCTCAAGATCAGTGAGTTATAATAAATACAAGCTACATTATATAGTAAATATAAAAATCTATCTATCTATCTATCTATCTAGACAGACAGACAGACAGACAGAAATTTATATTTACTATACAGGTTTCCCTTGCTTTATGCTCTACATGTGTTCCTGAAAAACGGTGCATAACTCATATTCGCATAAAGGGAACTCACTTTACAATGTAACAAATAGGAATACATTCCAAGACCTCAACTGTACTGACCCCCAGACCCATTTCTACCACTTTTACAAGACAATTTTGGTACTCACCAACAGCACACAGTACACACAAGCACAGGGTGGTGGTGAATGTTTAGTTGGTGTGAAGAGAGGGTGGTGATGGGTCTTTAGTGTCAAACTCCACATCACTGGTAGGAGGTACAGGCAGGGTAACATCCATAGGAGAATCAACAGGCTCTCATCACCCTCCAACACCAGTGGGGTGGGGCTGGGGGGAGCTGAGGAAGGCTTCAAGACTATATTTTGGTGTGTCCCTCTCCCACAATGCACCGCACAAAGCAGCTGATCCAGCACACTGATCGCATAGGAGTGAATTTACCTTGTACATAACACATTTTTGGTATAAAAAGGGTCACTGCATAAGAGCGAATTCGCACATGCAGAACCCGCATAAAGCAACGGAAACCTGTATAATGTCATCTGTATATATTATATATTATATATATTACACATATTTTGAATTCAACCAGTGTATATTGTTGAGACACTTAAGTTATAATTGTTGGTCCTATGTTGGTATAAGTGGAGCTAAATGGCTCTAATTTTACTGTAGTGGCTACACACACACACGCACGCACACACACTGTATATTACTAGCTCTTGGTCCATGGACCTTGGTCTATGGACCTAAAATTGCCAGACATCTGCTGGGAGGAGCAGACAGCCAGGTCTGACCACTCACACAGGTTCTTAACTGACATACAGGACCTCCTTCTAACCCAGGAGGTACACAGCCTCACTAGGGGAGATGCCTTGTTGGATTTGGTCCTGGCCACGGGCGACGACCTGGTACAGGGTCTGCGGGTGCTTGACCACCTAGGCGATAGTGATCATCGTCTGCTGGAATTCATCATCCAGCGCAAGGTGGCAAAATCCTCCAGCAAGGCAGCAGCCCTCTACTTCAAGAGGGTGGACTTTAATGAGGTAAGAAAACTAGTGGTGGAAGCACTGAGGTCCCAGAGCTGGAGGGAGTTGAGTGTCCAGGAGTGGTTTCTCCTTAAGGAGACAATCCTCCAAGCTCAAAGGGAAGTAATCCCTACACAAATCAAAGGGGGCAAGAGGGCGTAAAGGCCCCCATGGCTCACCAAAAGCATCCGGGAACGTCTCCAAACAAAAAAGGAGGCGTACACCCGTTGGAAGGGAGGGGCCATCACAAGAGAGGGCTATATCTCGGTAGCTTGGGAATGTAGGGGGGCGGTCAGGAAGGCCAAGGCAGAAATGGAGTTGGGACTAGCAACCCAGACCAAGGACAACAAGAAGTCCTAATACATAAGGGGGCAAGTAAAGTGGGGCCTCTGCAGGACACGCTAGGAAGTCTGGTCATCTCACCTGAGGGTAAAGCTGACATATTCAACAATTTATTTGCCTCCGTATTTCTGAGGAGGGACCCGGATATCTCCCCCACTGGCCCCCCCGAGGGCCCTGTGGGTGGCACACCCAGGCCTAGGGTTAATGAGGACCTTGTCAGGGAACTTCTGGAGGGACTAGATGTATTTAAATCCACAGGTTCTGATGATATCCACCCCAGAGTGCTGAAGAAACTAGCAGGGGTCATTGCGGGACCTCTGGCACAGCTGTACAAGCACTCATGCCACTCGGGCGATGTGCCAGAGGACTGGAAAAGGACCAGTGTGGTCCCCATCTTCAAAAAAGGGAGGAAGGAGGACCCAGGAAACTATAGGTCCGTGAGTCTTACCTCAGTCCTGGGGAAGCTTTTCGAAAGAATTATCCTGGCACATGTCCAGGAAGGGCCAGCAGGGGAGGTTATGCTCAGGGGCAACCAGCATGGGTTCATTAGGGGCAGGTCTTGTCAAACCAGCCTGGTGGCCTTCTATGACCAGGTCACCAAGTCCTTGGATGCAGGTGTCACAGTGGATATAGTCTTTCTGGACTTCAGGAAGGCCTTCAACACGGTCTCTCACCCCATTCTCAGTAAGAAACTAGGAGACAGTGGTGTTGATGCCTACACGGTCAGATGGGTCACTAACTGGCTGGAGGGCCGCACCCAGAGGGTGGTGGTGGATGGGTCTTATTTGACCTGGAGGGATGTGGGCAGTGGGGTTCCCCAGGGCTTGGTCCCTGGGCCCGCACTATTCAACATCTTCATCAGTGACTTGGGCGAAGTGGTAGAATGCATCCTGTTCAAGTTCACAGATGACACTAAGATGTGGGGTGAAGTGGGTATGCTAGTAGGAAGGAACAGGCTGCAAGCGGATCTAGACAGGTTACATGGGTGGGCCAAAGAGAACAGGATGGGGTTCAACACTGACAAGTGCAGGGTAATGCACCTGGGGAGGAAGAACCAGTGGCACACCTACAGGCTGGGGAATTCCCTTCTCACCAGTGTTGAGACAGAAAAGGATCTTGGAGTCGTCATTGATGCCACAATGAAAATGGGCCAACAGTGTGGGGATGCGGTCAGGAAGGCCAACCATAACTTGTCGTGCATCCAGAGATGCATCTCAAGCAGGTCCAAGGAGGTGATCCTCCCCCTCTATGCGACACTGGACAGGCCGCAGCTGGAGTACTGCTTCCAGTTCTGGGCGTCGCACTTCAGGAGGGATGTGGCCAATATGGAAAGGGTCCAAAGGAGGGCCACCCGCATGATCAGGGGGCAGCAGGGCAGGCCCTACAAGGAGAGGCTGAGGGACCTGAACCTGTTCAGCCTCCAAAAGAGAAGGCTGAGGGGGGATCTAGTGGCAGTCTACAAAGTAGTCAAAGGGGACCAGCAGGCATTGGGAGAGTCCCTGTTCCCCCAAGCAATCCCGGGAGTTACAAGAAACAACAGACACAAGCTAGCGGAGGGTAGTTTCAGGCTAGACATTAGGAGGCGTTATTTCATTGTCAGGGCAGCTAGGACCTGGAACCAACTTCCAAAAGAAGTGGTGCTGGCTCCTAAACTGGGGATGTTTAAAAGGAGGCTGGACGAACATCTGACCAGGGTCATTTGACCCCAGTACTCTTTCCTTTTCAGGTGGACTGTGGCATATAAGAATTGCCATTCAGGGTAAGATTGAAGATTCATCTTACCCAGTAGCATATTTCTGAGAGTGGAAAGTATTAGATGCTTTAAAGCAGGAGTGGCTAACCTGCACAGGTGGCACTGGAAGCCTCTATGTATGGCATGTGGCAGATTAGTGATGAGATAGAGCAGCAGACTCGGCAAGGAGCACAGGGGAGGGAGCAGAAATCAAAGCAGTAGATCAGGCAGGGGAAGGGAATTGGAAGGGCATGGGGCTAATTTGTGGCATGTGTGTCAAAAGGGTTGGCCCCCACTGCTTTACAGCAGAGGTGTCAAATGTACAGCCTAAAGGTTATGGAGATGCATCATCTGGTCCACCAGACTCACAAAGGTGTAGGTGTGGCCCAGGGTGTTAGGTGAGTTTGACACCCGAATTTAGAGAAACAGTATAAAAAACACATCATGTGTAGAGTGGTCCAGTTCCTGTCATAGCCTCCTAATAATCATCAACCATATGTTTAGAGATGTTCTACGCAACAGGTTACATCCCTCGTTATTTAACTTCAGAGAGAGGGCTGGAGTGTGCTGGATAATGACTTACCTATGGCCTGGTGGATAGAGCACTATTCTAGGAAACAGGAGCTACAGATTCAACCCACCACTCCTAGATGAATGGGGTATAGAGCTTGGGTCTCTTGCTCCTTTGGTAAATGCCCAATTGCTAGGGCATTAGACTAAAGGTGATTGTCATCCTCTCTTCCACTCCAAGGATTTTGCTCTGCTACAGTTTCAAGACTTAGGGCTTTGTTACTCCTTACACCAGGGTTGGGCAAAATATGGCCCATGGGTTATATCTGGCCCATCAATTGATCCTATCTAACCTGTTGGCTGCTGCTGAGATCCTGTGCCCTGCAACGTTCTACTCTGCTGCAGCTGGGGCTGGCCCAGGCTGAGCAGCATGCAAACTCCTCCACCCCCTGCATTAATCTCCTGACTGCCCAGCTTCCTGTGAGTGCTGCAGCCATGTAGTCCTGCCACTGTGGCCACTAGCAGCCAGACCCACACACGATGGTCTGCAATGCAGCGTGCTGAGTAGCTGTCCTACCCACTGCGATGAGCTGCTGCTGCTGTAGCACCACTAGAAGATGAGTTCATGCCCCCTGTGAGGGTGGACTCATCTCCTAGTCCGAGGGGCAGAGTTGGGGGGTCATGAGGCAGCCACCCCCAACTTTCCTGGTGTGGTGCAGTGGTGGCAGCAGCTCCTTTTGGCAGGTGGGAGGGCAGGAAGGCTGCTTGGCATACTGCATCATGCCCTGTCTTGTACAGGACTGGCTGCCAGCAGCTCCAGTGCCAGTATACTGCAGCGCCAACAGGAAACTGGGCAGGGGGCAATGGACGCAGGGAGGTGGAGGAGTCTGTGCACTGAGAGGCCTGGCCCAGCCCCTGCTGCAGCACAGAATAACAGTGCAGGGCACAGCCCTCCTTCTTTAGGCTCCTGGCAGCTGCTGGCAGGCTGGATAGGATCACTTGCATCCCTACCTCAGCCCTCAACAGTTCACCAGAACTCCTTAAGTGGCCCTTGAACCCAAATAATTGCCCACCCCTGCCTTACGCTGTGAGCCGCAAAAATATTAATCAGTGTTAGTGCTAGCTTGGAGTTTGGAGCAGTCACACCCTGGGCATGCCCAGATGAGCGCAGCCATGCAATATGTGGTGCCGCAAACATGTACATGGCGCCGCATACAGCACAGTCCAGTGTTCTCCATGCTGCAAAGGCCTGTGTATACACTGCTTTGATTTTTTTTTCCACGGCTGTTTTTTTTTGACCCCTGGATATCTAGGGGTCAAAAGAAACCCACAAAAAAAAAAAATAACCTGGAGCAGCGCACACTCAGTAAGCACACGCTGCTGAGAAGCGGAACTGGGTTGCCTGGAGCTGCCTTGCAGTTGCTGGCCAGGCTTTGCGTGGCAGGAGCACTGCAACTGCCACCCCGCGAAGACACCAGGTAAGGCAGCTGGCGCCAGCCCAGTTCTGGCCCCAGCCTCCTATACCACTCCTGGGGTAACCTGCCATGTGCCAAAGCATGCATGGTATAGGCATTCCCCAGGGACAAGTTGCTACACACAAGGTGTGCCCCTGCTACTCGTGCCCGGGGAACCAAACATCCATGCTCATCTGGACATGCCCTCTTAGTCTAAAAACCTCTGACTATCCCCAATCTGCACAGCTGTAACTTGCCACTAGAGGCCTTCTGAGTAAAGGTAGGACTAGGAGCTGTAGCTGTGAGTTGCCACTAGAGGTCTGGTGAGTGTTACTTTAAATTCCAATTGCCAAATCAAGAGCGAGACCTTATAAAAGGGGATAAGGCAAAATACCGCGTTTATTTGCATGAATTAGGCATAGAGGTTTGGACACACCACCCATATAGACACATACAAATTATCATGCACATCATTACACACAGACACACACAAACACAAAACAACCATTCCATTCAGACATTATAGCTACTAGCAGCAGTTGTTCAATAATAGCACTGGGTGGCCAGCCCCTGGCCTCACTGAGAGAGAGAGAGATTTTGTAGATAGCAGCTTTGGAGAGGGGTGAAACAGATGCATCTGTGCTCCAACAAAACAGCAGTTGAGAGAGAGACTCACCCACCTTGGCATTTTTGAAGTCTTCTTTTATAGGAATTGGCATCCTTTGTTTCAGCACTTTGGGGGTTTTCCATACCCACCTTCTGTTTTTGCAGTTGTTCTTCATTTGTCTTCAGGTTATCTCAGACTGAGGTCACTTTGGTTGTCAAAGTTGGTATCTCAGCCTTGGAATGTTTTTGCTGCCCATCTGGCAGGATGTGTGCATTCTTCTTCCTCGTTATCTTTTGTGCCTTAGGCCTCAAAGGGATTCTTCAGCCATCCATTAATTAGTTTACTGACTGGTAACTTACATTTGGTGCTTTGTTCCTTACATAAACAGTTAAATCTTCTTTTCCCATTTCTATACCATTCTCTCACCATTCACCCTTTCACATACACACATTCAAAAAAGGGCGTACAGAGTTCATTCACTTATGCCAAACAAAAGAATACAAAATGGAGTTTTCAAGTTACTTACAGGACAAAACTAACATGGTTACATTTCACTACTATTACATTTTATGTTAACATCAGCTACATTAGTTCAGTTCATGCTATATGAGTGAGAACAAGCTTCTATCACTGCTCTATGGGCAGGGGTGTGAGAGATCCTGGGATACTTAAAGACATCAATTTATGTGGCACATCTGTCAGGAGTGGATCACAGATAATCTGGCCCTGGAGTGGCATACCTTTTGAGAAGCATAACATGCGCTTAAATCAACTTTTAAGGTGCGAATGTGTGGACAATTCAGAGATTAAGAGCTCCAGGAGCTGCCCAAAATTACTATGTAACAAGGCCCTTAGGCAGCCTTACACATATGCCTGGGTGAGGATATGGCACCATGCATCTGCTCAGTGATTAGGACACGTTCACACTCAAAACTGAAAAGCAAGCTGTGTGCCTGTACCAAAAACTGTAGCTCTGCAGCTGTTTAAATGCCATATAGGGGTGTGTCCACACATGCAGGCACCTGTGTTTGCAGCAGCTCAAATAGAAGCAGTGCAAATTTAAGCCAGGGCTTTTTGCCTCGGCACATGTGCCTGGACATGCACTTTGGTGTGGGGCAAATTGTGCCACCTGGGGCAAAATAACCCTGCCTGGCTCCTCCTGGATCTGAAGCCAGGGGGAGCTAGATCCTGGGGCCAGCACCTTGCTGGCCCCATCAGTACAAAAAGCTGCCCTGGCAAGTAGCTCAGGGCTACTCACACTCAGGATCTTCTGGGGCCAGGCCAATTGTTACCTGGGGACACTACCCCTTGTGCCAGCTGGACTGCTGAAGCAGCCCTGATCATTCCCTGCACCCTCTACCCACTGCAGCAATCTGGCAGTGGGGGCTGCTGCCTGACTGTGACTTGCTGCACACTTGCCACACCTGGATGGGGACTGTATAGCCAGTAGAGGCATCTGCCCCTCTGGGCCAGCTGCCAGTGGGCTGTGTCTGCAGAGTTGGCCTTTGTGTGGTACTACTGCCATAGATTCATAGATTCATAGATGCTAGGGTCGGAAGGAACCTCAATAGATAATTGAGTCTGACCCCCTGCCTAGGCAGGAAAGAGTGTTGGGGTCAAATGACCCCAGCCAGATGCCTATCCAGCCCCTGCCCAAGCATCTGGGCAGCTATCACCTGGAAGATGTTCCCAGTGTGGTCTGCCACCTCCAGCTGGGTCCATGGTGCCAGCTCTGAGCAGGCTCCTCTGCCTAGGTCCTGCCACTTGCCTCCCTAGCAGGAATTCTGGTGTTCCCTATTTGAAAACTGAAAAATCTCTGATAAAAAAAATCCCACTCTGTAAAATACCCCCAAATCCATGTTCCTCCACAATTAAAACAAAAAAACTCACTATATATAGAGAGAGTGAGAGACAGAGACACAGCGATCAGTTGGGCAATGTTTTATTGATATATCTACAGTGGTAAAGCAAGTTGGAAGCCTACCAGTGTCTCTATTATCATAATAAAATGAATTCTAAATACCTATATGTCTTGCTGTTTGCCTTTGGTTTTCTTACCATAGAGCAATTAAAACTCCCCCCAACCAGGATGCGGTGACAACTGCCTCTGCAGCCACAGCTCCTGCCAGCGGGTCTCATCTTGTCTGGCAGCTGGGCATGCAGGGTGTTTGTTGGGGGGATGTAGGGTTTGCAGAAGAGGGGTGGGGTGATGTGGTGTGTGGGTAGTGTGGGTGGATTGTGGGGGAGCTGTGGGCGGGGGCTGCTCAGGAGGGGTGGGTCCCCTGCCCCCTGAAGCCCCCCTGCACAGCTAATGGACTGCCCTTTCACAGGGCTGCAGCCCCCCCAACAGGGGCCACATGGCCCCCACAGGGACCACCACCCTCCCTGCAGGGCCCATGTGCCCCACCCCTGCTTGCTCCCCCAGCCTCTGAATTGCTCCCTCCCTCCCACCCCCAGCCCCACCTGCTGCTGGCTCCTGCAGCCCCGCTGATGGGTTCCCCACCTGGCCCCAGCCCCCCCAGCACTTAAAAAATGTTTTTAAAAAGTCCAGCACTCATCAGCAGTAGCAGCGGTCGTTGGGGTCACTGGGGCCTCCAGGCAGAGCCCCGCTACCCCCCCCCACACACACACACACAGCACAGGGCAGTGGGGACTGGCCCCAGATGCCTGGCGCCTCACTGCCACTGCCCCATCAAGCAGGTGTGGCCCAGGTCGGCAGGGTGCCATGTGCTGTCGGGCTGATGGGGCCACTGTGGCTGTCACCCAGGGCCTAGCACAGCTCAGCCCAAGCGGCCCCAGCTGCCTGACAGTGCACAGTGCTCTGCTGACCCAGGCCGCACCCGCAGGATGGGGCAGGGGCAGTGGCAGTGCAGGTACCAGGTGGCTGGGGCGAGTCCCAGTCCCCTCTGCCTCCTGTTGTCCCATACTGTGAGAGGGCTCTGCCAGGAGACCCCAGTGACCCTATGGCCGTCAGTACTACCGGTGAGTGCGGGGTTTTTTGTTGTTGTTTTTGAATTGCCAGGATGCTGGGACAGGGCAGGACAGTGATTGGGGGAGCTTAGGGGGCAGGCGGGGGATGGAGCTGGACAGGGCAGCAATCTCGGGGGGCTTGGGGAGTGAGTGGGGGATGGAGCCAGTGGGGGTCCCCCCCACAGCTCCCTTCTCAAGCCCCCCCAACCCCTACTTACCAGCACAGAGCCCAGGTCCAGCTTCCTGCAGCTGGCATACTGCCTGCCCTGCACGGGGAGGCAGGGTGCTTCAGCACTGGGGTGAGGGCCAGCCATAGAGATGCTCTGGCTGGTTACCAGAGCATCTCTGTGGAGCAGCAGAACCTCCCGTTGGCTCAGGGCACAGTCCTGGTCCATGTCCTGCCCCGCTTTTTTTGTCCAGGGTATTTTTTGACCTCTGGATATCCAGGGGTCTAATTTTGGGCCCACACTGCAAATTTGCACCGGCGCATTCATCTGGATGTGCATTTGTCTGGATGTGCCCTAGGTGCAAATTGTCATGTGTGCATTCGTCTGGATGCGCCCAAGGTGTGTAAAGTGAAACAGGATTCTGCCCTCAGTCTGGAACACACAGCAGCTGGGCAGGTATTTTATAAGCCTATCTGAAGCTTAATTGGCATGTAAGACCTTGGACTGGCACTTTGCTCCGCAGATGAAGTAGATTAACAGCCCTAACCAAAATATGTTTTAATTGCCTCATGAATAAAATGTCGCTATACATTTCCCTGGAGCTATTGCTACTGTCTTGGATCAACATTTTATTCTGACAGACTGCTCAATTTACCTTCCTTTTATGTTTGACAAGTGTTCATTAGAAATCCTTTGTTGTTGTTGTTGTTGTTTTTGGCTTCCCTGTTTGCAGATATTTGATTTCTTTAAATGTACATATAAAAACAGTTTCTAGTGGAACAGATTTCAAATTTTCATGTAGGCTCAGCATGCAAATATAAGATTTGCAAACTATGCAAACCTACCATGAGGATAGCAATGGAATAAGTTCAAAACATTCAAACAGTTTTGCATCCATCTGCAGAAGCTTTAGTTAAATGCTATATCTCATGTCACGTTAAACCACAGTTAATAGGATTAAGTCAAACAGTTTTGTAGAAAAATGTACAGTGTGCATGCCAGCTATCCAAACATGACCACAACCTATAAATAAGTAGTGAAGATAAAAATATAACAGCATATTCTCAGTCCTTCTACCTCTTTCTACCTATTGCTTCATGCAAAAGGCCAGTAGTTGTTATTTCATGAGATAGCTGGTGAATGTGCTCAGCATATTAGCTCTGTTTTGAGTGATCATATTGTTACTGCAGCAGCAATGCAGTAAAATCATGGCTACTGTTACTGCTTACAGTCGGATCCAAAGTAAACTGCAGCTGTGGTCCCATGATTATTCTTTACCATATAGCATAAGGATGACAAGATACGCTCGTTGTCTACACTTTTATTTCCTACATCCCTTAAGAACATAAATAGAATCCTCCTACTTCAAAAACTCCTAAAAATGCCTTTGACCATGAAAATGTTGTTGTATTTTATATATTATTTATTAGATATTAATATTAACTGAGACTTAAAATATTTCTAGCGAGGCCTTTTTAAAAATCTGAAGAAACATGAGTTTTAGATACATAAATTTGTATGTAAGTAAATTAAGAGCTACTGCTGCATTATAGTCTAGTTATTGTGTGTTAATAATAAAAATAGTGAGCTGCAATGTATCATTATTAATAATGACATATTCAAGCCCTTTTCAGCCACAGGTCATAAAGTGCTTCAGAAAGTGGGCAAGAATTATTATCCCCATTACACAGATGGGCACATTACCAGAGCAGATAGGTGATATGACTCATCCAAGGTCACACAAGGTCAGTGAAGAAATGGAAATAGAGCCTTCTCTATCTGGACTACCATTTTATGATATATAACTGTGCTGTCACTGAGGTTATAGACATTGAAACAACATCTGACCCACTGCAAAGAGACAATGAAGGCTTTTACCCTGAAAGTAATTAAACTATCCACTGATTAAAGTAAGTGAATTATTAGTTCAAGAAAGACATTGCAAGCAACTCTTAACTCTTTGATCCATTTGTATTTCTGTAAGGCATTGCTTAATGCTCCTCCTTCCCTAATGAATTATTTAAAATTACTATTGTATTTTGCAAGGAATTTTGAATATTCTCAATTTTCACATGTATTCTTCAATATATGTATAGCACAAGGAATAGCATTAATTGGTCTAATGTAAAGCTAGATCAATATGATGACAACAAACATTATATCATGGTACAAAAATCAATACAGAGACATTTGAATCATCATAAACCCTGGTCCATTTTCTATTTTGAGTAAATTTAGGTTCCATTAGGTGACCCTGGACCTAAAGTTCTGTGTTTCTCCATAAAAAGTTATAGCATATGAAGCACTATATCTCATTACCAATATGCATCACATGCTTTCTGTAGGAACAGATCTTGTTCAAAAGGATGAGGTTATGTAGACTGTTATCCACTTGAAACTGGATTAAGCCCAGCAGTTTGTTTAAATGTAGCTATGAAAGGACATCAGATGGTCATAAGTTATGGGCTCAATGCAGCTTCCATTGAAGTCTGGATTGTATATTAAATATTGAATTGTTGATTAAACTCTACCTGAAGATTGTTCATTACTGGTGATAAGAATACACAAGCCAAAACTTGGTAATTGGTAAATGTCCTGAAACATTCATTCGGGGTTGAAAACTGAACAAGAAAAATCTCAATGCAAAGCTATTTATACCACATTGCATGAAAAATTGTTAGTGTACATAAAATGAGCAACTACTGTATTTTCGTGCATATACCCCGCCCACGGGTATAAGTCGCACCCATGTATAACCCGCGGAAAACTATTTTTGTAAATAAGTCCGTGTATACGCCACACCTGTGTATTTCCCGCGGCGGCGTATACACGGGGAGGCAGCTCAGCCCGGCCCGCCCCGGCAGCGGCGACACAGCCTGGCCTGCCCGGGTCCAGTGGGGAGGCGGCGCGGCTGGTCCGGGCCCCGGCGGCACAGCCCGGCCCGCCCTGGCCCCGGCCCCCACGGCGGCAGCGGCACAGCCCGGCCTGCCCGGGCCCAGCAGGGAGGCGGCGCAGCCCGCCCTAGCCCCCGAGGCAGCGGCGGTGCAGCCCGGCGCAGCCCGACCCGCCCCCATGGCGGCAGCGCAACCTGGCCTGCCCGGGACCAGTGGGAGGCTCCGCAGCGCAGCCTGGCCTGCCCCGGCCCCGGCCCCGGCCCCGGCGGCAGAGCAGCCAGCCCTGGCCCCGGCCCCCCGCGGGGAAAAAAAGTCCACCGGTAGCCCGCACCCCCGTATAGCCCGCTCCCATCCATTTTTTTTGTAAAATTGTATATACCCCGCGGGATATATGCTTGAAAATATGGTAAAAAGAGTTGTTCCCCCCCCCCCCCCCCAAGTCCTCTAAAATCCACAAGTAGAACTTCATGATTAAAAGGCTTCATACAGAAAATTGTTTTAAAGATGTAGGGAAAGGTAATCTTTCTTCAGCTACTATCAGCTAGCTCTGGTAGCAGTGTAAAGAGGTCATGAAAAGCCAGTAGATGGCGAGTTTACAATTCCCAGATTGAGGTACATACAGCTTTAGGCTATTTTACATGTGCCTGTCACAAGCTTCCTTGAAGTTTGTAAGGTCAAGACAGGCCTGGGGATGAGTGTGGGAAAGGCTCTAGCATATACTGCTGTGGCCATTCTGAGCTATTATAGGTTCTAGAGGGCTAAGTACAGACAACCAAAAGGCTCAAGGCTGAATCAATTCAGTCTTTGCATGTTAATCTAAATTGTAGAGATTGAACCAATACGCAAGTGAACAGACATTCACTTTTGATTTTGGACATGCAGACACATGCCTGCAGTGGCCTTAGGCCAGAAGCTGGGGGATGCTAGAGCATGCCTCCCTGCTCAGCTGGAGCAGACAGCTTGGGCCAAGGATAGCCCCGCACCCTGCGAAGTGGGGAGGGGGCTTTGCAGCATCCTGGGATGCTGGTGGAGTGTGAGTTAACTTGAATCTGGAGGGGATCTGGGACAGAAGTTCAATAAACTGATTTAACCAAAATCAGTTAAGTCTGATACTACATCCATCTGGTTTTATCTTAAACTGGTTTCAGCCATTTTGAAAGTAGCTTTATGTGCATCAGACTTCTGTTGTGTTACAGATTTGAACCAGTTTCTGATCACTTATACTGGTTTATGTGCAATTCCTGCCCCTAGCCGACATGATCAGAGGCACATTCCCATAACCAACATGTGGCAAGGGTTGTTGGGGTGGATCTAGGGCCACTGCAGTGGTGTAGTTGTATCCCCTTTGATTCCTGGTCCACCCAAAATTTAATACCAACTGCCTGACTGGCAGCAGCATTTCTCTTCAGGCAGCAGTGAGGGAGTCACTTGACTTCATGGCTTATTATAAGGTACTCATTCCTTCTAAACTCTTCATTCCACAGGTGTTAATGTCCTTTTCTCCTTTTTTAATGGTCTTGATATTCCATTAATCAAGCTATCCCTTCTTCTGCAATTCTGCTGTCTGTCAGATGCTTCTCAAGATTGTTTTTAACCCTAGATAAAAAACATTCTCAGGTGTAGAAACATCAGCTAAGATGAACATCTACTATGGCGTGGAAATAACTTTCAGTAAAGCATTGGATGCGCTGTCAAGGTGCTCAATATTAGCTTTTATTTTATGAAGCTGAAAGATGTACATTGAATTCTGATGACAACAGGACAAAAGAAACAACAACTTTTGATTATTTTTGCCAAATTTGTTGTTTTTATACATATGTGTGACAGGATCCTGACTGACTCACCTTGGCGCTGCAGCCCAGGGGGGCAGGCCATGTTCAAGCTGGCCAGCACTGTGCCGCAGGAGGCACTGCTGGTTGGCTTGAGGACTGGAAGCCACATGTCAAAAGTAGGTCTGGAGATGGAGACAGGGGGAGAGCATGCTGGAGCACTGAAAATGGAGCCAGATGCTCTCCCTGCTGCTGGAAGAGACCTGGTGCCTTCCCCTAGGGTCAGCATGCCCAGGGAAGTGGTGCACATACATCTCACAGCCAAGACATCTGGGAAAAACCTAGATGCACACCCTACAGCCCACAGGAGGCTAGTTGTTTTCCCTGGGGCAGGATCCACACATCTGGATGCCAGCTCATTTGACATGAGCAGCATAGTCCAGACATAACGCAATGCCCTACAGCACATATAGAATCTCACAGAAACAATCAGGTCAGGTGGGGCTGGGAGAGGGCAGCCAGTGGGCCCTGTGGGGCCAAATGAAAGGAAACGCTGGCCTAGGGGCCCACAGACACTGCACACCCCACCACAGTGCCTGTGTGCTCACAGCATGACAACAGGGGACCGGCAGAACTGCAAGCCTTGTGCAAGCACTGTGGGGAACACCAGAAGGCAGTGCCATACTTAGCCTAGAATCAAGACAGGGAGAACCTATGCTAGAAGATCTGCCTGCCAGGAAGCATAGGACGCCCAAACATGGGTGAACAAAGGGTGTACCAGGCACCGAATCAACCCATGATCAAAAGGGCATTGTTCAGCTTGGGAGCATCATTGCCCTGTCCACTGCCCATCTGAGCTATTTCAATTAGATTTTCAATTGTGTTGTGATTCTTTGAGAAATATGAACAGTGGCAGGATCGTTGAAGTCCCCGTTCTCACTGAGCATCCAGTGCAGAAGGAAAAATCTCGTCATCATGCCAGAACTCTGCCAGAGCTGATCGTAAACCCTGAGGGGAAAGGGGTTGGATATAGGGAAGGAGGACTCCCAATGCAGTCACACCTGGACCCTTGGGGAACCACTAAGCACCACCAGACAAACAGAGGTATACCCTGTGTGAACAAGTTGTGGCAGGTGAATAGGCCCAGGTGTCATGCAACCCAAGGGGATGGGGCACGCCAGTTGGTCAGTATGGCAGGTGTGAGTCTGTTGGAACATGCCTGTCACAATATTAGTAAAGCTTCTGGTTTCTTTTTACCTAGAGATAAATGTGTTGTGTTATATTTCATAGATTTCATAGACATTAGGGATGGAAGGGACCTCAGAAGATCATCGAGTCCAGCCCCCCGCCCAAAGGGCAGGAAGTCAGCTGGAGTCACAGGATCCCAGCAAGATAAGCATCCAAATTTCTCTTGAAGGTGTTCAATGTGGGTGCTTGAACCACCTCTGATGGCAGACTATTCCAGACCTTGGGGGCTCAGACAGTAAAGAAATTCTTCCTTATGTTCAGCCTGAAACGGTCTTGCTGGAGTTTATAACTGTTCGACCTTGTCATCCCTTGGGGCCCTCTGGTGAACAATCGTTCCCGCAGAGCCTGGTGAACACCCCAATAAACTTATAGGTGGCCATCAGATCGCCCCTGAGCCTGCACTTTTCCAGGCTGAAGAGTCCCATAGCTTTCAGCCTGTCATCATAAGGTCTGTTTGCCTGACCTCTGATCATGTGCGTGGCTCTTCTCTGGACTCTCTCAAGCTTCTCCACATCCTTTTTGAATTGTGAAGCCCAAAACTGGATGCAATACTCTAGCTGAGGCCTCACCGAAGCCAAGTACAATGGGAGAATGACGTCCCAGGATTTACTTGAGAAGCATCTATGGATGCAAGCCAGCGTTTTGCTTGCTTTACTAGCCACAGCATCACATTGAAGGCTCATGTTCATCTTGTGGTCAATCATGCCCCCCAAATCCTTTTCATCTGTAGTGCTAACCAGCGTAGCACTGCCAAGCCAATATGGATGCTGCAGGTTTTTCCTCCCAAGGTGGAGAACCTTGCATTTTCCTGGTTAAACACCATCAGATTCTCATCCACCCATTTCCTGAGCCTGTCAAGGTCAGCCTGGATCACTCTCCTGTCCTCAGGTGTGGATGCTTTACCCCAGAGTTTGGTATCATCGGCGAACTTGGCCAGTCCACTTCTGACTCCAATGTCCACATCATTAATGAAGATATTGAACAATACAGGACCAAGGACAGAGCCTTGGGGGACCCCACTGGTCACAGAGCACCATGACGATTGACTTCTGTCAACCACCACCCTCTAGGTCTGACCACGGAGCCAATTCCCCAGCCAGCGGATCGTGGTGGACCCGAGGCCACAGTTGGCCAGTTTTGCCAAGAGGTGATCATGGGATACTAGATCAAAGGCTTTTTTGAAGTCAAGATATATGACAAAGTCATATATATGACATAAAGTCTTTTAAAAGATTATTAAGGCTCATATATGTGAGAGCCCAGCAGGAAAAATTATGCTGAGGGGAAACCAGCACGGGTTCATAGCAGGTAGATCGTGCCTGACTATAACCTAGTCTCTTTTTATGACCAGGTTACAAAACACCTGGATGCAGGAGTAGGGGTAGACATCGTTTACTTAGACTTCAGGAAGGCCTTCGATACAGTATCCCACCCCATACTGGTGAACACATTAAGAGGCTGTGACTTGGATGATTACACAGTCCGGTGGATGGCAAATTGGCTGGAGGGTCGTACCCAGAGAGTGGCAGTGGATGGGTCGGTATTGACCTGGAAGGGCACGGGCAGTGGGGTCCCACAGGGCTCAGTCCTTGGACCGATACTCTTTAATGTCTTCATCAGTGACTTGGACAAGGCAGTGAAGTGTACTCTGTCCAAGTTTGCGGATGACACAAAACTGTGGGGAGAAGTGGACACACTGCAGAGCAGGGAACAACTACAAGCAGACATGGACAGGTTGGACAAATGGGCAGGAAACAACAGAATGCAATTTAACAAGGAGAAATGCAAAGTGCTGGACCTAGGGAGGAAAAATGTCCAGCACACCTACTGCCTAGGAAATGACCTGCTCGGTAGCACAGAAGCAGAAAGGGATCTCGGAGTCCTAGTGGACTCCAACATGAACATGAGTCATCAGTGTGACGAAGTCATCAGCAAAGCTAACTGCACTTTATCATGCATCAGCAGATGCATGACAAACAGAACCAAGGAGGTGGTACTTCCCCTCTATCGGGCACTGGTCAGACTGCAGTTGGAATACTGCGTGCAGTTTTGGGCACCACACTTCAAGACGGATGTAGATAACCTAGAGA
Source organism: Alligator mississippiensis (assembly GCF_030867095.1). NCBI lineage: Eukaryota > Metazoa > Chordata > Crocodylia > Alligatoridae > Alligator > Alligator mississippiensis. The sequence continues at coordinate 82,885,378 of NC_081824.1, read as the reverse complement.
GGGTCCAGAGAAGGGCCACTCATATGTTTAGGGGCTTGCAGGCCAAGCCCTATGAGGAGAGACTAGGGCATCTGGACCTCTTCAGCCTCCGCAAGAGAAGGTTCAGAGGCGACCTTGTGGTTGCCTATAAGTTCATCATGGGGGCACAGAAGGGAATTGGTGAGTCTCTACTCACCAAGGTGCCCCTGGGGGTCACAAGAAATAATGGCCATAAGCTAGCAGAGAGCAGATGTAGACTGGACATTAGGAAGAACTTCTTCACAGTTAGAGTGGCCAAAATCTGAAATGGGCTCCCAAGGGAGGTAGTGCTCTCCCCTACCCTGGGGGTCTTCAAGAGGAGGTTAGATAGGCATCTGGCTGGGGTCATCTGAACCCAGCACTCTTTTCTGCCTATGCAGGGGGTCGGACTTGAGGATCTATGGAGGTCTCTTCCGGCCCTAACATCTATCAATCTAGGACATCAATCTCCTCTCCCTTGTCCAGGTGATAGGTCACCTGGTCGTAGAGGGAAATGAGATTGGTCAAGCAAGACCTACCCGCAACAAACCCATGCTGGGTATCCCTCAGGATATTGCTGTCAGCTTGTCTGTTAAGGATGGCCTCTTTGATAATCTTTTCCAAGACCTTGCCCAGGATAGAGGTCAGACTGATGGGCCTGTATTTCGCCGGATCCACTTTCCTCCCTTTCTTGAAAATAGGCAACACATTGGCCTTCTTCCAATCTTCGGGCACTTCACCAGAGCACCAGGAGTTCTCAAAGATCCATGCCAGGGGCTGGGCTATGATGCTAGCCAGCTCCTTGAGTAACCTGGGGTGTAGATTGTCAGGGCTGGCTGACTTGAATATGTGATGATGCAGCATGTTATTTGAAACCCCCTTTTCAAAATTCCAGATTGGCCCATGTGGGCTGTGTTTAGTCCTCAACCTGGCCAGAATTCCAAAGACTGGAATGTTTCTGTGTAGATTGTGCCACAAAGTACATAAAATCTCACCCACTTTGGGGTCTCAGCATTGTTTCTTCTTCTCGTGTTTGATATATATATCAAACAAACAAAGCAAAGTAACAATACACATTACCACGATACATGCAGCTGGTGCATTAACTTTGTACATCTAGCTTTCTATGGTCAGAAAGCCCCTGTTCCTTTTTTGTCAAACAAAGCTTAAATAAAAACTCAGAATATCAAATAGCAAACACAATAGTAAATGGAGAAAAAAAAAATCACTTGCAGAAATGCTGTTTCTGGAAGAGAAACATATTATGAAAAGAACCCAGAAGGCTAAAATTCTCCTTTTTTCCTAATAAAAGGTTATGCTGTATGTGGCATGTGATGAAAATTGGACTTATTCTTTTCAAAATATTTTAAAGGTGTGTAGATTTCTTTCTAAAATTACATGGCAAAACACCTTTAATCTTTGAGGATGAAGAAAAGAGGTTCTGGCAGATGGACAGTTTACACTGATATTAGGCTCATATTATTTTCGTATTCTGAAAAGAGTAACAGTAGTCTGAAAAATACCGCCTGAGGGTTACAGATGAATATTAGTTTCAGAAGTACTTTTTTTCCTTAAGCATTTGCTTTTCCTAAAGGCTGAAATGCATGTCTTTGAACAAGAATCTTCAGAAACTAAACATTTAGGATATTGATCTTTATTTTACTTAATGCTTATTTTATTAGCTCTCTAAGTTTTTCTATGAACATTTCAACTGTTTCAACTGTTCAGAATCAAACAGAAACCAGAATGGGACTATTTATGAAAATGATTTTTTTTTCTGTTAAATGACCAAAATATTATTAAAAATAAAACCATGAATTTTTTAAAGGAACTGTTTTCCTGTTTCCGGGTGTTACAGTTTTTCTTCTCAGAAATTTGCAGAGGTTTATTGTCTCAGAGGGTAGGTGTTCAACTGTAAGGCTGCATACAGGTGTTCAAATAGCCTGAGGAGGAATTGAGCTAAGTCACGCAGTTTTCTGTAAGTGGCCTAGTTCAGATCAGTATTGGACACAATACACATTCGCCCTTTGTGGGGGAAGCATGCAGACTGCCTGCACTGGCTGAGGCCTACAGATTGGAGACACTCATGCATACCTCCTAGTATGCTCCACAGCCTCCCCAGGCTGCCAGAGACTGTCAAGCACAGCTGAGCACCCAAGACACCCTGACTGGCTGCGGGGCATACGCAAGCATGCCTCCAATCCTCTGCCATGTCACTATAGACGCTCCCCTGCACCCAGCCCTAGGTTTCCAGAAAAGCCACAGAGTGAGCACCTTCAGTCATGAATTGTACATATCTCCATGTCCTGGGCTGCCCACACCCTGTCATGGCCTCCCACCACCTACGCTCAAGCATGGAGACCCACAAGCTGCTACATGTACTGCTTATTGCCCTACAGGACTCTCACTGGAGGCTGTGGGACATCATGTGCACCCACCTGGATGTGATGGGGCACCTGGTCATCACAGGATGTGGTTTCATGCCCCTGAGCCAGCAGTTGGACATCCGGTGTGGGGCCACCTACTGCTCCCTGCACCCGCCACTGACCTTCACATGGCCAACAACGACGAGGCCATCCAGGATGCCATGGACACCAGGGTGCTCTAGCACCACCTCCAGACCAACGAGGTCCAGTTCTGGGTTTGCACCACCAGCAGCAACTGGTGGGAATGGATTGGCCTGGGCACCTGGGATGACAAACGGTGGGTCTAGACCTTCCACATGAGCTGGGACACATTCATGGACATTGTTGCCCAACATACCCACCAAATTCTGCACAAGGATGTCAGCAAATGACTATCCCTTACTTTGGAGAAGCAGGTGCCTATCACTGTCATGTAGCTGGCCACCCTCAGCAGTCTCCACTACATCACCAACCAGTTCAGTGTGGGCAAGTACACAGCTGGGCAGGCATTCTGGAAGATGTGCCTGGTCATCCAGGATGTCCCGACCAACCACTGCATCTACCTCGTCAACCCGCAGGATGTGGTTGCTGGCTTCTTCTGCATAGGCTTCCCCAACTACTTGGGAGCCATGGACAGCATCCACATCCCCATCCCCTGCCCACCGAAGGACATCTAGACATTCATCAACCATAAAGGCTATTTCTCCATCATTCTGCAGGGTCTTGTTGACCACCAGGGCTGCTTCACCCACATCTTTGCTGGCTGGGTGGGCAGTGCTCATCATACCTATGTCTTACGCAATTCCCCACTCCCTGAGATGATGGAAAATGGATGCTACACTCCTGGGGTCCTCGATTTCATCATCGGCACCATCATCATCCTTCCCCTCATCATTAGGGTCCTGGCTTACCCCTCTCCCCCCAGCCCTAGCTGATGAAGCCCTGCAGGGGGCAGCTGGACCACTGAAAGGGGCACTTCAACTACTACTTTAGCAGGTGCCACACAGTGCAGTACACCTTCAGCCACCTCAAGGTGCACTGGCAGGCTCTCAGATTGTAGCTTGAGGTGGACAAACCTGCCATAACTTATTGTCACTGCATGTGTCATCCAAAACATCTGCGAGACCGGGGGGAGGTCTTCCATGAAGCTTGGGCAGAGGAGGCATGGAATGCAGACCAGATATGGCAAGTCTTGTATATATGGTGCAGGGATGGGGAGAGATCGAGTTCCCCACTGATGTTGCAGGCCTAGGCCCCACACAGTGGCAGGCAGGCCAAAACTGCAAAGCCCTGGCTGACTATCTCCTCAAACCTGAGGACCAGGAGCCCTCCCTGGGTAAGTAGGGCTAGAGGACTTTGACTGCCCATGCCCTGGCACTGGGCCATGGATTTCCTGCCCCAGGCTCCTCTGGCTCTGCATCCCAGGCAGTGCTGCTTACAACCCAAGGTGCCTGGACACTGTTCTGCTTCCCCGCTCCCCTCCTACACTCCTCACAGTGGCACACGCAGGGATATGGGGGAATGTGGCATGAGGAAGAGAAGTGCCTCAATTTATAAGATTGCAGTTGCCAAACTTTTCTCATTTATACATATAAAATAAAATATACGTCTGTATGTACGTATGGTCATGTATAACTCTAGAATGGCTGGTCCTATCTACTTTAAACCTTCCAAGATCACTGAGTACCACCTGAGGAAAATTATAGGTAGGTTATTTTTCACTTGAGTCTTTTTTGGGACTTACATTGACGGCGATTCCTTTGCTTTTCAGGTAACAAACTGGTCCCGATCCATTCAGAATTCAGCTGAACTGTCATTAGTATATGTTTGCTTATAACTCAAGAATGGCTGGTCCCATCTACTCTAAACCTTCCAAAATTACTAAATACCACCCAAAGAAAATTGTAGGTTGGTTATTTTTCACTTGACCCTTTTTGGGGCTTCCAGTAACTGGGATTACTTTGCTTTTCGGGTAACAAACTGGTACCACTCCATTTTGGATGCAGTTAATTCAGTTCAACTGTCATTATTATACATCCTTCCCTAACATCTCCAAACAAAGCTGCTTCTTCCATTAGCCAACCATAGCCCTCTGGCTGTTGGTTCAGGGTTTCTTTTCCTCCCTTTTTTCCACTGTTTATCAATTAGCTCTGCATAAAGGATAATACAGAAAATATCAAGGAACAGGACTTCAACTCTTAGTGGCACTTCAGCCACTGCAAAAGGATGCGAAATGTAAGATTGCAAGAAAGTTATGAAGAGAAGGCATTATGTCTTGTGAATAATTGTAGAAGGAATGCTGATTCAAGAGTGACCCAAAGTAAAGAAGAAAGAGCAGATCGTCTTGCTGCTACTTGCTTAAGAAATGCTGTCTCAGGAGCTGCAGAAACTAATGAGGAAACAGTGGAGCATCTTACTGCTAATCGCATAAGACATACTGCCTCAAGAGCTAGAGAAACTAATGCTGAAAATGTGGAATGTCTCACAGAAGTTTGTCTAAGACATGCAGGCACAAGAGAAAAAGAAAATAATGAAGAAACAGTGGAACGGCACAAGGAAAAACAGCAACCCGGGCAAAGAACGGGTACTTCTGCTGGTTTTTAATAAATAAAACCTGTGGAACATTACCCATGGCAGAGAGGCGCCAAGCCCCAGGACAAGGAACGTGTGATCCCAGCCTAACCCAGGTGGTCCCGTTTGACTCAGGAGGGATGAGTCACAGTGGCAGAGTGGAAGTTGGAGCTGATAGGCTAGGAGCATCTGGAGGAAAACCTAAAGAGATGCCAGAAACAGTGAAAAAGGAGGAGAGTCATCAGAAATAGAGGCTTGCAGAGGGTAAGGTGCAGGTCACCTGCCCATATTTTATTATTCTTGTGTTGAATGGACTTGTAGAGAATCCTGGTAGTAGACCAAAGCCAAGTCCCATCTGTGAAGCTTTAACAGTGGGACTAGCTATGATGATCAAGTGTACGAGGCCTGTAGTCAGGGGTATAGGGTGAAGAAGCCCCATTATAGGCCCAGCAGAGCCGCACCAGAGGCCACAGTAGACTGATATCACCTATGGGTGTATCCTGATCAGGAGATTTTTCTTCTTGCCTGCTGTGGGATGATATTCTACCTTAATTTTTCCATCAAAGTTGTGGTGGGCAAGTACCCTGGGAGGGGAAGAGACTCTTTTGGCAGGTCCACAGTGGGGTCAAGCCTCAAAAGAGAGGTGTGGCCACACATTTCTTAGAGATGGACACTATATTTGCCCCTTTCCAATCATCCAGGACATCTTCCAATCACCATGAGTTTTTAGAGATAATGGCCAGCGGCTCTGCAATCATATTGGTCAACTCCCTCAGCACTCTTCGGTGCATCGCAAGGAGCCCCATGTACTTGTACATGTCCAGGTTTTCTACATGGTCTCTAACTTGTTCTTTCACTATTGTTGGCTGCTCACCTCCATCCCAAACTGTTTTGCCATGTGCAGTAGTCTGGGAGCTGACCTTGCCTCCGCATCATCTGTCACTAGGTCACCTCCCGCATTTAGGAAGGGACTCATACTTTCCCTGGTCTTTGTCTTATTGGTGACATACTTGTAGAAACCCTTCTTGTTACCCTTCATGACACTTGCTGCTGCAACTCCAATTGCGTTTTAGCCTTCCTGATTCCATCCCTGTATGCCCAAGCAATATTCTTATAGTCCTTCTTAGTTGTCAGTCCACGTTTCCACTTCATCCACTTATAATCTTCATCCATTTAGTCTTGGGCTGGCACTGTACCCAGTCCCTGTTGTGACCCCATGTCTGTATCTGTTGGGCAGTACACTTGAAGACATTCCTGTTCTGATGCCCCTTGTAGAGCTGGTTCGAGATCTCCTACTTGCCCCAGATTTCATAGACATTAGACATTAGGGCTGGAAGGTACCTCGGAAGATCATCAAGTCCAGCCCCCTTGGTGATGAGATGGTGATAAGATCCCTCATCTTCTTGTAGTTCCCATTGTGTGACCATGGTTGGTTAGTGGAGGAGGACAGGATGGGTTCATCCATAGTCTGTGGTGGTGCCTGTGGGGTCTTGGTGTCTGTGGGCGGGTGAGGGTTTGACTGCAAGGAGATGGACGGAAGAAAGGCTGGAAGGGTAGATGGAAGGATGGAAGGGTGGATGGGTGAAAGGAGCAGTGGATGTGTGTAGGTGTAGGTCCCAGCATATGGATCTCTCTCTCACTGCACCTGGGTGTATTCCCTGCTCCAGAATGACTGGGGTTGCACTGGTCAGGCCATCCCCACAACCTCGAACTTTTCAGGGGCATCTAGCAGAGAACTTGTGATCCTATACCCAGCCAAAATCAATCAGGACGAAAAATGTCTCAAGGAAGGCATTAAAAAAAATCAAGGCACTATTATTAATATGTGCAGTAATGGCACATTCAGAGTGCCAAAGAAATTAACCTTTGGTCAGACCCTGCATTAGAGTAAGCTGGCATAGACTGATTTACTTAAATTAAGTTAAAGTGATTTACAATGGCTAAAAATGTAAGGCCAGATATTATTCCACCTATTGGACATGTAAGAGGACATAAGTGCCGAAGTATAATTCTATTACACACTGTTCAAGTCCCTGAAAAAAATCGATTAATGCATCTACTTTTGTAAGACACTGACATCTTACCCTTCAAACTGAGCCACAGAACAGCAGCAAGAAGTAGGAGGGACCCACCCATCTTTTGTATGAACAGGTTTTCAGACACTTGAGCAGGATGGAAAAGAATTACAGTTAGGTGTCTGAGTCCCCTTTTGTGCTTAATAGTGAAAGTAGAATCTGGCCTCTAATCCTCAGAAAGTAAGCAGAAAGCTAGTACTGCATGATATAGGGCTAGCCTGCCACACAGGGAGGTGTGACAGACCTGCAGCACATATGCCTCAAGTGGCATGGGCAGTTTCTGTATGTGTGTACACTACCCAGGGTAAGTATAGTGTACCTGCTTTTTGGGACTTCTTCCTGCTAGCTCCTCATTCCCTCTGGCTCTTCCCCACCTGTGCTCTCACCTGCCATAACTTGATGGAATCAGTAGACAGGGAAAGGCCTCTCGTGGATGAGCAGACTCTCAGACCTCAAGTCTGTGTCTGAGCTGGGGCCTTCCTGGCCTTGTCCCAGTTTTACTCTAGTTGTACCTACTGGCTTGGAGCCCACTATTCATGGACACAAGCTTTAGGTGCAGCGGGTGCATCGCAGGCTTGAGGGCCTGCTGTCACGTATCATGCCACCACCTTTCAGTCCGGGCTAGCTTCTCCTTGCTGGGCTTGGAGCTAACCTCCTAGCCTCTGTCCTCTGCCTTCCCAGTCACATTTGACTGGGACACCTCAAGAGCACCCCTTTTCCATGGCCTCCACTTCCTCTACAGGCGCAGGCTGGACCACTGAAACAAGGATCATCTATAATCCTGGGTGTCGACTTGACTCAAAACAAAAAGGATCTGCCTCAGGTTTGGCTCATCCTGGAGCAGCACTCTCCAAAACAAAACCAAAAGAATAAACAAGTTCCAGAATTTATCTGGTTCCCAACACTATGTCACCAGTCTATTCCATTGGAGCCACTTCTCCCTGGTTGTGATGTCAGTTCCACTGCCTCTCCGCAGGTAGCTTCTTCCGCTGGGAATCCTACAGCCAGACTGCCCCTCTAGCCTGAGGCTTGAGTTCATAAAGGGTGATGCAGGTCACCTGACTCTTCTACTCCCACCCTTGGGTCATCAGGAGCTGACTACACCTGGACTCAGCAGACATCTTGTTTCAAAATCCTCAGTCTGCAAGTGGGCTGCAGTAACACCCAGCAAACATGAGTAACAATGACCAAATAATGCAGGGGTGTGTAAGGAGAAATAGAATGAGAGCAAGAGGGCAAAGAGCAGGGGAAGGGCTACACCCAGGGCAGCCAGAGGGACACCCCAAACGGATAAGACAACTTGGTAGACTTTAAAGGAGGACAAGGAAGGTGGTGAAAGGGAAGAAGGTCAGGGGTGGGGCAACCCAAGCACCCTTGCCCTTCTAGTAATGGAGTAGAGGCCCCATTACAGTGTGACACGTGGCAGATTGGGGAGGGAGAAGACAGCACAGGGCACATGGGGCAGGGAGCAGAGCAAAGTTGAAGATTGGGCAGGAGAAGTGGTTTGGAGTGGCACTCTGGCACTCCAGGAGGGGCCGAGACTTAATTTGTGGCAAAAAGGTTGGCCCCCACTGACATACGGCATAAGCCTCAGACAAAAACCTCAACTAAATTTGACTATGAGGCATCTAAAAAGTAATTGTTCTCTTTGAAGGAACATCTTCCTAGGAAAACTTCACTGGTTAGAAAGTATGGGGAATCCTTTTTGCATGGTTAGCAAGTTGAGCATTGTGGTCCCAGCATTAGGGGCCAGATCCAAGACAGTCAACCTGTAGCCTAAATAGGACATAAATGTAATTTAGAAGTGAAGCCACAGCCACTGGGTGTTGTCCCCAGCACCCACTCCTGGCCCATGGAGTCCAGTCCCTGCATTCACAGACAGATCACATGCCCAGGGAATCTCTAAAATTTCCACTTCAAACCCTTACATATCTTCAAGATACAATACCTGGCCAATACCAATAACACCCAATCACATGAGGTAAAGCATGAGAAATTAGGACACTCCCAGTGTCTCACCACTGCAGTGAAAAAGAGTATGCTGAGAAGATCCTAGGCAACAACCCCCATCCCCCTGTGGCAATCTGACGTTCGGGGAAAAAATTCCTTCCTGATGCCAAATGTGTGAGTTGGTATGACCCTCAGCAGATAAGATCCTTTAGCCAGGAACCTCTAGGTTTTCTAGATACTGGCAGGAACATCAGCACATTCCAGTCAAAAACCCTGAGCTGTGGTTAATAGTCCAATGCTTTAGAGCAAAGGTGTCAAACCTGCAGATCAGATCTGGTCCATGCTGCCACTGGATTGGGCAGGGAATCTGGGGGTGTGACCTGTGGGGGGCTGGGCCTGCTGTGGGATCTGGGTCTCTAGGGCCTCACTAGACATGGGAATTGGTGGCAGGGGGGCAAACATGGGCTGTTCACTCCTCAGCTCCTTGGCTTACTGCCCTGCTGCTTGTACTGCCTCTGCAGCAGCAAGTGGCTGTTTCTCCCACCATCTCCGTCACTGGCTCTACTGCAGCTACCACTTGCCCCAGTGCCATTGCCTCCATCCACCACTGCTAGTTATGCCACTGCTGCAGCCACTGCCCCTGCCATTGTCTCCACCACCACTGTCCCTGCCTGTCACCACTGCCTGCTGGCTCTGCCACAGCTGCCGCTTGCCCCACGGATCCAGTCTGCAAGAAGCCTCACTTCCTTGATCCAAACCAGTCAATGGGGTGAGTTTGACACTCCTGCATTAAAGGAAAGTGACAAGGAAGATAAAGCAGAAGCCAGAGCATTCAAGATAGAAAAAAAAGCCTTACTTGCTCCAACTGGTGACCAGAACTACTTACATGTAGGAGTCTCAGTTCATTTGACTCCTACATTTTGCCCTGAAAATACAATAGCCCAGTGGTTAGGACACTTGCCAAAGTAGGATATCTGAATTCTGGGCCCTCGGCCCTCGGACACTCAAACTCGTGTCTTAGGAACTTATGCTGGGAAGGGAACTCCTAGGTCATTGAGTCCACTCCCTTCCATTCACAAGCACCATGGACTGAACCTATTAACTGTTCCACTTCCCAGGAGAGCTGGGCAGCTCAATGCTGCACCAAGCAGTGTATTTGTGGAGTGAGGTGTAAGTGGGGCAAATTGAATGGTGTCCTTCCCCGAGTGTTTGTCAAGCACAACTGTGCACCCAATATGTAGGTATCAGGGGCAGGAAAGCAAACGGGGCACCAAGATCTGCTCCCAAGGAGCCCAGCTATAAGACTGTTGCTGCAACTGTTGGGAGCTGAATCTGCTACAGCAGCAGTAACCTGGGCAGGCAAGACTTCCTTCCTCTCACCCACGCCCATCATACCCTTGTTCCTCCAGTCCTGGGCACTCAGTGAGCTTGCTCATTGATCACTAAGATCACCGGTACCTCATAGGCCACTCTCCTGAGTCCCGCCCTCCCCAGAAGGTAAAAAGACTAGACGAGACCACAACAGTGCTTAACAAAAGATTGCTGAGACTTTCTTAGATAAGGATATTAAATCAATCAATTAGTCTTCCAATTCTAGTTAAAATATCAAAATATCATAATGTACAAAATACCATAATGTACAAAATCCTGTCCATTTTCCAGCTAGCTACAGAGTTAGCACCACTTGCTTCAGAGATAGATGTCAAAGCCAGAATATCAAAATATCAAAGCCAGAATAAATTTCAAAGCCAGATATCAAAGCCCAAACACTGGATTAGGTGGATATGGTCCACTATTTCTATTTCTGAGTTCTGTAGTTTGGTACACAGGATAACTAGAAATTAAGATTTTTTTTAATTAAAAATACTCCAGAAGAATTCAAATGAGAGTCAGCTTGCTGATGCAGTAAAAAATTAATCACGTTTATAAAAAATGGTAAGCAAAATAGATGGTTGTTTATGTTTCAGGGGGGAAATAGTATCTTTTAATAACTATGATTGTTGGTATGGGGTTGGGTAAAGCTTTCCTGTCTTCTGGTTTCTATAATATATTATAATATAATGTAATATATCTGGTAAATAGTACCTAGTTACAGTCATACAGTTACTTTGGGAAAATGCCTCATTATTTCAACAAAACATTTACTATTTAAGATATAAAATCTCTTGTTTACTACAATCTGGATAAAAAATTCCAGATTTAGAATGAAGATGCTATACTCCTAGTTCTTCCCTATAAATGAAATGTACAGCCTGGTGCCATGCTTAGTGATAAGAAGTGACAGGCATAGAATGACATCAGTCTTTATTTTTAACTAACTGGCTGTCTTTTGGTGAGTTTATCTACTGCCAACTAATATTACAGCAGTGTTAGTCACATTGGTATTTAGAGAGACAGCATCATTGTTTCAGACCTGATCCCAGTAGCCATCACTTTCTAAGGAGGATGATTCCTTATTTCCCAATTAAAGTCAGTGAGTTTATTCCATAACAGAATGGATTATTTATTACTTTTCTTAAAGGGACACACAGAGTGTACATAGAGTATCATCAAGGTCCAATAATCATGAAGAAAAGACATTCATATAATTATGAGCATCAGAATTTCCTTAGTTAAGATAAACATTTATGAGAGGGAAATCCTAGTGCTTTAAGGCAAAAGCCAAAGCAACCACTAACTGCTTGCTGATATTGAATTAGATACAACATTGATCTAGTTTAATATGGCAGTTAGTATATTCCTATTACTATACCTAATACATACTGGGCACATCTACATGTGTAATTAATACTATATAGCATCACTGGGCAGTAAATTTACTATCTGCAAATGCGGATAGTATATTTACTGCTCAGTAAGCTCCTGCGTGTGTAAACAGTGATGATTGTGCAGTAAAGCATCCCATGTAGATACGGCTGGTACTTCCTTAAACCAGAGCCAAATTGGCAGGGACAATACACTGAATTCAACAAGCAAAGACTACTCCTTGGGTGCATCTACATGTGACCCTACCATCCCATGGTTACTGTGCCGTCGTTTAGTACTTTCTTTTGGAAGTACTAAATGACGGTACAGTAGCAGCCCATACTATGCCATCAGCGCGGCACACGGTTATGTGTAACTGCAAAGATGCTGTAGCAATGTTCTATACTGAGGGAGCATGTCCCTACAATGACGTAGCTGCAGCATCACAGTTTTTGTCCGCGGATGCTACATCACTGTAGTGACATAGCATCATGAGTAGATGCATGCCGTGAAAGACTTTAGAGGGAGAACACAGAAGGAGCACTTCCTATCACATTTGCTACTCTGTCTCCCTTTTCCTCACCAACTTATTTGTTTACTCACCCACCCATTATGTTGTGTATAAATCCTTTGGAACTCAAGCTGATTATGGCCTATAGGTGCTACCATATTATAAATGTTAAAAAACATCCAGTATTACTGCTACTACTACTTACTAATATGACTAGCATGGTCCATGCATTTGTCCCCCACTCCTAAGAGACTAGAAATGGATGGGTATGTGAAGCCAGACACCACTTTTCCCCTGGGCATCAGAAGACAGGAGAAGAAATGTGCTCTTACACTATCCCTAATCAGGCCTCTAGTTAAGGGACACAGTCTAGGCTGCAGAGCATGATCTAATAGTGATGCTGTCTTCTTCAGTGGGGGACATACTGTAGAGCAGGAGTAGACAACCCCCAGCACGGGTGCCAGAGCATGACCCACGAAGGCATTTTGCTTGGCACATGTGCCTCATTATGGAGGGCAGGGAAGGGGCTGGGCTGTGCTGACACAAGGATCAGGCCCCTCATAGCTCCCTTGCTGTCTGTCCCTGACATGCCAACATCTTACAAGTTGAGGTTGCAGGTGTTTTTGGCACTCTGCCCAAAAATGTTGTGTTCACTTGTTGTAGAGTATACTTGCTTCTTAAGTTGTTACTATGCCACTGAATGCAACAATGATGTACTGGTGAAAAAACACACCCCTTTCTAATCACAGAATTATAATGCAAGAAGAAAGAAAATCAGAAATACTTAATGGTCCTATTGTCCAAGAAAAGACTTTAAAGAAATAGAAAAACAGTCCCACACAGAAGATACTTTAAATAAATATATTAGTTTACAGCTATGAGGAAATAAGAATATTGTACTATTCCCTTTATAAGTCAACCAATATTTTCAGTGTCAGTTTTAGGAAAAAAACAACCTTGTCCCTGAATATAAGACAGCAACTACTGAGAAAATCCTTAAACAGCGAAGGTCCTTACAAAATCCACCACAAAATCAAATAACCGAGAAAAGAACCCAAAGGGTTACATGAACTACAAAATACTAAATAACAATAATACAAAATCTTCTATACCAAAGATAGTTTTGCCTAAAGCTTACCATGTTGACTTCAGCCTAAAACTCCATGGTGATACCTATTGTCAGTTAAATGGGAAGTTTATAGGGTTAAACAAACATGACTTCTTATTAAAAAGATTTGAACTAAAAATCTGTGTTCAAACTTAATTAAAATGTAGAACCAAAAACCTGGATCAAACAGCTGTTCAAAATCTCAACTTTCCTAATATTTTGAGGGAAGTGGGGAAGGTAGAATTTTGGGGTGGTATATCATTTTCCAGTAATTCTTTTGGGGGGGTTTTGGAAAACGGTAATCTGTTGAATTAAAAAATTTCACTCTGTTTTTGACCAACTTCCAAGGAGGGTTGGTCAACAGGGTTCCAACAGAATTCTGCATGGTTTCCTGCCAGCTTACTTTGGCTAAGTACAGGCATTCAAGGGCACAGACAGAAATTACATTTTTTGCAATATTGGCCCCTTGAAAGCACTTTTAAAGTGACCAATTAAACAAAAAAATAACTCTCATCAAATGAGGTATCAGAGGAAGGTTGTCTAATTTACAGCTCCTTAGGAAATGTGTGTTCCCTAGGCCTAATTTGCCATGTAAAGGGAGGGCCAAGGGGGAAGCAAGCAGCAGCGAGCTGCCATCTGGGGTTTGTCCAGCTTGAGCTGGAGGGGTGGTGGGTGGATCAAAGGCCCCCTACCTCGTGGCCCCCCAACACCTCCCCATCCAGCTCAAGCAGGGTAAACCCCAGAAGTCAGCTTGCTGCTGCTTCCTTCCTCTTCTGCCATGCTTCCTGCTGACAGCCCTGGAGCTGGGGGGTGGAGGCTAGGGAGAGGGGCTGTTCCTCGGTTGGCTGCTCACTTGCAGGCAGGCTTTGTCTTTCCCTACTGCCCCAACTCAACAGGCGAACATCTGTTGGGTCAGGGGGCACTCTAACTCATGGTGCTTTATGTAAAATGCCATGAATTAGGGTGGGGGCCTGCACATCTGTCAGTGTCCAAGAAAGCCAAGGCGGAAGCACTCTAACTTTTGAGTTTTACTCTAAGCACCCAAGGTTAATTTAGGAACAAGCAGAATACAAGTTAGCCCTTGAAGGGAGTAGGGGGGCCTCACAGCCTGCCTACACGGCCTGAGCCCAGCAGGTAGTAGAGGTTCTCACGCACCTCCCAGCATGCCATGCTACCAAAGACTCCTGAGCAGAGCTGAATGGCCAAGCCACCCCTGATTGACTGGTGGGGACATCATGGCCACCCACCTAGATCTGATGCAACAGCAGCTTGTCATTGCCATGAGTCATCAATTGACTGTCCTGAGTATGCCCACCCAGTGCATGCTGTGCCTGCCAAGTGTGTGTGTGGGTGTGTGTGCACCATCCTCCCCCACAACACACAAAACCCAGGCATTCTGGGCACACACACACACACCCCAGGCATCTGGGGAACAACTGGGCCACTGAGTTTCATGCAGCTGATGAGGACAATGCTTGCCTCTTGCACAACTCCATTCCCTGGGGTGATGGGGCATGGGCACTATGCTCCAGGGATCGCTGATTTTGTCATTGAAGAAGTCATCACCCCCCCAAACCTCTTAAGGGGCCTGGCCTACCCCTCCTGCCCTGGCTCATGAGGCTCCATGGGGGACAGCTGGACCACTGGAAGAACTTCAATTATGGACCAGGTCTGGCATCATGACCACACATGGTGCAAGCACTGGGGAGAGGGCAAGCCTGCTACTGATGTGCGTGGCTGCAGCCCCACACCGCGGCAGGCTGTCTACATCCTTGAAGACGTAGCTGACTTCCTCCTCACCCATGCGGACCAGAAGCCCTCCCTGGATGAGTAGGGCCAGAGGGCTTTGAGTACCCACACCCTGACACTGGGCCATGGGTCGCCTTCTATGGGCTCCTTTGGCCCTGCATCAGGGGCACCACTGATCACAACCCTGGCTATCCAGGCACCATTCTTCTTCCCCTCTCCCTCCTCAACTTCCCAGAGGGGCACAAACCAGGGCTGAGGGGTAATGTAGGCAGAGGGAAAGACTTGCCTCATTTTAATCAAGTTTTGAAGCTGTCAAACTTTTAGTGTGTTTATTAAACAAAAACTGCAATGTGGCCTGCTCCAGAACTTGGAACCATCTTCTCAGTTAGCATTTAGAGACTGGGGAAAGACAATGGCTATACTGGGCAGTTATGATGTTGAGTGGGGGAAGGGAGTGGGCAGCCATGGGGGCTCAACTTAAACATGAGACCTTGGGGTGGCAGGAAGAATGCCTCACGTGAAACTGCCTCCCTTGGTTTAATTAAATTGCATAGCTGCCAAACATCATGTGTGCATAATAAATAACAATTGTGGACATGAGCCCAGGGGGCTGTCTATCCCCGCAGAGGCTACGCCACTCCCCCACAGTGGGACCTGGGCAGAGGGACTGGGGGACCCTGGAGCAGATCTGGCACATGGGAGCCCCTGACTTGTGGTCCAAGGAGTGTTCCTGGCTTCTTGGACCACAGGTCAGGGGCTCTCATGCACCAGATTTCCTGTTCTGGGGCTCTCCTGCCCCCCAGCATCTCCTAATTCAATGCACAGTGTAAAGCGTTCCTCCACAGCTGCCACCCAGGGACCCCCTCCATTGGCCTCTGTGGCATGTTGCCCCACAGAGGAGTCACCAGAGCAGAGCTCTCCATGCTGGGGTGGGAGGGATGGGTAGCAGCTTGCTCTACCACTCCTGCCCAGGAGGGCAACAGTCTCCCTGTGGGAGGCAGCGCTGACACCACTCAAAGGTATCCTGGCTGGATCCTAGGAGGTCTTTGACCCTATGCATAAACTCCTTATCCTGGTGCTACAACTCTCTCAACTCCATAGCAGCAAGAGTGACCTCCCTTAGACAGTGGGTGGCCATCTTGAGACCCCCATTCTTGGACCTTTGCAGCACATTCCTGAGACGGATGGCTCATTCAAGTGCCATGGCAGTGTAGGTGCAAGCAATCACCAACCTGTCTAATCCAACTGCCCACATTGAGTGGGCAGTTGGTCCTCCTTTGGTCCTCATTTCACTGGCACCCTCTACGCACATGCTTCTGCTGACTATCCTGGATCTAGCATCTTGGGCTCCACGACAGGGCTTACCGTGCCCAGTTTCCAGACAAAGAAGACACTAAGATACCTGTCTGGTGAGTCCCCTTGTCTGGACCCCTTCTCCTGCCTGGGGCTGGAAGCCAGACAGCTGCTCACAACCTGGCACTGACCACGTGCTGGAACACCTGCATTCCACCTCCCAGCTGGGAAAACCTGGATGCCTGGGTTTTATTTCCCTGCTGTGGGAACTGGGAACTGAAGCATTTGGGCCCAGAGGAATGAGCCTTTTCCAGTTTTCTGAGATGAAAATGAAGGGGGGAGGGTCTGATTGGAGAATTCCCATTTCCTGCTGCATCTTACCTGTCATGGTGCTTATAAGTAGGTGTTCTGCTGAACAGTGCCTGGACACACACTAGCAAAAACCTACAGTTGCAACTGTTAGTTACACCTCAGCTGTGTGGCTCAGAAGAAAGTTTTCAGTGTCTTTCAGAGTCTTTTTGGGTGCCATTTTGCGCAAAGTGGTTCTGCATCAATGCACTGGCCTCTCTCAGGCAAGCAACGTGACCTTGAGCGATGGGGTGGCCAGTTGACAGTTAACCAGATTTATGGTCATTCAACATAATGCAGACAGATAAACTCCCAACAACAGTATGGGGTCCTGGCCACTGTCATGGAGTTGTGAGGGCAAGGTGTTCAAGAGGCCAGAGATCCATGGGGGATTATCAATAAATCAGGATCATCTGTCTTCCATATGGACAATCAGTTTTCCACACTGAGTCAAGAGCAACTTACCAAGAAATCACATTAGACTATACCATCACCTATACACATCTCATTCAGAAGTTCTGGAGTAAAGTTTCTGCACAGGTAGCTGTCTTCAGACATTTAACTAGCAAACATAGCACAACAACTTCAAAGTGCTCAGAACCACTGCATTTGCAATGGTATACACCCCAGCAGATTACTGTGCTCCTGTATGGTCCAGACGTTGTTGCACTAAAAAGCTCAGCACTGTACTTAACAGTGCACTGAGACTCAAAACAGGCTACACAGCGTACACACACACATATATTCCCTGTACTCCAGGGCATTAGACCAAGTGACATAAGAAGACAGATCCTAACCACTCCCCTGCTACCAGGTTTTTGGGCCCACAGAGAGTCCAGCAGGCCAGGTATTGTAGCCTTGTGTATTGCACTAAATTTAGATAAGGGGTGGGGTGAATGGAAATTAAATGATCATTCAGAGTAATCTAGTCTGAAATGTATTCCTACAGAATTTTATACCAACACCAAATGAGTTCCCCATTGGGCACAACTTTGACAGAGAAGCATGGGTCAAGCTAAAGAGACAGATAGGGCTGTGCTGGATAGGGATGCTTCTTAACAGCACAGTATTAGATGAACATCTTGGAGAGCCCCCTATGTGAATGTGGTGTCCACAATCAGCACAGCACTTAATCAAAAGCAGCACTCCTTACAAATGTACTGACGGGCAGATGGAATTCGCATCCACATCCATCCAGAGTTATTTTAGATAGGGATCCACCATTTTTACAGGCTCTGTGTGACCTATCTGTTTGGTCATGGCTGTACAGTGCTTTCTGTGCTCCTACCACATAGTAAGTGTAAATTCTGTGCCTCCTTTGTGGGCTGTTTTCTGGCTTTGTGGCTTCAGCTGGGGATGCAAGGCTGCCTAGCTCCACGTTCCCTGGTCAAGGGCTCTTTGGACTTCTAAACTACTAGCTTCTTGAGAGATTACTGCTTGCCTCCTGCTCCTGGTAGATCCTAAGAACTACATCATGCTGACAACATGGGTCACACAGCCATCATAGCTCCTTTTCTATATAAGTTGAGCCTGCCACCATTAAGGACTAGATGACCTTGCACAGCACGCATAAGAGTCACATGGCTTGGCCAGTGTCACACGGACATATTGTTCCAATTATACATCAATCCCACATAAAGGTAGAGGAGGATTTTTATTGTTCTTTTGGAAGGAAAAAAAAAGCCTTCCTTGTAATTGGAACAACACAGTAATAAATGTCACAACTTTAGACTGGCTCCACTATTTCGCATCATACACAATGTCATAAATTTAGGAGCAATCTAAAATGTAATAAAAATAAAAGGTAAACTTAATGAATTATACACTGAATGGCAGGGCTGGATTAACCCTTTAGTGGGCCCTAGGCAAACAACCTTGTGGGCCTCTATTTTTCTCACTCAATAATTATAATATGTAAAATAAGCACTACCGGGCCCCTTCTTCACTTAGGGCCCTAGGCATGTGCCTAGTTTCCCTATGCATTTCTATGGCCCTGCTATATGGCCTTCTTCCACATACTATCAGGACCACTCGCTATAAAAAGATTCAATTAGAATATTAACCAGAATTTGGCTAGATTCTGGTTTCAGGTTCAAATAGATGTATCTATTGCATTGACATTTCCACTGATCTGGATTATTTAGATGTTTATGTTAATGAGTCTTTTTGACCTATATTTTTATAATCTGTGCAGGGTCATGGACACCCTTAAGTTTAAAAAAAAATACTTACAATTCAGCTGTAAAACAGCAATTCTTATACCATGCCGTGGTTAGTTTTAAAATGCTGAAAAAATACGGGATTCATACAGTAATGACTGAAATTCTACAAAATGAAAACCCTAGATTAGCCTGCCATCTTGAGGACATTTCTATCTTTACCCCAACAGAGATGGTCATAGATGTGGTCTGATTCTTCTGTAGTTTTCCCTCGGGAGCACACCCACTCTCCTTGCACTGAGGCTTCCAGCACCCACCTGGTCCCCACTCAGAAGGGAGGGGGATGCTGAATGCCTAGGGTTTTTTCATTGTGAGTTTTAGTGGTCAGTGAATCTTTAAAAAGATAAAGTTTGAACCCTAATGCACCCACATAAAAAGCTGTATTGACCTAGAAGCGATAACTTATGTGTAGGTTTGCAGACATAAAGAAAGATGTTTTTGCCTAGGAGCAACAACAAAGATCCGGTTACACAAACACACACCCGGCAAACACACTAATAATTCTTTAGCAACAATAATGGATCGATCTGTCATTGCTGTTGGGGTAGAACATTTTCCTTTTATTTATTTATTTTCCAAAATTAATTGCAACTCTGTAGACCTCCATGCTTCCAGAGTACTCTCAGGAGATCTAAAAAGTAGCAGTTTTGTCTGTTGGGCCATATAATAGTACCCAAGATGGTAAGTCAGAGGAGAGAGGGAAAAAAAGGGCCAGTTGTGATACTGTGATAAAGAAAGTTTGGGAGGTTTGGGAAGCACTCCGATTCTTCCTCCCTTTTCATAGAAAGCATAGAAAAGCAGGGCTGGAAGGGCTCTCTAGACTAGGTCATCTAATCCAACCCCCTGCCTGAGGCTGAATCATGGTTGCCTTTAGCTGCCTCGTTTCTCCTGCAACTGAGTAAAATATTGCTACTCACCCTGCGACCCTTTATATGTACTGCACAACTGACTGGCCAATCGCGCAATCAGTTGAGACTGGCCACATGCACAAAGTAATGATCACACTGTAACAATGTCCAGCGAGCTCTAAAAAGAGCCGACCAGCTACAACGTCCGTGCCCGACAGTGTGTACTAACTGCAGAGCTGGCTTCTAGCCATTTTTTAATTTGAACATGCCTCTGCGGAACAGATGCTTAAGAGGGGACATGAATACTTGAAGGGCTACCATAAATAAGAGGGAAAGCACCTTTTCACTCTCGCTGCAGAGGAGGACGCGGACCAGTGGCCTGAAGTTGCAGCAACGTAAGTGTAGATGTTCCCCTGCTTTGCCCGGGCAGGCTGCTGTCAGGTCTGTGGTGTGACGGGGCGGCTGGCAGCCCCGGGCGGAGGTGGGGCAGACCTCATGGCTAGAGCACAGACGGGGCTGGGCCCCGCGACCCCTGGCGGGCCCGGCCCGGCCCAGCCTCTCGGTAACCCGGGAGCCCAGCAGCAGCCGCCCCTCTCTCCGCCCCTCCCTCACCCTTGTCTGCCCCCGCCCCGCCCCGCGCTCCTCCAGCCGCTAAGCGGCGTCCTCTGCCGCCGCCACCACCCGCCTGCGCATGCGCGGCGACACTGGGCGGTGAGCGCGGCCATGCGGATCATATGGGACCATTTGGTCCGCGCTTTCCGCAACTTCAACGTGGAGAACCGCGCGTTCCGCGTCCTCGACCGGCCCAAGCCCACCCCCGCGCCGCAGTACCCCACGGCCCGGCCCGCCAAGCCGCCCGGTGAGTGTCGCGCGCGCGTCATGCCGGGAGCTGCTGTTCCTGGGCCCATGCAGGGCGGTCCCGGCACGGGTCCTGGCGAGCAGCGGGAGGTGTGGCAGGTTGCACCGGGGCCCGGGGCTGGTTTGCGTTGGGCCCTTTGGTCACAGACCCACATGTACAGAAAGCGCGGGTCGGACAGAGGTCATCGCGTGCAGGGATCTCCACTTCTTTTGGGACCAGGCCCCGTTTGTAAATATAGATGGCCAATGCCCCTCGCTCCCGACCTGCTGCCCCCCAGTGTGTGGCACAGGAGGGCCCCCAAGCTGCCCCTCGGAGGCTGGGGCAGTGCTAGGCTGCAAGGGAAAAGCTGCGGGTTCCCCTGTTTTTCTCCTTTACGGGAGAGTCCATTTTTCATGTTGGTTCCCCGCCCTTTAGTATATTCTTGTGACCCACAGGTTGAGAAGCTCTGGTCTAGTCCAACCCCGTGCTCAAGGCAGGACCTGCCCCAATTAGATCGTCCCAGACAGGGCTTTGTCTGGCCGGGTCTTAAAAACCTCCAGGGATGGAGGCTCCACCACCTCTCTGGGAAACCTGTTCCAGTGCTTCAGTGTGATCCTTTGCACGCACTGGAGCTTGGGGATGTTGCAGCGGTTGCAGCAACCAGCCTTTTTTTTCCCTCTGAGAAACATGCAGGGGCACCTCACCTTCCCATATATTCAAACTGGTGATGGGTGGGGATTGGCTATTATTAAATGCAAGCCAAGGAGAGTATATGGTATGTGTTTTCTCTCTCTCCTTTTTACTATCTAGAAATCCAACATGAAATCCAGAAAAAAGACAACAGGCTTCTTGCCTTATTAAAAAATGTCTATGTCGATTCCAAGGATCCACCCATGGAAGTGAGTCTCTTTCCGCAGCGAGTGCACAGCAGTATCCGTTCTTCACGTGGCCAAACTATAAGGATATCCATAACTGGGGGGGGGGGGGGAGTTGGTGCAACTTGTTGCCTTAGTGCCCAGAAGCTAACTGTTTTAAAAAAATAGGTATTGATGGTTGATTTGTTTCAGATGCAGTCCCCACTTTAACAAAGGCAGAGTTTTGGCCAGCAAGGTCTTATGTCTATATATTTTATTCTGCTTGATATAATCCCAAATTTGGGGTCCAGTGCAATTTGTTAAGGGTACTTTCAGTCTGTATTGATGCCCTGGTTTGCCTCGTCTTCCACACAGGTGTCTTCATCTACCCTGTTACTTTTAGAATGGACTAAAACAAGATGGTTTTGCTGTGTGAGGTTAAGTATTCTCTGTAAATGATTCACCCTTCAGTGAATGGCTGAAGCCTCAATATGCTTTAAAATTTAGCTCAGATAAAAGCTGATGCTTGATGACTTGAGTTAACCAGTGGCTGTGGGCTTGCAAGAAGTTCTCTTGGTCTTGGGACATAAAGGCTACTTTCCTCCCCTTCCCTCCCAGCCCCCAGTGTGGAGCAGGGAGCTTGATAGCTGATTTTGAAACAAACTTGGAAAGGGAAGTATGAAGAGATGCTAAGAACATTTTGAGAAATTCACAGAACAAAACTAGAAGGTATAAAACTGCACCAAAGCTTCAAATGAAAAAAAACCAAACAAACCAAACTGGACCAGAGGAAAAGGAAAGTTGTAAAATGTATAGGAGGTGGTTTGGGTGGGTAGGTGTGGATTGTTTTTTACAACCTAAGAAACTGTTTCCAGAAAAAGTCATCCTTTCTTCTCCCATTTATATTCTTTTTAAGTTCTACTAGAAGATGAAGAGTAGAAAGTATCTGCTCTGATGCAAACATAGGCAAATGATGTCAAGTTAAATATGTAGGACAGCATTTTCACATGTCATTACTTGACATTAAGCATCTACAGTCAGGTTGAAATATAGAAATCTGTAGCTTTTTACTTCCCCTCCAAAGATGTTGATGGCTGAGAACTTTCACTGAAGTTTGCAGGAGTTTTGCCTGTGCTTGGGTTTTCAGAAAGTGGGTCACTGGGTGCTAGATATTTGGTCGTTCATAGATTCATAGATGCCAGGGTTGGAAGGGACCTCAACAGATCATCAAGTCTGACCCTCTGCCTGCGCAGGAAAGAGTGCTGGGGTCTGATGACCCCAGCCAGATGCCTTTCCAACCTGCTTTTAAAAACCCCCAGGGTAGAGGAGAGCATCACTTCCCTTGGAAGCTCATTCCAAATTTTGGTCACCCTTACCGTGAAGAAGTTTTTCCTGATGTGTAGCCTAAATCTGCTCTTCGTCAGTTTGTGACCATTGTTCCTTGTTACTCCAAGAGGCATCTCTGATACCTTGTTGCACCCCACCTAATGAATTTGTAGGCAGCCACAAGATCACCTCTCAGTCTTCTCTTGCGAAGGCTGGAGAGGTCCAGGTCCCTTAGTCTGTCCTCATAGGGCTTGGCCTGTAAACCCTTAACCATACTAGTCGCCCTCCTCTGGACCCTCTCCAGGCTATCCACATCCTTCTTAAAGTACGGCGCCCAAAACTGGATGCAGTACTCCAACTGCATTCTGACCGATGCCTCATAGAGGGGAGAATCTATCACCCTCTTGGTTCTATTTGTCATGTTATCTGCTGATACATGATAAAGTGCAGTTAGCTTTGCTGATGATTTCATTGTATACTATAGTTGCTGGGAACTTTTGTACTTGGAAAATAAAGCATTTTTAGGAGAGTGTGGAACAGTCCATGAGCATTCATTTCTTAGGACTAGTAAACAGGAGAGGGGTGTCCCTTTCCTGTCCCTCCCTCCCCTTTAAAAGGCAAAGTTATTGTTAAAGAAATAGGTAGGGCTTGTACAATTTACAAAATAAATGCATCCTACTGATTTGAACTCTTTTCTTTTCTTACTATTCCAGGTAAAAGTTGAAGGTGAAGGTCTCCCATGTAAAGAGGAGGAATACAGACTTACAAAACTAGGTCGTTATAGTGCTCTAGATATTCACCGCGTTCCCAAAGGCAAAATTTCTACTGTGGAGCTTTTGACTTTTCTTAATAATCATAGACTGCATCCTGAAACATGGACTGCAGAGAAAATAGCAGAGGAATATAGTTTGGACCTGAAGGATGTCACTTCTCTTCTAAAATACCTTGCTGTTTTTAATATGGAAATTCCTTCATCTGAAGATAAAAAATATATCAAATCTACGTAAAAATGGTTGCCAGAACTTGTTTAATTTCTCTGGTGTTTTCATTTTAATCTTAAAATGTATCATTTGTCCTGGAATTTGTTGAAATGTAACAATAAGTTATTTTATTTAAATGACTCCTACATTTATTTGGGCAAGCACATTAATTATATTTTGGCTCATAATCTACTTTACTCGTGTTAGATTAGGAGGCAGTTGAAATCTGCAAGAAACGTGGCAATATGTTAGGATTAATAAATGACCTATTCAAATTAATCCAATTCTGGGGGAAAGATTTAGTTAAAAAGAAATTGCTACTTCCTTGTGAGAGAATGTTTTTCATTTGATGACTTTGGATGTTAGTTGAATCAATGATATATTAACTTACTGTGAAAGTTTATTCTTGTTTTTATTGTTATTTATGTAACATAGTTTGGGTAGGGTCACACAGAATTTTCAAGCACATAGAAATTCTCTCCAAATTATCCAGCTTTGCAGTACAAACACCCTGTCTCATTTTTAAGATGAAAAAATTTGCTGTTGGATTCTAAGAGCAAAAGAAGGTGCTGAGGAAATGCTTCTGCCCTTCTTTTTAAAACATAAAATAGTAATGCCTGTACAGAATGTTATTGAATGAAGCAATAATGCCAACTATCCATTCCATTCTGGGTGGACCCAACTACCATAGTTTTCTGTCCAGTTTCAAGCTACTTGCAGTTTTGTTTGGCACCTACATCTAGGTATGGCTTACCTCATGACATGGGTTAGTGCATAGTTGTTAGTTTGGCTGGCTACTCTTTTCCATGTCATTATCCGTGCCTGTTCTGCACTATTTCCACTTCCCTATAGCACCTGTGTACTCTTGTCTTGAGACAGTAATGTAGACAACAGACTTCTTGCTAGGAATCTCTTATTGGTCCACAACCATAATGTTGTCACTGCACTGCCACACTGAAGGTAAACTGCATCTTCTGCTTTTAGCCAAGCATCATCTCTGCTGTAAAATTGGCATAGGCTGACTGCAAGATGTAAAGCTTTTGATAGAGCAGATTACTGCTTGGTGATGTTCATTGTTCACGTCTGTGTCATTTAAAAGGAAGAGACAGAGTTGGGGTGGGGGTAACCTTGACCGTTTGTAGCTCAACTATTGCATTGTGGCTTCCTTGAAGTTTATGGTCATTAGTATCTTTAGGATTAATAATATACCTTAAATTTATAATTTACACCCTGAAGTGGGGAAAATACCAATAAGAGAATATAGGGCTTTTACTAAGCACTTATTTTTACTGCAGAGTGCTTGACTTCTGACATGCGATAACATTTACTAAAAAGACTTAAGATCAAGTTTGCTGTTTCAGAGCAATTTTCTGTTCATATGAAAATGAAACCAAACCATTCTCAGCAGAGAATGCTGGAAGGCAAGTAAGAATGTATCATGAATGTATACATCACCTTTCCTAGAGAGAACCAGTTTCAAGTTATTTGACTGTGGCCAACTGTTCATTGTATAAGAATATCAAGAGTTTCTGCACTGATTAAAAGGGCCCCTCACTGTTCTCTAACTTTGAATGGAGCTGGAACCTTGCTGGAGCTAGAATGGAGCTAGAACTGGAATGGACACAGCTATTTTATCAGCAGTGTGTTGGGTATTAAGATTTGTTCCTTTGTCCATCAAGGACTTCTTATCTATGCTTAAAATATACTGTGACAAGAGTGTGTGTTTTCTGTTCAGGTGTTATTCTAGGTAATGTCATTTGGCTCTCTCTGTCTTATTAACCTGTAAAACTTTGCAGTAGCATTCAAAAAGAGCACATCTGTACTGGATGTGTACTTTGACCTACAACCTCAGGGCTTTAAAGTGCTTTGCTGTGTATTCTCACTTTAAAAGTGGCTTTCTCCTATGTATTGAATGTTGTTGCTGTTGTAAAAATTTGCCTCAAGATATGGCATATAAACCTCAATAATTTATCACAGTTTTTAACTAGCTTAGTTCATATACTTCAGCTTGCAAGAGCAGATCTTTATTCCATAGCTCTTAAAATTGCTTAGTTTATATTGTCCCTTAACACATCAAATATCTCAGCCTTCTAATCTCTCACCTATACAACAAGTTTTAGTTTATTCCTGCTGTTCCCACTAAGTTATTCCCCGTTACACACTCAGGGGGTACTTGCTGACTTGGCTTTGGCCCCCTGTTGTGGCTGTTTACATCACCCAATGCAGCTGATGGAGGAGAAGGGGAAGAGGGGAAGAAAGTTGCTAATTGCTCTTGTCTGCCCCGTACCCACTGCTGGGGGCACCGGACAGGGCAATTGGGCAAGGTCTCCATGGACACCTGTGGGCAGGGCATGTCTGCCGAGCAGATGGGAAGGAGTGGGCAGTGAGGGATGGGTGGCTGAGACTGGGATTGTAGGGGGGGTAGTGCAAGGCCTGGGCCTGGGCCAGAACCACAATCTGCTCCCCGAAGTTCCTGCGATGGGCATTGGTTCTGCAGCACCCTGGGCAGTGGATGTTGGGTGGATGGGCCACAGTGCTTGGGCAGCGGGGCTGGGGCTGGCAGCAGCGGATATACTGGAAGTAGCAGCTGGAATGAGCCACTACTGCGGGGGCTGTCAGGAAACCAAGTCCAGCCACTGTGCCACCCCCACAACACTGCTGTGCTGCCTGGCCCTGTGAACTACAGCTTCCAGCGTGCCTGAGAGCCATGTGTGAGGATCGGATGGGCTGCACTCAAATGCCAGGTGGCACCTCTGCAGCCCATGGGCGGCTACATGTGCCATGGCCTGGGCTGCCCACCATGCCTGGGATGGCTGGGTAGGGCTGAGGGACCTGCCATGGGCTGGATCTAACCTGTGAGGGCCATATTTTGCCCACCACTGCCCCAGAGGGAGTACCTGCCGGTCTTTCCTGGGTAGTTTAAGGGGAAAGCATTTACTTTCTTACTTTGTCATGTGGAACAGTTTATTTTTCCACCAGGGCCATGCCCTGCATTGGAGATTGGGAGAGTGGGGGAGCATGATTCTGTCCAAATTTCGCCACCCTCTCTGTACTGTAGCACAATCAGATAATACTCTGCTTGATATTTATGAAGCTATGCAAGGGGGTGTTCTTTTTTTCTCCACGTCCACCTGCTGCACATCCATGCAAGAGCTAGTTTAATTATGATCTCAAGATACAAATAGTATCATGATCCCTTTAGATGTGCACTTGTGACGCCAATGAGCATTGCATATCTGCAGTTAGTTAGAAAATGGGAATTAAGAAATGTGTCATATGTTTTATAAAATTGAAATAATTTCAAAGGAGACTTAATTTTTCTATTTGGTCAATTGGTTAACAAATATTTACTTAAGAATTCTATTTTTCTGTAATGCATTTTATTTTATGTTCAAAAATAGATATTGTTGGTAGAGGAATTACATTTTGCATGTTCAGCCTCATGATTCATTATCCATCCATGTGTTCTTTGCTGCTGGAATAGTAGGTTTTGGTGTGTTAGATAAGAAAAAGGTTAGTTCTGATTTCTGGGCAATTTTATATTTGCAGAAAAAATGCTGATCTCCAGTCCTCCTGTATATCCCTGTCCCAGAGTGAAAATGACCTTCTAAATTGTAGGGAGAGGAGAGATGTGTGTTTTGTTGGGATGCGCATCTTAGTTTAAAAAAAAAAAAATCCTGCGTCAAACCCCAAGTCAGTTATGTGCCAGGCTTAAAAAAATCCTACATGTATGTATGTATGTATTTATTTAACATCAGATTGTCAGGGTTATTTCCTGCATCATGAAGGCTAGACTTATAAATCTATTTTGGAAAATAACATTCTCACATGATCACAATGGTAGAAACTGAGGCAGGAAGAAAAACAGGGAATGGGAAAAGACTTGTCAGAATACCAAACTGCGTGGGTGGTGTTGGTAGCTGGCAGGTTGTTTCTAATAGAGCTGCCTTCCTTACAAAAGACTGGTACAGCTAAATCAGTGGTAGGGAAAAGTTCCCTACTGCAGACTATTCTGAACAAGAATAAGCATCTGTTCCTGTAGGGTCCTGGGATCTCTGGCAAGACTTGGAAAGGTGGTGAAGGTGCTTTGCACCTTGTCTATTTGGACCATGAAGGGTCAGTTACTGGTGTGTTTGTTCATGAGCAGGCTGGTGAGAGAGGAGAGGGAGATGCTTTTTGGGTTTGTAATATGTGCATAGAGGAAAGCAGCAGTGCCTGTGGGCTGGGATGAATCTTTGAGTTGAAAGACCCATAAATCCAGCAATACTGATGAACTCTGAATAGTGTTGGCAAAAGTTGGACTCATTCCCTATGTAAGATGCTCCTAAAATTGGAAGTGACAAGGAAAAGCAGCAGCCATCACACCTGGCAGCTGGGTTCTGTGCATGTGTGTGAGAGAGAGAGAGGCCTGCTCTCCAGAGAAGAAAAAGCAGCAGCAGCAATTTGTGCTGCTGGGAATATGGAGTTGATTACAGACATCAGAACTGACAAAGACAGGTGAGCAGGGAGGATTTTGTGCTGCTCTTTTTTTTTTTTAATGAAGTCATACTCTTCTGTTTATTTTCTTGAGAATCAGTGTCTATAAAATTAATGGTGTGTGTGTGGTGGGAAAGGCTCTTAAAATGATAGTTACCCTCCTGAGTCTACAGTTTGATATTCATTAATGACCAGCTTCTGACCCGGTGGCATGGTTCTAAAACAGATTGAGATACATAACTGTAGTATTCACTGGGGAGCTGAGTCCAGCCCACAGCCTCCTGCTGTTCCTCCCAGTTTTCTCTTGTGCACCCATAAAAAAAATCAGGGATGATACAGGTTCCCATGGTGATAGCCTTTGGAGAGGAGGCTCTGTTGCCCAGTCATTACCTTCAAGGTCTTCAGGAGAAGAAGGAAAGTTCCTGATGAATTGGTGCCCTTCTTCTCCTGCTAGGGTTGAAACCGTTTTATGAACAGTGGCAGTTCCTATAGTGTAGAGAGGGACTATATTAGTATGTGAATGTTAGAGCAGAAATGCGGACCCAGCCATACAGCAGGTACATAATTTCCATTACCTGGCAGATCTGAATACCTAAAATGTGTGAGTATATTACATTCCAATATAGGTAAATTTTCCTAACACATCTAGATGACTAAAGAGTCTAGTTCTGTTTCCCATTTTCACTTATGGGTTAGATCCACAAAGAAATTTAGGCAACCAGGTCTAAAATGTACATGCCACTGGTGTTCACAGACTTCGGTGCTTCCTACCTCTGTATGCCCCTGGTTTTCTGCCACTGCACATACATAACTGTCTCTGGGCCAGATCAAATATAGAATTTTGCTGTAACACCTAACTTTTAGGTCTTGGACCCAGATTAAAATCCACAGTACATGGGGATAGTCAGGAATAGGCATAGTATGCAGGGAGCTGCATGGAACTTGCCAATAGGGGATCCCTGTGGCAATGTTGTGTCTGAAGTCAGGGCTGCAGGAAGGCATGTGTATCCAACTGGAATCTTCTTGACAAGAAGCACCTACAACTGTTCTTTCAAATGGCTGGAGGAGGAAACAGCTGCTATTTTTTTAATAGCCTGGAGTTTTTCAAGCTGTGGTCTGCAGACCCTTGTGGTCCACAAACTATGTTCAAGGGGTCCACAAAAGATTACCGTGATCAATCAAAAGTATGTGAATACCTACACTTACAATTCAAAGGCATACGTACCTCCTTTCAAAATTTCCAGAGGAGTTCTCACCCCCATTTGAAATTTTTTAGAGGTCCACAAATGAAAAAAAAGGTTGAAAACAACTGGTTTAGAACATGAAGTCAGGGAATGGGAGACCTGAGTTCAATGCCATTTGTCAGCTCCAGAAGAGTGTACTAACTACCATGCTGTGTTACATTTTGGATGGGAGCTTTCTCTACCCTGGTATTGAAGCTGTTCCACTCTACCACAAGGCACTAAGACTAATTGAGCCATGAATTTGTCACTTAGTGGTTGGGCCACTCACCTGGGTTAGAGGAGCCCTGAATTCCTGTTCCTACTCCCAAAGCTACTTACACATTTTGTCCAATGACTTTAATGCAGTCATGTGCCTCAACTTCTGGTAGCCCGGCCAGATAGATGAAATGGCTCCACTAGCCATATCATTGATCCCCATGGACCAGACTAAACAAAAAGTAGATAGCTTGGCCAGAGCAGCATGGACAAAGACAAGGACTCCTCTTCACCATAAAGTTGCCATTTTTGATGTTATGATGGTGCAAAGATATCTGAAATAGTAGCTACCATAGTGACCAAAATAGTGAGGGAGTAAACATTTTACTTCTTTCCTGATTGAAATGTCTGATTCTAGGACGATATTTATGTTCTTGGGAGTGGGGACTGTGAAACTGAGAAATGAAGACAATGTAGCAGGCTTAGGACAGGCTGTATGTAGCCTTAGCGGTTAAGCTGTTCCCCAGGGATGTAGGAGAACCCCAGTCTGAATCAGTTAGAGTGGGTCTCTTCTCTCCCAAATGAGTGCCCGACTACTGGATTATTAGATAAAAGTGAGTGCAGCATGCTCTTTGGGGTTCTTGCTTTTTCTTGTCCGAGAGAAAGGAATGACGTGACTTAAGCACCAACTCAGGAATGCTGTCATGGCCAAGATCCCTGAAAGAGATTGGTGGTGCCCACTGGTAAGGAGTTAGGCATTTATCACTCTTTGTGAGGTGAGGTTTGGCCCTGTGCCTCTCTTTTACATTACTTAAGTTTCCTCATACTCTGCCGTTGTCTTTGAATCCGCTAACAGGCATCCCCTAAAATGTCTGTTCTGACATTTTAAATAAAATATTTTAATTCTCTGTTTGGGATAACTTCCTAGGTTATTTTAATTTCCTTTAAGTTTATTTAAAAAAATAAAAACATATTTCAATAGTCAACGTGAAAACCAAATTACTGACTGCACTCCACACCAATTTTTTTTTAATTGTTCTTGGTCCAACCCCAAATGTACTCCTTGGCTTTTTGAATTGCCAGTGAATCAAAAATCTATTATTTTAGCTAGTTTTTACTTAACCTGATTGCTTTTAATTTTCCCTGTTAGTCTGTGAAGAGTGCCATCTGTAAGGCCATCGGTAGTGTTTTATAGATTTGTAATTGAATATGCACAATGTGTTGGGCTGATTTACTGTGTAGTTAAAGCTACAGTGAACCTGGGATAAATGAGAAGAAATTGCACTGAATAGCAATGAATCAAAGCAAACAAGGCAACTGAAGATGTGTTTGAACAGGAAACAATATCACTCTTGGTTTCGTTTCTCTATAGAGAAGGAAAGCATGAATAAATTTTATACTGTAATTCTGCCTTTCACAGTAAGCTATCACCAGTTGAAAATTTCGTATGTGGGAGCAAATTCACAATTGCTGTCCTCACTTAACAAAGATGAATTCTCATAACTTTGCTTAAGCACATGCACTATTTTATGCTTTGACTCAGTTTTGTATTGTAACATTGCTTCTTTTTAATGCATGAACTTGTGAACTGTATCCATTTGTCTTGTGAATGTCTTAATAGGTTGATGCACATCCAATCATCATTTCATGTATCAGTTGAAAGAAACTTAGTTTTCTCTCTGTCCTCTAAGAGACATTATTTGAAATATAAGGACAATTCATGCTCTCAAAACTAAAAGCTCAAGGGACTGATGTTGAAGACAAGTTCTCTGTTTTCTCCACATGTACCATAAAAATAGGCTGTAAAGTATAAATTCTTTTCTAGCCCTTGAAGACTAGTGGAACTACAAAGCTTCTGAAAGGCCCTGAGAAAAAACATTGTTCTCTGACCAAACGCACTAATAACACCCCTTGCTTCCCCTCTCCTTCCACCCAACACTCTCTCTCTCTCTCTCTCTCTCTCTCTCTCTCTTATACTCATATACTTGTCTTTTCAGCAGTTCAACTGTGATGGGATTTTCTCCAGCTTTTGCCTCTTCTCCCAATATTATGTTGTAAAACTTAAGTGTTAATGTTTATCAAGGTATGTTGCTAGTCCTCATAGTTGTGAAGTAAAGCTAGCAAATATGAACTGAGTAGAAACCAAAGTAGTGTTGCCTCCCTGAGTCTGCAAGCACCCTGAAACAACAGCTCTCTAAGGTCTGAACTGCTTCTTTTATTTTAATTGATGCTTAATTTTGAAACGTAAGCATGAAAACAGCACAGACTATGGGATAACAGCATATGCAAAATACAATATAAAATGGACAGATTGTGATCTTTATACATTGTATCATTCCTTCTACTGAATTCAACAAACAGGTCAACAAAATCCAGGAAAACTGCTTCAGACTCTAGGCGGGCGATTATTTTGGGCAGAGGGCCACTTACTGAGTTTTGGCAAGCCATCAAGGGCAGCTTGACAGGCAGCACAGGGCAGATAAATATTAATTTTCTAAATTTTTTAGGGGCCCTGTGGGCTGGATAGAATGGCTTGGTGGGCCGCATCCAGCCCCTGGGCCACATTTTGCCCACCCCTGCTCTAGGATGATCTTGCCACTGGGTGCATGGGCTTTAGTTAAAATTATCTCTTAGTTTCAACCAACAGTAGCTAGGGACCTTTTCTCCTCTTACCTATGTATATCACTTGGGTTTACAAGTGATCTGAAGCAGAAAAAGCAGAAAAGGAAGTGACATACTAGTAAACATAGAAATCTTGGCTTGCCAGTTGATGACAAGCTTTTGAATTTTAGATTGTTTCTGCATGAGAGAGATTCTTTCCTTTAAAATCTTCAAAGTTTTGATCCGAGGATTTGTTTTAAATGGAAGACAGCTGGGTTAATATGAACTACCTTCATTCAGTGCCTTGTTCAAATTTCTCCCATTATGAGAAAATTTCATTTCTTTGCAGATAAAATTCAACATACTTTCAGGCTGACCCATCTGTTTCCATGGCTGCAGAATGGTATCTAGAAGGGACAAAGGCTAAGGCTTTGGCTGAGTTTGGGCAGCACATGGGATAATTGGAAGCAATTTGAAGCTCCATTTCACATCATTTCACAAGAAATAGTCCAGCTACTAAAAACTATGGGTCCTATGCTGCATAGGCAGTTTAGGAATCACTTTTTCCCCTGTAGATAAGAACATGCTGTTTTTTATACCCTGTTTGCAAAACTAAGTTTCAAGTTGGCACCTTCCCCTTGATTTGTGCTGTTACCTGGCAAAGCATGTAATGCCTCAACAGCTTGTTTTGATTAGCATCTCAGGAGAAGTATGGTACCTGCATACACAGTGTGAGAAAGCAGCCTACTCACAAAGCTGTAAATGTTACATATAGCCAAAATATATGACTAAAAGGCATACTGATAATATAATAAATAACTTTGGGTTTTCCTGAATACCTTTATAAATGTATTTCTTATTACAGTAATAGCCCTACTTTGGGTGAAGTTTTATTTTTTTAAATAAAACTGCAGAGTATTCTTTGTAGAAGCAATATGGGAATAAGACATTTCAATCAGGGAGGAAGCAAGATGTTTACTCCATCAATATTTTGGTCACTATGGTAGCTGCTATTTCAGATATCTTTGCACCATCATAACATTAAAAATTGCAAATATATGTTGAAGATATGTCTGTGTCTTTGTCCATGCTGCTCTGGCCATGCTACCTACTTTTTATGTTTAGTCTGGTCCATAGGGATCAATGATACAGTTTGTAGAGCCATTTCATCTATCTGGCCAGGCTACCAGAAGTTGGAGCGTGTGATAGCAGAGGGTCAATTATAGCCATGGATAGCTATGGGCAGCATCGTGGCTTTGGTGGTTCATTCATGTTGTCTTTCATTTGTTGCTTTGGTGGAATCAGGAGTTACGTGCCCAACTCAAAAATGGTCTTTAAACTGTGAAAAATTAGATAAATAAGCAAACAAAAAAAACCCTAGACAAACCGTGCTACCCTATCATGGGCACTTGGAAGGAAGTCCAAAAATACCCTATCATGTCATACACTTATGGTCTATTAAGCATATTATCACAAACAGTGCAAACCATTTTAACCAATTATCATGAGAACTGAATGTTTTTGCTATTTTTGCTAAAAAAAACCCAATGTTCCCTTCAATAATTTTGTTTCCTTAGATGTGAATAAATTCAAACTGTAGTGAGTCATTCTTGGATCCAATCAAGAAAAATGAACAAGCGTTCGTTTGTATAGCTACATATTAACTATATTTGCAGGAAAAATGCCGGTGGAATGATAACAGCTAAGAGACTAAGCAAAGTAGTGTCACATGGATTTCATATCGATCAGATGAATACCCTAAACAGATTTGGAACACATCCAGCTTTCAATCAAAAATGCCCTCACTCACTGTGCATTTAAATGACTTTCATGGTAACTGAGATTTGCCATTTTGTAAATACTATATATTTGGCATTTTATATGTACATTATTATAAATGCTATAAACTTTATTAGATAAAATACCCAGAGAGGTTGTTTAAAAATAATTATCCATGTCAGATTGCAGGCACCTAGGCCAACATTATAATAAAGATTTCAACCTTTTTCTGCAAAACTACTAGACGAACCTTGTCAGTACCACATAAGAAAAATCCTATTTCCAACAGAGAAAAAATCATCATAAGTAATGTGATATCAGGAGAGGGTATTGTTTTATAGCTATGATGTCCCAAGAATTTCAAAATGATTCAGTTTGGAGGATCATATGGAAATCTGGTAGCTTGTCCAAGTCTTAGTGAAACCTTTTGGATCTTTCCTGTATCCACTAGGCTGTATCCACTAGGTGACCCAGCATAGGGGGAGGAGGGAATGAAAGGGCATGGCTTGACTGTGTGGGGGGCAGGAGGCATGGCTTGGTCCCAACTCAGGCCTCCAGGTTGGAAGGGGGCTTGACCCAGCCCTGACCGGGTCCCTTGGGGGAAAAGGGGTGTGGCTTGGCCCTGTGGCTTGGCCTTGTAGGGGAGGAAGGGTGCATGGCCCAGCCTCATGGGGAGATTGAAGGTGTGGCTCAGCCGCAACCCAGCCCCTTGTGGAGGAAGGGGACCCGGTCTGACTCTAACTTGGGGATATGGCTGTAGGGAGGTGGCTATATTAATGGCCAATGCTCCCCCGCTGCAGAGTTGCCATCTCTCATAATTTTTGGCATTGTTCTTAAAGTCTACATTTTGGGAATATGAAAAACTCAGCTCTTTCTTTTATATATAGTCCTTTTTAGTCCTGTTTTATATATAGTCCTTTATTATATATAGTCCTCTTTTAAATACATAGGGGGTAAAAAGAAGGCACCAGGTAATGTGGGGCCTCTGCAGGGCACGCTAGGCAATCTGGTGGTTGCACCAGATGAAAAAGCTGACCTCTTTAACAAATTCTTTGCCTCCGTTTTTCTGAGCAGGGACTGGGACATCCCCCCCACTGGCATTCTGGATGGACTCAGGAGAGGCACCACCAGGCCTAGGGTCAGGGAGGACTTAGGTGGGGCTGGATGTGTTTAAACCAGCAGGTCTAGATGATCTCCACCCCAGGGTGCTGAGGGAATTGGCAGAGGTCATTGCAGGGACCCTGGCATGGCTTTACGAGCACTCATGGTGCTCTGGCCAGGTGCCAGAGAACTGGAAAAAGGCCAATGTGGTCCCCATTTTCAAAAAAAGGAGGAAGGAGGACCCAGGTAACTATAGGCGTGTTAGTCTTACCTTGGTCCTGGGGAAGCTCTTTGAGAGAATTGTCCAGGAGCAGATCTGTGAGGGACCAGCAGGGGAGATTATGCTTAGGGGCAACTGACATGGGTTCATTAGGGGCAGGTCCTGTCAGACCAACTTGGTTGCCTTTTGCGACCCGGTCACAAAATCCTGGGACACAGGTGTCGCAGTGGACGTAGTCTTTCTCAACTTTAGGAAGGCCTTTGACGCTGTCTCTCACCCCATTCTTATTAAAAAAGTAGGCAACTATGGCACTGATGCCTACACAGTTAGATGGGTTGCAAATTGGCTAGAGGGCCATATCCAGAGAGTGGTGGTGGACGGGTCATTTTCATCCTGGAGGGATGTGGGCAGTGGAGTCCCCCAGGGCTCAGTCCTCAGGCCCATACTGTTCAACATCTTTATCAGCGACTTGGACGAGGGAGTGAAAAGCACCTTGTTCAAATTTGCGGATGACACTAAGATGTGGGGAGAGGTGGGCATGCTAGAAGGGGGGGACAGGCTACAACTAGATCTGGACAGGTTACAGGGGTGGGCGGATGAGAATAGGATGGGATCCAATACTGACAAGTGCAGAGTACTGCACCTAGGGAGAAAGAACCAGCAGCAGACCTACAGGCTGGGGAACTCCCTTCTCGTCAGCACAGAGGCAGAAAAAGATCTTGGAGTCACTATTGATTCCAAGGTGAACATGGGCTGCCAATGTGAGGATGCAGTCAGTAAGGCTAACCACAACTTCTCATGCATCCATAGATGCATCACAAGCAGGTCCAAGGAGGTGATCCTCCCCCTCTATGCAACACTGGTCAGGCCGCAGTTGGAGTACTGCATCCAGTTCTGGGTGCTGCACTTCAGGAGGGTTGTGGACAGCATTGAGAGGGTCCAGAGAAGGGCCAATCGCATGGTCAGGGGGCAGCAGGGCAGGCCCTACAAGGAGAAGCTAAGGGACCTGAGCCTGTTCAGCCTCCACAAGAGAAGGCTGAGAGAGGGGATCTGGTGGCCATCTATAAACTTACCAGGGGGGATCAGCGGGGAATGGGAGAGGCCCTGTTCCCCCAAGCACTACCGGGAGTAACTAGGACTAATGGTCATACATTGACTGACAGTAGGTTTAGGCTAGACATTAGGAGGCACTACTTCACAATCAGGGTGGCTAGGATCTGGAACCAACTTCCAAGGGAAGTGGTGCTTGCTCTTACCTTGGGGGTCTTCAAAAGGAGGCTAGACATTCACTTTGCCAGGGTCATTTGATCCCAGCATTCTTTCCTGCCCATGGCAGGGGGTCAGACTGGATCTGCTCAGGTTTTGGGAATTGAGCAAAAGGACCAGAGGACTGGAAGTAGTTGTAGGGGCAGAGCAGGCCATGAGCAGGGTACTTGGAAGGCACCCTCCACTGTGGGGCTGAGATCCAGAAAGCCAGGGCCCTAATTAGTAGACCTGGGTTGAGGGGTCTGAACTAGAGAAAAAGGGGTTGAAGCTGAAAAGGCTGAAGTTTGAACAAAGGTTGGAGCTTGAAGGGGCCAGTGATGATTTTGTGTACAGAAATAAGAAAAGTGACAAGGGGAGTCCCAAAAGCGGCAGACAGGGAACCATCAGCAAGTCATGAGCATGGCTGAGGGTTATCAGGAAGGCCACGATAGCAGCCCCAAAGTACCCTGGAGAGGAATACTGTGGGCTCAAGGGGAGCCTTCCTCCAAATACACATTAGTTACCATCAGATCATGGCAAGCGAGAAGGCGGCAGAGTAGGCTGATTAGAACTTATAAGAAGGGGCAGGGATGAAAGCCCAGACCTATCACAGTTGGCTATACAGAAGAAGGCATTGTATGTAAATTTAAAGTCAGCTTTTTAGCCTGTATCATCAGTGATGTAGAAACAATACCATTTTGTTTATTTCCAACTCACTGATGTTATACAAGTGAATTGAATTCTCATTTGGATGTGTTTGATCTACTGAACCGTGGAGATTATAAATATATTTGTTCAGTGTTTAGAAAACTATCTAATGAGCAATTTTGGGTACAATTTTCTTCATGCCAACATGGTTTGTACAGCAGCCAGTATAGATATAAGTTATATGTTTCCCTAATTAATTTCTATCCACATGTTGTCCTAAGATTACTTAAATGCACATTTTAATGTATTAAATTGTGTCTATTCCAAGCTATGACAGAGAGGAATTTGCTACCAAACATCTGCAGCAAGCTTTTGATGCACATATCCTAATTAGAGTGAGCATTCAACAAGTTGGCCAAAGATGAGTCATGTTTCACAACAGCTCTTTAGGGAAGGAGACTTGAGGTTTGTATTCTTTCAAAGCAACAGCCATCTGAATAAAATGCTTTCCTCTGTGTGGAATTGTGTTACTGCATACATAAAGGTGGTTTAGTAAAGATTAAGGTGACAAGAATGGGCACACATATAACATGGCACAGGGAGGACAGCTGCAGATGAGTGGAAAAGGGCTATTTGAAAACTCATTTGGGCAGGCTTTGTTGCTAGGCGCAAAACCTACTCTACATGCAATGTTATCACTCAGGAACAAGGTACCAGCATATGCCATCCTAGTTACCATGGTTTCCATACAGACACAGTGCCTTCTCAGAAAAGAAACAATTAAGCCTAATTTTATATTCATTACATATATCACTTTAGATGGCTTAAAAACAGACTTGCAAACTAATATATAAGGAAACATTGTCATGACTTGATTATGTGAATGAGTTTTGCATATTCATAGGTCTAGAATCTTCTTCCCTTTGCCCCTCCCCAAAAAAAGGAATTTAAAATAAACACTGTCATAAAGATTCTTTTTATTAAGGAGAGCTGAGTGGTATGTGCTGAGTCTTTTGAAAATTACAGGTTATGACTCACCGCAAGCTGAGAGACTGTGCATTTCAAATTTAGCACTTGACAGTATCTTATAATCACTATCAGGTTGCAGTTGGCTTACAGAATAGAAGAGGTTGCCTAAAATATCCAGCAGCCCAACTCAAATGAGGGCAGAGCATTGCATAATGATTTGTGTGGTGAAAAATAACAAAAAATGTAGAAGTGGCTTCTTCTCAAACAGAGAATGAGAGAGATAATGCATGTGTAAAGAGATGAGGAAAGACCAATTCCTTTTAAGTATAGTCATTGTTTTGAAGATACTATAGATTTTAGATCAAATATCCTAAATGGGAGAGGGTGCGTTTAAAAAAATTATTAGCCTAATTTGGCATACTCGAAGAACTTCAAAATTGTATAAGTGACCTGAATGTCTACTTGGGTTTGCTTTACAAATATTGCCCTTTACTGAGGTTTCTTGCACTGCTGAGCTGGATTAAAATTTTGTGAAAAGGTCCCTGTATTTTCTGATCCTTCTCTGGGAAAATGTACCACAGTTGAAGTTGAATGGAAATTAGAACTAGGGGGCATCCACTAAAATTAGTAAGAGACAGGTTTAAAACTAACAAGAGAATGTCCTTTTTTACACAACTCATAGTTAATTTGTGGAATTGATTGCCAAAGGAATTTGTGAAGGGGGGTAGCGTAGTCCGGTTCAAAAAGAGACTAGACAAATTAATGGATGATAGATCTATTAATGGCTATTGTAAAGAACAGTTGGTGATGTTTCCTCTGGCACTTTTAATCAATAATGGTGGATGCAAGGGAGGGGAATAAATAGGGGATAGATCACTCTAGATATATCCAATTCAATGCTCTTGCTCTAAAGCATTCATCCCTGCCACGGTCGGAGACAGATTACTGGCTGAGAAGGACCATTGGTTTGACCCAGTACGGTACTTATGTTCTTATGGAAAAGGAGCTTTAAA
Organism: Alligator mississippiensis; assembly: GCF_030867095.1. Taxonomy (NCBI): domain Eukaryota; kingdom Metazoa; phylum Chordata; order Crocodylia; family Alligatoridae; genus Alligator; species Alligator mississippiensis. The sequence goes on along the minus strand of NC_081824.1, from coordinate 82,846,070 downwards.
ATGAATGAAATACAAAAGTGGCAGTCAGAACCTTATCCACAAGCATTATTTACTCTGGACCATATTCTGACACTATTTATACATGTGTAGCAGTGCTTTACTCCACAAATAGCTGTATAGAATCCAGATGAACCACTCACAGAATATGGTGAGCAACGGTGGTAGGATCTGGCTCACAGCTATCAAACCATACACCAAAGGAAATCTGATGGCAGTATTGAGACTGGGATAAGTGCCTGTTCTGGATGCATCTGTTAAAACAAATAATAACACTGTTGACATTTAAATTAATGTTATGAGGTTTCTGAGTCAACATACAATTGCCACAGGTGAAACCATTCAAGTTCTAGAGGGCTATTAGTATTCCAGACTGCTGCTTCAGTCACGAATGTAATGCTGGATGGGTGAGGGAGGTGGGGACACCTCATGCTTCCATGCCCCATTCTTCTATCCCACACACCCTGCCCCTTCCCTGCAGTGGCTCCAGATCTGGCAGCATGGAGGGCAGACAGCCATAGTGGTGCACAGTGTAGGAGCAATTGGAGGTTTGCCACTGTGGGGTTGTGGGTGGAGGGGGACTTGTCATTTTTTTGTAGCTAAAAATGCTGTTTTCTGGCTGCTTGACACAAGTCAATAAAGGATGTGGAACCTCTCCCCTCCCCCTAATCAGTAGTCTAATCTCTAGCTGCTGCCTCTGCACCCTGTGCTCTATCACCCAGGGAGCAGCACTGGCCAGTTACACCTCTGGTTTCAAGGAGATAACATACTAGTGGTATACATTTTTTTCAAACTTATTAGCTTATCTTTAAAAACACAGGTTGTGAAAAGTTAGATTGTGGAGCATAGTTGTGTGTATAGCATAAATTTGTGCTCTTAAGGGTATAGATTCATGCATTATATAGAATCATAGAAAATTAGGGTTGGGAGAGTCCTCAGGAGCTCACCTAGTTCAACCCCCTGCTAAAAGCAGGACCATCCCCAACTAGATCATCCCAGCCAAGGCTTTGTCTACCTGGGTCTTATGATTCTCCAAGGATGGAGATTCCACAACCTCTCTTGGTAGCCTGTCAGTGCTTTACTACCCTCCTGGTGAGAGTTTTTCCTAATATCTAACCTAAACTTCCCTTGCTGCAACTTGAGACCATTGTTGCTTACTTTGTTATTTGCCATCACTGAGAACAGTCTAGCTCCATCCTCTTTGTAACCTCTCTTCAAGTAGTTGGAGGCTGCTATTAAATCCTACCTTAGTCTTCTCTTCTCCAAACTAAATAAGCCAAGTTCCCTCAGCCTTTCCTCATAAGTCCTGTTCCCCAACCCTCTATTTCTCTCGCCCTCTGCTGGACTCTTTCCAATATTTTCTACATCCTTTCTGTACTGGGGGGTCCAAAACTGGACACAGTACTCCAGATGTCACTTCACTATTGCTGAATAGAGGGGAATCATCACTTTACTCAATCTGGCAACACTCCTACTAATTCAGCCCAGTATATTGTAGCCTGCTTCAAAACAAGGGCATTTTTGGCTCATATCCAACTTACTGTCCAGTGTAACACCCAAGTCCTTTTCTACGGATTTCCTGCTTAACCAGTCAGTCCCGAGTCTGTACCAGTGCATGGGACTGTTCTGTCCTAAGTAAAGGATGTTGCACTTGTCCTTATTGAACTTCATGAGGTACTTTTGGTCCAATCCTCAAATGTATCTAGGTCTCTTTGAATCCGAGCCATACCCTCCAGCATATCTACTCTACCACCTAGCTTGGTGTCATCCACAACCTTGCGAAGGGTGCACTCCATCCCATCTTCCAGGTCATTGATGAAGATATTGAACGAAATGCCCCAGGACTGACCCCTCGTGCACTCCACTTGATATTGACTGAAACTAGACTACTAGCAATTGATTACTACCCTTTGAACCTGACAATCCAGCTAATCTTGTATCCCCCTTGCAGTCCATTTATCCAACCCGTACTTCCTTAGCTTGCTTGCAAGAATGTTGTAGGAGACCATATCAAAAGCCTTGATAAAGTCAAGGTATATCACGTCCACTGCTGTTCCACATCCACAGAGCCAGTCATCTCATCAAAGAAGGCAATCAGGTTGGTCAGGCATGACTTTCCCTTGGTGAATCCATGCTGACTGTTCCTAATCACCTTCTTCTCCTCCAAGTGCTTTGACATGAATTCCTTGAGGACCTGCTCCATGATTTTTCAAGGGACTGAAGTGAAGCTAAGCAGTTTATAGTTCTCCAGATTCTCCTCCTTCCCTTTCTTAAAGATGGGTACCATATTTGGCCTTTTCCAAACTTCTAGAACCTCTCCTACTAATTTCCATGAGTTTTCAAAGTTTTCTACATACTTGTAGAAACCCTTTTTGTTACCTTGAATTTATATTTTTTTGGTTGCTAGCCCAACATACAGGGCCCTAAGATACAGACACATCAGGTCTAGGACTGTCCTATAGTTTTAAACATAATATCAAATTATGAAATTATTCACAAAGGCCAGTAGAGTTGCATGGATATTTCAGAAGCAGAATTCTTCTTATTTGTATTAGGGTATATTTTAGAATGATCATGGCATTAGGGTTTTACTAAGTTAGTTACTCAAGAAACATGTAGAGAAAGACAGTTTTTGTCCTACGTCTCTCACCCCAGTCTTTAAAACAGGATATAGCTGTGATAGCTTTGTAGTAACTGTTGGCAGTTTAATTGTGCTGATAACTGCGAGGGCACAAAGATATACTTGCAGTTGTTTAGATTAGTTTTGTTAGAAATAAACCTATTGCATCCACTACACATTTAATTCCACAAAGAGCACATGGAGAATAAATCAACTTTTGGGTTGTAGGAGTTAAATTACAATGCAGAAGGGAAAATTATCATAGCAGAATACTTTGAGGGGAAAAAAAACCCTTTCTATAGTGCACAAGCACCTGGACAAGCATTATACCCTAAAACAAATATTGAGTTTCCAATAAATATCTATTATAAACATTGAATGAAATAGCTTTGCAGTTTTAGGCAGTGATCTTCAAAACACTTATATTCCATTTTAGGATGGAGGAGGACACTTTATGAACAGATTCCCAAGAAACAATGTTCTGAAATGATGTTGATGATTCAGTAGACATTCCTCTACCTTTAAAGTCAATAAATGAAGAGGTGCCTACTGTTGTTGCTTACATAGAACCCAAAGATGTGTCAGATAAATTGAAATGTAATAGATGACCAAAAGGCATTTCACAGTTGGATTTGTAAGTAAGCCTCTAATCAACATGAATGGATTTGCGAAGCTATAACACAGGATTTGAGATCTAGGACTAAGGAAATGGATCTGAGTTTTGGATAACAGATTAAAACTAAATCTGTCAATTTAAGGTTCCATTAAATATTTACAAATCTTGGACCTGTTTTAAGAATAAAATAATATTTACAAAGACATGAATTGCTGTCCAAATGTATTTGGATAAAATTATCATTCAGGTGCAAAAAATGATTTCATGTTGCAGAACTTTATCAGGCATGAAATTTTGCTCCCTAGTTCAACAAAGTATTTCATGTTCCAAGTATCCAGGAGTTGGTATGAGTGAAATAATATTTAGCATATAAAGAAGATCTTTAAAACATTACTTCCATTCTGACATCTTCTGGCCTATCCCAAGTTTGTTAAAGGTTCCTTTTTTCAATGCATGGTTAGCAGATAAGGTAGCTTAAGAGGCAGCAGTTACATCATTGCCAGGCCTAAGCATTAAAAAAACTTCTGAGTCAAACCTTTCATAATCATGAAACTACTTAACAATTGTGGGCACTGACAGACGTGCAGCTCCCTGCTGTAATTCATGGTGCTTTGCAGGAAGTGCCATGAGTTACACCATTCCCCCCAACCCAACAAACATTGGCTGATCAAGCTCCAGTTTGGAGCACCTGTTCAGACACTCTCCCCTAGCCCCACCCCTCCCCCTTCCCAGTTCCAGTGCTCTCTTCAAAACAGAAGCAGGGTGGGGAGGAGAAGGGAATGGAGGGAGCTCAGTCTGGGGTTTGCCCAGCCTGCGTTCAAGGGTGGGGCTGGTGGATTGGAGCTGCTGAAGCCCCATGTCCACAGATCAAATGACTTCATGGTTCATAGGCTGTAGGTTACTGACCTCTGCTATATGCAATCTGCAATTCACTGTGGGATGGATATCTCTGGATAAATAATGTTCTATAGATGCATCATCAAATTTCTTAGACAGGAATACTTATGAATTATTACAGAATGTTTCCAGTGGCTTAGAGATTCAAATTTCTTCTCCTATCTATAGGCTCATCGTAGGCAAAAAAGTTTACAAAGCCAGGAGGAACCTAAGTGATGCCATCTGACCTCTTATATAACACAGCCCTGATGGATGCTGTGTTGCCCCTTGTGGGGCCTCTGCTCCAGGACCTCTATATAACCCCCCTTTCTATCTCTCCTGCCACGTCTTTATGTGCCTTTTATGTTGATTGGGAGGCTGCCTCTGAGTTCTGGAGTGATCCCTTGGTGCCTAGCAGACTCAGTCTTGGGGCCCTCTGTCTGATAATAGGACCTTGCCTGTTTTCTGCAGGCAGCTTGCATGCCCAGTCAGAACTATTTGTGCCCTGTAGGCATGACTCAAACTCGTTATTCACAACTCATGACTCCAGTGGCTCTAATTAAGCCTTAAGGTCTCTAATTGTGGCCTCTGTTCTCCTGTATGGCCACACCTGTGCCTTGCAGGTGTTACTTGGTTGTCCTTCACTCTCTTGTATAGGCTCCAGTCCTCTTGGCTTTGTCCTGCAAGTTATGGCCTCTAACCTGGGCCCCCTTGCTCTGGCCCAGCTTCCTGGCCTCAGCCTCTCTTTCTTGGGGCTCAGGCTCTAAAACGCTCAGTTGCAGTCTCCCTTTTTTTCTTGCTCTCTCTCTCTCTATAGCACCTGCATAGTGCCTTCCTAGTGCCCCTGCATGGCCTCCTAACTCTCCCTATAGCCACAGTCTGGTCCTCCAGTATTTGCTATCTCTGCCACAGCAAAACAAAAGATACAACCCGTCCAGGTACTCACAAAACAAAGATCACCTCAATTCAAAATCCTCTCCTGAACAAACTTAAAAGAAAAAGGGTTTTTTTCTGTTTGCATGCCAGGGCTCACCTTACTGCCACTCCAAGCTCTGTAGCAGCATTCCTGGGAGGTCCTTATCCTTCCCTGGCTAGAGTGAGTCCCATATACTGGAAAATCCCTCCTCTTCTGGCCAGTTCATTCTATCATGCAGTGTGAGCCCAGGGTCCTCTCTTTGCTTCGTTCAGCCCTGCTTGGTTTCAGTACACCTGTACCAGGGCTCCTGAAAACCTGTATGTTCTTTCTGCATTGTTTTTGTCTACATCCACCCCACCTTATAAGCCACAAAGATTCTACTCTTAAAGGGTCCTTGTAGGCTGTTGCTTGTCCCACAGCCTTCTTTTAGTTACAGGGATCTGCCACAAACTTCAAAAAGCAGTTTCAATTGTTAATCACCATCTCTGTTATAAATGTAAGCCTTATTTTTTTCTAAATTTGCCTAGCTTCAACTTCCAGCCATTGTATCTTAACATACCTAGACCTGATAGATTGTAAATGTCTCTTCTCTAATCCAGTAACATCACAGAAAAGAAGATTATGCTGCACTATTGATCTCTTAAAGGCTTAATATACATCTGTTGGATTTCTATTTATTGATGCTGTCCAAGCCATTTGTTGACATCTTCCAACTTACTAAACACCACAGAATACCAGTTAATATCAGGTAGCATAGCTTGAGAATATTCTTTAAAAATGTATACCTATATATGCAGTAACTTGTAGATTAATTGCTGCTTTTGACCAGGAATAGAATGTTACCTATAAAATAAAACCATTTTATGAATAAAAGGCCTGACATGCTTTTAACAAGATTTTCTAACAATAACCTTCTTGAGATCCAGCCCATTCTTCCTTTTGAGCAGAAGAGGCTCCCTAGAGGCTAGAGAAGTTGTTTTGTTTTTGTACACTGTAAACTGCTCTGGGACTTGGTGTCTTTCTTAGGTACATTGATGCTATTATGTTAAACTGTGACTGAAACACTTTCTATTAGTATGGAATGAACTCTAGGATGTAATGGATCTTTTCTATTTTTAGCTGCTGTATCCCTTTAGGCACAGGTTTGAAACACATACACTGAAAACTTCAAAGAAACTCTGAGAAACACATAGTTATCCCACAATGGTACAGTCCTACAAAACATTATTATGATGACCTGAAATAAGACTGAGATGGCAATGGCTGCCCACTTCTGAATGGTTAGGAGAGGTCAGGTCTGAAGTGAGCTCTGTATTGATTTCCAGAAACTTCATTCTGAAATTTTGCAGCCAAGCTTGCAAGGTGGCAATGCTCTCCTACGATGCCCATTTCAGGAGTGTGGAAAATGGTGATGAATTGAGTGAAGTTGAAGGCGACGAAGAAAAATTCCTCCAGAAGCAGCTGTTCAGCATTATCCTTTTCCTCACCCCTCTGCTATTCCAGCTGCTGAAAGATTGGTTGTTAGTGCTGCTCAGTGTTCTGGTGGCCACCCTGGAAACTGAAGACAACTGTGAGCTGTCAAATACATCTCCACCAGCACTGTGTATATATGATAACTAGAATTGTGGCACACAACTAGCTGGCTGGTAACAGTGGGCATTCTGTTGTGATCAGTTGAAGGATGGGATGGTGTGAGACCAGTTATTGAGGTTTTTGAGTTTGACCCCCAAGTTCCATAATTACTGTTGATGACATCTAGTTGTTTCTACATATCTCACAATATTCCACAGGAATAACCTCACGGTGCATAGGATCCAGGAGCGGGACAACTAACAATTGGATACCCACCAAAATGCTGAGCACTTAATGTAGGAAGAATTCTTGTCACATGGAAACAATGATTCAGACTTCTATAGGAAGTATCTCACTGTGTAGACACAGCTATGGTCTAATGTATTTAATAAAAACAGTTAGTGCACCACAGCTCAGGGTACACTAAACCCTATAATTAGAAAAATTCTAATAAACTGGGAGCTTGATTTTCTACCTCCTTGTCCACTCATAGATTCATAGACTCATAAACATTAGGGGCTGTAAGGGACCTCGCAAGATCATCGAGTCCAGCCCCAATGCCATAGGCAGGAAGTCTTCTGGGGTCAGATGACCCTGGCAAGATAAGCATCCAAATGCAATTTGAATGAGTCCAGAGTAGATGCTTACACCACCTCTGGGGGGAGTCTGTTTCCTGGACTGAAAGAAGTTTTTCCTTATGTCCAGTCTAAATCAGCCTTCCAGAAGTTTGTGGCCATTAGTTTAGAATGTCCACCAATGGACACAGAACTCCATAATAACTTTACTTTCAGAGTAGCAGTGTTGGAGTGATGGTCCAGGAAATATGTGAGGCAAGAATGCTTTTGGGTGGTATCTTTTATGGAACCAACTGTATAGGCAGTGAGTTTTCAGGCACAAGGTGACCTTCCTCATATTATTGAGGTTCCTGACCTGAGGATGGCCCCATAAAAGATATCACCCCAAAAAATCCTGACCTTTTACACTTCTAAGAGTGAAAACAGATACAATTCCTGTGAAACAATCAGTGAAGTCATGATGATTGAAGTTATATGGCACCTCTGAAGAGTCATTTGTTCCACCACAGAATCTGGACTTAATGCAGAATGCTACAAGTGATTTTTGTTTTCCCTCTGAAAATGAACAAGACAATCTTTACACTTCTGCTATTTCTCTCTTTGCATTATTCTTTTTGTCATAGCATTTACTGGTTAGACAGAAAAAAACCAAGAGGAAAAGCAAGGGAAGGTGTGAAGGGAAACTAGGATTTTCTTCCTAGGTTTTCATATTTGCAGAATGATTTTTTAAAGACAATGTGGTTAGATAATCTTTAAAAGTACCCAGTGGCTCTTATTTTGGTAAAGTGATATGTTTTCCCATTCATTGCATGGGAAACATAGATGACATAAGGGTAGCTAGAAAAACCAATTATATTGTGGTCCTGAGCATTTAATGAGGTTAAATTTAAGAATATAGGGCTGGAAAAGACCTCCCAGGTCACTGAATCCAGTTCCTTTATGCTATTATTTATTGTATAATCCCATTAATAAATTTGCTATCCACTGTTTTAAAATTAGCTAGGTCATTTGCTCCACAACTAATAATATTGGAAGGCTGATGATTAGAAACATTCTTGTAAATTTCCAGCCCAAATTCATTTATCACCAGTTTACACACATACACAGGTTGCCTAACCTCCTAGCTTCTACAAGCAGGTTTTTCTCTCTGGGGAGCTCCTCGGTCAATCCTTCAAAATAAAATGCAGTTTTCTAAACAAATAAAACAAGCAAAACAAAATGTTACTGTCCTGTTCTGGACGCTGGGACAGAAACCCCTTTGGTGCTAACCATAGCGCAGCATCCTGACGCTGTTTTTAGACATTTCCACAGCACCTAGCTTTAAGAGTATAAGTTGCAAAAGTGTTGTTAGAAATACCTGGCTGTCAGAAAATTAATTAATAAGAACTTTCATTTCACAGTGAGAAATGCTTGCCTACGGGCTTCCCCATGCTTGAAAAAAGGTGCAAGTAATCCCAGGCACATTTTGTAATTCCAACATAGAAAAACATCTTTTCTAAGAGTTAGCTAAAAATTGTAAGCAGTACTAATGTACAATTGTATATTCTTATTTGAATGATCTACTTTGCAGCTTTCTTTCAAATGTACTATTTTCTGATCATTCTTTGAGCCAGATTAGGGGAAAAAATTATTATTTTAACATTCATTTCTGTTTCTCGAAAAAAAAAAAGGCCAAAAACAAATATTTCTTAATGGTGAATTGTTTAATCTACTATATTGCTTTTCTGCAATTATAAGCAAGCACTTTACCACTTTTATTCACATAACTCAACAAATCTCTAAGATACTTGTGAATTGTCAAAACTTTGGTTATTCTCTTTATTACATGGGTTGTTATTCTAGCAAAATCATTTTTATAACAAGTTCACAGATGTCCTTTAAGCCAGCAAATTAGTTGTTTTTTTCTCTCTTAATTTGTTGCCTTTATAAAAGCTTGTGAAAGAACACAGGGCGTATTTTGTATGGGGAGGGAAGTGTGCAAAACTTAGTTTTCTAACACTCCCCACCCCAGGTATATAAGCAAAACTTTGTTCTTGCTTTCAGCCTGTAGGAGTCTAGGAGGGAGGAAAAAACCTAATTCCTTTTATTGGTACTGCAGCAGTTTTTGAAGGGTACGTACCTTCATTAAGATAGCTGAAAGTCACCTCTACCATATTTACCAGTGTGGAAACTTCAAGGCATCTATCACACAGTAGTGAAGAATATATTAACTACTGTGTGATCAACAGATTTTAGATTGTTAAAATATAAGTAGCTGAACTGTAATATCAAAGTCCTAAGAATTGGACAAATCCATGTTAATTTATCATTAATATGATAAAGTAGCAAGCAAGAAACTGAATTATCTGGCAACCTCTATGCACAGAAAGTCTCAGTAAATATAATCTTAGATTTATTCCCACCTGTTGTAGACCGTCACTTCTTTAGACCATTTCTGGTCAGTATAAGATGATAAAAACTAATAGGTAATTTATACAAATTACTTTGATATTTCCCAGGTTGAGATCTTCAAAGGCCTTTCTTTTCCATTTCTCACACCACTGGTTTTCTTCTACACCTGATCTCTAGTAATATATGAAACTCTTTATGAGCCTAGTGTGCTCACCTTCAACATATTAGAGAAGATGAAAGGGAAATAATTTTATTGGTGCAAGCTGTGTTGGAATTGGGGTAGGGGGCAAGAGAACTAGTTGATATCTTAAGTAGATGTGACTATTGTTTTGACCAGCTAGTCTCTCCCCACCCCCATCTACTTTACATGACAGATTAATTGTAATTATTTCGGTTACATTAACCTTGCCACACAGAAACACAGATGTGGAATAAAATGGATTAATTGTGCCAGTAGTATTGCTGGAATTTCACTGCTATTCTACCAAGAGAAGATATGCCTATACCATACCTGCCACCTTAGCACATACCATGACACATATCAATTCAGATTTGATGGTTCTGCTTTTGGAATATTTTAAAGCTAGAGGTTCCTTGCAACTTGTCTACGCATTTACATGTTGACACCATGGTACCATGGTATATCTTTAATAGACCCTTTTCCCAATTACTAAGGTACCAGGATAGCCCTGGTGATTATCTAAGGCAGTGGGCTTGCCTACTTCTGGTTCTGCCCACACCAGGAGCTATAACAGTTGGAGAGCCAAAAGTAAGAGGCATTTGCAGGCTGTACATGAAGAAAGCCAGAGCTCCCCAGCCAGAGAGTTTCATAGCTTCACAGTTTCATAGTTTCAAAGTTGGTAGGGTTGGAAGGGACCTGAGCAGATCATCAAGTCCGACCCCCTGCCATGGCAGGAAAGAGTACTGGGGTCAAACGACCCCAGCAAAGTGTTCATCCAGCCTCCTCTTATAGACCCCCAGGGTGGGAGCCAGCACCACTTCTCTTGGAAGTTGGTTCCAGATCCTAGCTGCCCTGACAGTGAAGTAGTGCCTCCTGATGTCTAGTCTGAATCAACCCTCTGCCAGGTGGCCGTTATTTCTAGTCACTCCTAGTAGTGCTCGGGGGAACAGGGACTCCCCCAATGCCTGTTGGTCCCCCCTGACTAGTTTGTAAATGGCCACTAGATCCCACCTCAGCCTTCTTTTGTGGAGGCTTAACAGGTTCAGGTCCCATAGCCTCTCTTCTTAAGGCCTGCTCTGCTGACCCCTGATCATGCAGGTGGCCCTCCTCTGGACCCTCTCCATGTTGTCCACATCCCTCCTGAAGTGCAGCGCCCAGAACTGGCCACAGTACTCCAACTGCAGCCTGACCAGTGTTGCATAGAGGGGGAGGATCACCTCCTTGGACCTGCTTGAGATGCATCTGTAGATGCATGGCAAGGTACGGTTGGCCTTCCTGACCACATCCCCACACTGTCGGCCCATGTTCATTTTGGCATCAATAATGACTCCAAGATCCTTTTCTGCCTCTGTACTGATGAGAAGGGAGTTCCCCAGCCTGTAGGTCTGCTGCTGGTTCCTCCCCCCCAGGTGCAGTACCTTGCACTTGTCAGTGTTGAAACCCATCCTGTTCTCATCCACCCACCCCTGTAACCTGTCTAGGTCCAATTGCAGCCTATTCCTCCCTTCTAGCATGCCCACATCCCCCCACAACTTAGTGTCGTCTGTGAATTTGAACAGGGTGCTTTTTACCCCCTCGTCCAAGTTGCTGATGTAGATGTTAAACAGTGCAGTTGTGCTGGACAGCTCCCATCAGGGCCAGGGAGGCTGCAGGAGCAGAGAACCAAAGCAGGGAAGGGCTGAGGGCACCAGATGAGAGAGTGGGGCCAGCCTGAGGACTGCAGCAGAGAGATCCAAAGGGCTACAGAGCACAGCGAAGGGCCAGAGCAATCAATGAGACAAGTGTCTAACTTGTGGAGGGCACTGTGAGTAGAGAGTACAGGCTGAGAGAGTGCTGTGGCACTGTAGGCAGGCAAAAGGTCAATTTAGGTTGGAGAACATAAGACCAGTGCACAACATCCATTTTACATTCACTTTTCAGAGCTGTAAATGTTTATGCAGGAGACAATGGACAGTTGAATTGGACCTGTAATTTCTGATTTCCAGTGGAACTTTCTTTTACTCTTCTGACTTGTTATCACTGACCTCCCACTGCATGGGTAACAAAAGTGTTTGGATAAAGAAAAACTCTGTTACTGAACTCTTACGCCAAATGTATGTTTTGGACTGCTTGAGAAGTACAAGGAGGCTTAGAAGAAATCAAAGAAGAAATTTGTGGTGAGCAACATGCTGGAATGCAATTGAGAAGTCTTTATACTAGCTACAACCATAACTGATAGGGGGGACTAGAACTGTGACGATGTTGCTGGGATTTGATAGCGGGGTGGCAGAATGCTATAACAGGGTACTTTGTCCCTTTACAAAGTAACAGTCAGGGCTGTTGTCAAGTCTCAGTTGCCAGACATTTGGATAGGCAGGAAGAGTCCTGCTAGGAACTTTCAAAATCTCCTAGAAGAGTAAGCAGGGAAGGAGAAAGCAAGTGGTGAGTCAGCTGCTCGCTGTCAGAAGGGGCCAGGCTCCTCCTCAAGTGCCTGGGATGAGGCAGAAGGATTTGGTTTCCTTTGATTTGTTTGTTTGCTTATGTGTTACGTAAGGACTATGTTTTACGTAGGGGCACTTTTAAACAGAGAATTTCTGAACATTCACCTCAATAGATATGCAGAGTTCCTTACTGTGTAGTACATGTAGCAAGTTCACTTTTGAGAGTTTGGGTTGAGTCCCAGGCTTGAGATCCTGCTGTTTTGATTGGTGGAGCCCATCCACCAATCAGGAGACAGCAGGAGAAATAAAGCCACACCTCTTTCCTGAGGGAAGGGGGCGAAGAGCTCCCCTGGACCTGATTGAAGACTGTAAACTGTCAGGTCTGGAAGACTTCAGGGGCGGAGCCCTGGAGTGTATAAAAGGAGCTGTGTGCCCAGCACGAGGGCCAGATGCAGCAACGGACTCAAGAAGAGTGGAACCAAGAAAAGCTGGGGAGCTCTCCCTCAGTGGGCAAAAGGTCCAAGGCTCCTGAAGCTGCCATTGGAGGAGCAGCCTTGGGAGCGGTGCAAGACCGCTTGAGCTGCTGATGGCACACAGGGACAGTGTGCGGAGACCTGGCCCTGGGATTGGTGAGAGACTGCTCGGGCCCATCATGTTGCACAGTTCAGTGCATGGAGCCCAGGCTTTGGGAGCTGCAAATGGCAGCTTGAGCCTGCAACCCCAGCAGGGCCTTGGGGCCCACAGTGAGGCGGCTCAGGCCTCATCTCCCAGTAAGCAGCCAGGTCCCACAGTGCACAGGGCAGCACACAGCACCGAGCCTTGGGAGCCAGGGAGTAGTGGAGGCTGCTTGGGTTAGCCACCTGGTGTGAGGACAGCTAGTTGGAGCCTGAAGGGCCCAGCATATGCTAAGAGAGCCCTCAGTGCCAAGCCAGGGCACAGGGAAATGGCAGTGCTGCAGTGTGAGGCCCAGCACCCAGGAGCCAGCAGCAGTTATGCAGCAGCTGAGAGGAGCTGAGCCCTCGGTGCCCAGAGCAGGGCACAGGGTGGAGAGGAGTCCAGCAGCACAGGAGAGTGCTGGAGAGGCGCTCCAGCAGAGGAAACCCTATTAAGCTGTGCTCTGACCACCGCCACCTGAAAAAGCATGAGTCATTGGGTCTCACAGGGGAAAGACATTTGGGGTGGGCAAACCTAGAGAAGGGACTGGATGAGCAGCCCCTTCCACCCCCCCACCTAGTCAAGGGTTTAAGAGGAGGGCCCCTGGTGCTTCCTGGACAATCCCCTAAGGGACCCCATTGGAAGGAGGACTATCTTTTGCCATGGGTCAGGGACTATATTAAGGAAATAGATGTTATTAAGATTGTTCATGTTTGCACCTTATATTTTGCAATTGAAATATTGTATTGTGATGTTGTAAATAGTGTTATTTAGGGTTTGACCTTGGTTATTGGTTAATGTTCACTGTAAATATATGTATATGATATTTAGTTTTATGTTTATGCATATTATAACTCAATAAATTGTGTATAGTTAAGAACTTTGGGCTTGGGCTAACTCTATAGAGGAAAGAGGGATCTGCTCAAAATTCTGGCATCCCTCTCACAGCACCCCCTCCTGCCTACCCAACCCATCCTATTAAGAATAGGGCACACCATTGGGTGTACCTGGGTTACATACAAAAGTCCATCCTGAATGTGTATTTGCTCCAGATGCAAAAGATATGCCTTAGACAAGTTCTAGGACCAGTGCCTATGCTGCTTCCATTCTTTGGGACTTCATAAATTCATAAGTAACATAAGTGCATTTTCAACACATACACAGTGGCTGTGTCTACACAAGATGCTTTACTACATAGTAGACTAATCTGATGCACAGTAAAGCATCACCATCTATACATGCAGGCTTTTACTACACAGTAAATTAGTCCACTGCATAGTAAATTTACTGCACAGTAAAGCCAAATAACATTAATTCCATGTGTAGATGCACCCAATAGCACAACACTCATAATGCTAGTAGCTACAAATGGGAATAAGTGGAGATGTATTTCTAATGCTTGTTTTCTGGAGTTTATTATTGCCCTTCCCCATTGTTACTGGCTAGAACATCAGCTAGAAATTGCCAAAATGTTTATATTAGCATATATTCCAACATGGGTGCCTTGGACATTCATTAGAAACAAGTCAATAGAAATAAAACCATCTCTCTCATAAACTAAGAGGCGGGATTTGCTCCATTCCTCCCATAAACAGTAACATCTTCTGTCCTATCTCTCCCTATTGGAGCACAATCATTTTAGCCACCCAAGGAAAAAACAGCCTTTTGGCATGCCCCGAAGTTCAGCGATGACTGACTATGTAGGACCTATGGGTGTTTCTCAGTTGAGAACCCCAAATGGAAAATGCTATTTCATTCACTTCTTTTAGTTATAAACTTGAAAAAGGTATTTTTCACTACTTGGCAGAAATCTGTGGTGCTTTTCTGTACACCAATGCAAGTCAATATCTGCTCCTCCAAACCTGTAGTCCCAACTAAAGCTAAGACTTTCATTCAAAAAGTTAGTAGATTTGACCTGGTTTGTTTGTATCATAAAAAGTTCAGTTACCTTTTTCTGGCTCTCTACTATTCAGTTGAATATAAAACAGCTTTTTTACTGTTCTCCCCCCTCAACCTCTGAACTATCTACTGTCTGGTACATCTAAAATTATCTTGTGCTTGGAAGCGCTAAAAGACTTATCACTTTATTCAAAGGTGAGAATAGAATTAATGAGGGTATTAGCACACAAGATTACAGCTTGCATCAAGGAAGCATATGCTAATGATTAAGGGGCAACTGTTTTAGTAAGTGAAAGTGCTTTTTCAAATCTTATCAGACACTCTGCTTTTCCTAGAGTCAGTGTTGCATCATAGCTATACCAGAGTACAGCTACATCCACATACAGCCTGGGTGTTGCAGCCTTGACTGTTTCAACATCTAACTTCAAAGAACCTAAGGCATAATTCATATTGGCCCCTGAAGTACCTCCAATTTAGCCTTCAGCATATCTAAAAATTGAGGACCTAATTCTAGAAGGGTGTTACAAAGAATAAATGTGTAGGCAGCCGCAAAGTCTCCAGTCAGTGTGCAGAGTCAGATGTCTCTGATGGGCAATTCAGAGAGCCTTGATGCTGAGCAGGGACCTTTGTAGTACTAGTTAATAAGAAATGCTTAGCACAGGGTTATATCTAAATTTCTGTATGTCTTTGGACAACCTAACTGTATGTTAGTTACTTCCACCTGTTTGGGGTTCAGTGCCTGGAGTTCTCTTTTGAGGGGTAGTTACCAAAAAGATATGCTCATATTCTTTTTAAGACACAGCTGGAAGAGAAGGTGACAGCTGTTCCTTCTATATACTAGCTTAGTGACTAGAGCAGTCCCACGTGAAATGAAAGACCTCTAGATCCTCTGCATATGGAAAGAATTCAAACCGATATCTTCCACTGCCCAAAAGAGTGCCATAACCACCACACTGTCAAAGACTGTATGGGGGGCACTCTCCAGCCCTCCTGCTGAGGCAGACCACTGTACAGAGAAAAATGAAAATGTTGTTGTTTTAAAGGGAGATCAACAATAGGGAGTATGACTATAACCTAGCACAGGGGTGTCAAACATGTATATGGGTTCCCAAAGGGGTTGTGACTTCAAAGGTGGGGTGAACAAATTCCCTTGTAGTGGCAGGTGAGTGATGGCTGTGTTAATCCCTGCTGCTACTGTTTCCTGGACACTGCTGTCAAGTCCAGATCCAGCCCAAGTGACTCCTTGTAGTCCAGATCTATCCTGCAATAACCTCAGCAGTTTGGATCTGGTTGGGGTACAGGTGAATTTGACACCCCTAGTCTAGTGGTTTGGCACTTTTTTAGGAGGGAAGAGACCTGCGTTCTGTTCCTTGGACTGTTCATGCAGTTGTATTAGAAGGTCACTGCATAAAACCAAAACAATTCAGGGAGCAGAAAACAAAAACCAGGACAATGACAAGTGCAAACAAAAGAGCTAGAGAAGTCTAAGCACAGGATCAATATGGTCACATGGCATGTTTGTGGCAATGGCTGCTTTAAAGATTCTGACAGAAGATCTCAAAGAAGTGAATTAGAGTAAGCAGTATGTTAGTCATTGTGTTTTACTTACTGTGAGCAAAGCAGTTTAGTTGGTCCCCACTGCCCTCACTAATTGAGTGCTGCACCAGGTAAAGGATAAACAAAGGCTTTAACAGCAGGGGCTCTTTCTACAAAGAACAAACATAAAAAAGAATCTCTGCCCTCAGCATTGACTCTTCCCATAGTATAGGAATTAACATAAACCAGTCTTTGTTGCTAACATACCTAATAAATGATGCATCTCTGCTGCCAAGGCCTTGTGTGTGCTCAAGTTGCTTTAGCAGAGATGCAGACAAAGGCTAGCAAGCCTTTGTCTGGATTTCAGTGTAACCCCAGTATTATCAAAATATCATGTGTTTTTAAAGAAACAATAGTAAACATGTCTCTGTAGTCAAGTAATTAGTTATTTCTTTGAGAGGGAGAAATCTGAGTTCTGGCCCAGCTTCACAGATTGCTTAGGCATTTTGCCTTAAGAGTCATTGGACAGAATAAAAAAATCCCACTGGGACCAGGACTACTCATGCTGTCTGTGGTTTGTGAGTCTCTGGCCCTAGACATGTTACATTTGTTGGGCTCTAGACACACTTTCCTGCTGTTTGCTGTGCTAAGAAAATGGCACAATCCACCACAGAATGGCAGATCTGTGATAAAATAAAAAAGTTGTTGTTTCAAGCAAAAACAACTCTGTTGTGGGAAACTTTTCTGCAAAAAATTTAAGATATGTACAGGTTTCTCTAAGTCAGTGGTTCTTGAAACTTTTTGAACTCAAGGCACTTCTCCACAACATTATGGCACCCTATTTTAAAGACTAATTTATTACAGTGCTTGCCTCTCCTTGCAGAGGAGCCAGGCAGTAGGGGTAGGAGAGTGGCCGGACAGGTGGGGCCTAAGCCTGCCCTTATCTGCTTGTCTCCTCACACTCTCTGTGACACCCTTCAAAGGTGTTTTAGGGTGCCCCAGCACCCTGGCTGAGAATCACTGCTCTAGGTTTCTGCAACTCCCAGTATCCCACAGTGCTGTGCTCTCCCTCTCCCCTCTAATGGGGCAGGGAAGGAGGGAAAGTATCTGGCTTTCTGATAGCCCACCCCACCAGTGAGCTGCAGAGAGCCCTGCAGGGATCACTGCTGCTGGTTAGCAGTGATGGCATAGCTGCAGCAGTGGCAGGGGCTGATGGGGTGATCTCTGCTACCCAAGCAGCCCTTGCCAAAGCGGGTAACTTGCAGGCAGTCCTGTCAACTGATGTAATTTCAGGAACAGTGGTGGAGATGCAGCAGCAGCAAAGGCTGATTGGGTGGCAGAGACTACCCAAGCAGCCCTTGAGGCTGTAGGTGGCTTGAGAGCAGCCCCACTGGTTGTTACCATGTTAGGAATGGCTGACTGTGTGAGCCTGTCCCCTTTACTGACAGACTGTCCTGGGAGTGCGGAGAGCTAAGGAACACCCCTGTGTCACCCTCTGGCTGGAAAGCATGCCTTTGTGGTGACTTTGTTCCATTCAGGAGCCTGGGTATGGAGTGTAGATGCCCCCATACCAATCTATTTTTGTAGTACCATTAACCTTGAAGCACTACAAATATAATGCATGTCTAGGGCCTTTCAACACAAGGTAGAAACACTCTGCTCTTACAAAATGGTGAAGCCACTGGCCATGCACCCTAGCAAAATCTGGGCACCTAAGTACCATTGCTGGCAAAAACTTAGTTGCCTGGAGCCTCTCAGTTAGCTAAGCAGCTAAATGGAGTTATTGTATATCACCCATTAAAGTGCCTCCAGTCTGTCTGAATTGTATCCCACCTACCCTGACCAGCCCTAACTCCACTATCAAGTACATAAAATAGAAATCATTTTCTTACTACCTGGAGCTATTCTGAGAGATTGGAAGGGGCATCAAAGGAGAAAGGGTTAATATTCACTGAAGTTTGCATAAAGCAGCAAAAAGTGTGTACGTTTCTTGACTAGCTCTATGGGTATGCACTATAGTAGACCTGCTTAATCTCCCTCACCGCAGTGGTTTGATATAGAACCAGGTTGTTCATCTTAATGATTACAGAGTCTATGATCAACATTGCTATAATAAAGACTCTTCTAGTAAAAGTTTTCTAAGTCTAAAAAACTAGTGATACATCAGTGATTGGGGAAGATCATGTGCACTTGAGAAAAGATGACTTCATTTGAAGTGCTTCGTTTGAGTTCACTAAAGAGCAGGGTGCTGCTAGCAACAACAGGTCCCACCTCTGGAGCCTTTTTTGGAAAGACAAAGAGGGAAGAGTAGTGAAGCTGATGCATAAATTCAGAGGAAGAGGAGATAATCCGTGTGTGTTTTGAATCTACCATATTATAACCCAGTGTTTTCAAATGGTGTTCACTGAACCCTGGGGTTCTATAAGTCATAAGGGTTTCCATAGAGATTAGGGGTTATGGTGACCACCACTGCCATGCTGGGTCACCTAGCTCCACATCGGCTCACATGGTGTGTGGAGTCACAGGTAGGAGGTCTGTGGCAGAAGAAGTGATATGAAAGTATTCTGTGATTTTAGGAAGTTTGACAACCACTGTTAAATCCAGATGGATTGGCCTGGAAATGTCAAGCAAGATTTATGCTTCCTTTCTTTAAGAGGAAATGCTGTTACTTATCTATGCTGGCCTAACAAGTTGTTAAACATATATTCAATTGATATTTCTATGAATTAAAATGCCATATACAAGTTGCATATGCATGCATTAATTTGTTTTACTGTATGGCAAATACCGTGGGAATGCTCATCCCTTCGCTACCTTGTAATGGTATAATTTTGTGCAGTAAACAGATTGTGAATTAAATAAGCTCTGATGAGTTGTTTGAAGAAAATTCAGAGAGTTAATTACCACTGTCGCAGGGCACCTCGGTGCCCCTGCTCCTAGAAAGGAGAAACTGCCAGAGAGCGAGTGAGCGCGCCCTGGCCTGACATAACGAGCCCAGCTGAGGCTTGCTCAGGTAATGAGCGCAGCTGCGGGTTCCCGGAGCAACCAAGGGGAACCAGCTGCCTGTAGGGGGCAGGGCCTGGCCCTTATAAAGCTCAGGGCTGAGGTCAGGCTGGCAGTTCTCTGCCAGCAGCTGGAGAGGCAGGAGCCTGAGTTGCAAGTACAGCTCATGATAGCCCTGGAGGCTTGAGCTATGATAATGAGTTATGGCCATGCGGCTTGTGGTTATGTTACAGCCTAGGGGCTTGTGGTTTTGCGTTGTGTTTGTGTTATTACACCCGGAGGCTTGGGTGAGGCTGTAGGGGTTGGAGGAGGCCTCAATCACAGGGACCCCAGAGAGTGTGGGGTGCCCTAGCACCAAGAGGGCGCATTATTCTCATAGCGCCAGGGAAGGCGCAGCTCGCACGCCAGGGCGTGAGCAACTGGTGGCGAGGAGCGCGGCCAGTGGGTCGCGGGTGCAACCCGTAGGTTGCAGACGGGGGCCTAGACCCCGGATTGTGTGTGGGGGAACATAGACCCTGGCCCCAGGAAAGGGGCGGTATTATTGAGTAGCCCAGAGTGAGCACGGCGAGCCCCAAAGAGGGGGAGCACCATACTGAGGAGCCCTAGAGAGAGGGGCAACTACTGAGAAGCCTGAGACAAGCATAGCGAGCCCGGTCCGCAGGCTAGTGCGGTAACACCCCTCAGACTGAGGCAGGGCGCTGCGGTTGCCCCGAGAAGACAGGGAGTAGCAGCGTGGTGAGCCAGGGTCAGAGAGGGTGCCCGTGCGGTTGGCCCATAGGACCGGAGGCCCGCTAGAGAGTCCCTGAGCGGAACCACACCGGCAGGGGAGGCCCAGAGTGGGCCAGACGAGAGTCCCAGTGAGAGGCTGGGCACGAGAGAGGGAGCCCAGAGTGGGCCACAGTAAAGAGGAGGCCCGGGAAGCGGGCGTACGGACCGGACAATGTCCATTACATCTGCGAGGCTTGGGGGCGTGGTATTAGGGGTTGGTAGGAGCCATGCATAGCCCATAAGGCTAGGGTGTCCGAGGAACACCCACCGTATCGGGAGACCCCCAGGGGGTCCGGAAGAACCGCGGGGACAGAGTTCCCGAGTAGCCGTGCCCAGGGAAGACACAAGGCAGCCTCCCAACATTATATTGACCAACAAGACGTGGCGGGCGAGAATTAGAGGGTGTCTTGGGCCGGCCTGACACGGAGCGAGGGACCTCAAGGAGATCACGGCTCTCTGCGAGGACCCCGCCATGACAACCACCTTGACAGCAAACTATTCTTCATAGATACTTTGTGCATCTATTGTTATTTCCATCTCTTATTTCACACTAAGAATATGGGAGTTCTTGGTTTTAAATTACTCAGGACAGGTCTATAAGATCATTTCAGTTTCTATTGTTGACTTTTCCACAAGATTGAGTGTAACGATAATATCTGAGGTTTTTCAAATTGAATCAATACATCATGTCTTTCCTACACAAGTAAAAACCTTTAAAGGTTTTAGTCAACTACAGAAAAGACACGACCAGAAAGCTCAATGGAGTGCTTTTTCACTTTTCAGATGTTTCATTTCAGATCGGATGGGCCTAAAATGCATCTAAGACTTAAATGAAACCTACAGCAACTGTTTATGCATTTTATCCAATGACTTTTTAGTATAAAATACATAAGGAGTAAGAATTAGAACCCAGGACTTTCTCCATCCCAGGGGAATGCCCATATCACTAGACTGCAAAGTCAGGGCTCCTTCTTGCTTGCTTTCACCCTGGCCACATGAACCCTTCATTCTTTTCACCACTTGTTAGGTACTCTCCTGACAATTAGATGACATAGATTTGGGCACCGTCAAATTGAGGAAAAGTTGAACCCAGACCTCCCACTTCCTCATCAGCTGCTCTGTCAAACTGCTATTGAAAAGATAACTACTTTCTTTTTTACCCATTTCTTTTATTGAAAGTGGCCTCTACAATCTATACTAAAAGTAATGTCATCAATATATGTTAGGCATGTTTGTGCCTTTTGAAATGGGCCTTTCTAGGAACTTAGGCACAGGTCAGCTAGTTTTCAAATGTTGGAAGATGTCAGGCAGGAGCTAAACATCTTCCTGACTCAGCTAAGATGGAGGTAGTTCATGTCCATAAGGTGAACTTTAGACATAAAAGCAGTTAGATAGGGGTTTCTGGATGGCTAATTTGGATTTAGGTGTTTAAATTCTACCTGCAGTGGACAACCAAGGGCCCTTTTTTTCCAGCAGTTCCAGCCCTAACTCCAGGCCAATAACAAGTATGTTCAACTGCAGCTTCACTGGTGGTAAGTTTTAACAGTTATATTTAACTGTCTGTTAACACAGATACAAGAACAAGCAAATATTTAGTATTTGTTTTACCAACAGTAGCCACTACTCTGAGGACTAATTGTAGCTCCATTGTTCATTCACAGGCTTAATTAACACTATGGGATTTCAGAGTCTCCTGTGCAGATACAGTTCTGTGGCTGAAGTAGTTTTTCTTATGCTTAAGTTGTATGAGGTCTCCTGAACACCACAAACTCTGCTGACAAAGCTTTCTTTTGCTGGCCGAATTGTGTCCACGTGGAGGGGCTTTGTTGGTTATAAGATATGATCTTTACACACCCTTAGCAAATATAGTTATGCTAACAGAAATCTAATGCAGGCAAAACTACAGATTTGCAGTTCTTTCATTTCTGTTTTGAAACGTATTTGTAGATAAAGTCATGAACAAATTAAGAAAAGATCTAGTAGAAGAAAAACAGAAATTCCTCTGATTTGCTATGTAGTCTTTAGCAAGTCACTTAGATCCAGATTTTTTAAAGCAGGCATTAATACATGAATTTGCGTGCCTTTATTTTCAGATTCAAAAATTGATTTTGCATTCGACAATTCAATTTAATTTAATGGGAGTCTACTGCACAGTACCTTAAAACCCCCCCAAAAAACTAACATTGGATACATTTCACTGACTATCATAGAGAATGTTAGCTTTAATTGCCTTATGCCACACCTGAATTATGTTTTAAAAAATTAATCTGAGCAATAAGGAAACTTCCAGTAACCACATTTTTCCTCCTCTCTTTCATTGTCCATTAAAAACCCATCTCAAAGCTTTGATTGAGAGGCATGGACATGCCAAATACTTATTATAGTTCTTGTATAATTCAGGGTGGACTGGATGAGGAGTATGGGGCTGATCTGGGGTCCAGATCATGTGCCAGATCCATCATGGAGGGCTGGTTCAGTGCAAGCGCCTGTAAGCAGTGTGCCCCACACACTGCATGCGGCATGTGCTGGCCCTGGCCTCACAGGCAGCACATGCACAACATGCTGTACATAGGAACTGTGCCAATGCAGGGCATATGCTATATGTGGCACCTGCAACAGACTAGTCCTGTGCACTGAACCCAGCATGCAAGGCCAATCTGTGTACCTCATCCAGACTGACCCTGAATCCAGCATACAGGGCCAGTCTGACACAGGTACCATATGCAGTGCATGTCCTGGATCAGTCCCATGTCCCATATGAAGTGTAGGTCCCAAACTGGCCCCATGTTCTATGTGTAGCATATGCCCTGGATCAGCTTTATGTAGCAAGCGGCACGCAGGGCCAGCCCAGGGTGGCCAATCACTGCATGTGACACCCATGCTGGACCATCTCTGCATGCTGGAACCAGGGTGGGTCTGAATTCAGCATGCAAGGCCAGTCTAGTACCAGAGCCACATGCAGTATGCACCCTAGACCTGTTGCCCTGTGGGGTCAGGCCAACTCTCAGGATCTCAAAATTGTGCTGTTAGATGGGAGGGTGTGACACAACTGCACATATACAAACACACAAATCAATTAGGTGCACACACACACTACCAACTCAGACACATACACATCCAAGATTACCAGCCTAGGCACATGCATACCTATCACCAATTCAAGCACATATATGCTCTAATGATAATAACATGAAATCATACACACTACGCATATACAGACACATATACACACAGGTTACACACTGACTCAAGTGACAGTGTGTGTGTTGGTGCCTGGTGTACCTATGCTTGGGGTGCTTGGTAACTAAAGAGCAGGTGGCAGAGATCAGGGGAAAAAGTCGTGGGGATAAGGCAATAGCAGTGGCAGAGATCAGGGGGAAAGGCAGTGGGGATAAGGCAATAGCAAAGAAACAGGGGTTTGCAGGCAGAGAGGAACTCAGGATGGCTGGAGCCACAGGAGCATGGGACAGGTGTTGGAGAAGCAGGAGTGAGAGAAATGAGACAGAAGTTAGAGGGGCAAGGAACAGAGATTGGAGCAGGGCTGGAACCACAGTAAAGCAAAACCCAACTCAGGGTTCCAAATAACAGTTTTATTAAATGAACACTGTACTGTAGAGCTGGGTTCCTACCCGCACTCATACAAGCACTCCCACACACACTCATACAATGGTAGCAGGAGAAAGAAACTCAGTGGAAGGGTTGGAGTCCAGGTAGGGAAGAGAAACAGAGTCCAAGTCCTTGGTTGAAGAGAGGGTGAGGGTGATAGCTACCTATCCAGGCTGGAAGGGGGTCCTTGATGGCCAGTTGGGGTCTTTCTCCAGCAGATGTTGTCCAGAGGGGGTCACCAGCAGGGCCTCTGGGTTGATAGGCAGGGTGATGTGGAGCAGGTCTGGTCCAGGTGAAGATGGTGTCCCAAGGAGTCAGTCTTCACTACTCCTTTTTATGGGGCAGACTACCTATGATCTCCTATGGGGAGGTCATGCCCAGGCAACGTCAGCCTTGTTCCAGATGTTCATACTGAGCATGTGCAGCCTTGGCACAATGGTGGGTTGCCTCATCTTTTGTTTCTTCAATGCTGAGAGTGGTTCCAATGGCTGGGTTGTTGGTCCAGGTATTGGTTTTGATGGTGGGGTGATTTAGTAGGGGGTCCTGCTATCATTGTGCTTCAGTCATCCTTTCACTCTTTTGCTGTAGGCATTCAAGGAAAACCAATTTACATGGGAGAGGTTACGGACTTAAACATGAGTCATAATTGCAACATACTTATGTGGCAGAAAGGCCACCGTCTGTGTCCCTCTCCAGAAATCTGTCTCTGCCAGCGTGAGAGGCTGGTGTTGAATTCCCCAGGGAGGGGGATCCGCCTCCCTGCCTACATGACAAAAGCCTGGTGCCTTGGAGGCGGATGCTCTGGTCACCTGGGGAGGGGGAGGGAAAAGCCCCGCTCACCAGCCCAGGTAGCCAGTGATGTGTTTTTAGATTGGTTGGCTAGTGGCCAGCACTGGCAGCTTCGATTGGACCGGGCTGCTGAGGTCAGAGAAGTTATAAAAAGGCCCGGGCCAGGAAGAAGGGTAGCCATTAGCCATGCAGTCATCCAGGTGAATCTGAAACTGGCTCTCTCCTCATAACTGCATGCTCAGCGTGACCTGCCTCCAGAGGAAAACTCCAACCACCTCTGGATGATGCGTGTGAGTAAGCTACTCGAGATCAGACTAGATATTTAGCTTACAGTAACTCAGATGCGTGTTTAAATGGCTACCTCAGCCATTCTAGTTTGCTCTATGGGATTCCTCTGATATTCCTCTGATATTGCTCTACCTTTTACCCTGTTTTCACCCTGCCCCCTGTAATCAATAAAGTTCTCCTTTGTGACCGGTGTGGGAGACTTATTGAGGGGTGGGTCTAAATTATGCCAAGGAGGCCCCTTAGGTCTGTGGACTAAGGGAGACTTTCCTAATACGCCCCTGACTTGGGGGAAGTGCCCCAAGTGCCTGTATTGGGTCTAGTACCCATTGGACGATCAGGCCTGTGTTTTCCAAGGTGCGCAGAGCCAGAATTGAGTCCAGAGCCTTGGATGGTGGCAGCGGGAACCCCAGGCTAGCAGGTGTGCTCCAGGGAAGGGGTCGGCTGGACGTGAGGCACCCCAGGGAGGGCACTCGGAGCCTGGAAGGTGGTCGGGCGTAGTGAGGTGGGCGGCTCAATGCAGGAGTGCCCCCTACTGGCCTGCCACAACTTACGCAGCAGGGCATGGGGACAAGATGGGAACAAGATGGGAACCTGACACACAGAATGGATACTTGACATCATTCATGGCAACCCACATTACAAGCCTAAATTGTACAATGTTAATATGAAACAATAAAAATCAATACACAAATGATAGGAATCAATATAATACAATATAAAACAGTAAAAATCAATACAAACATAACAGAACACTATTTACAATATAAAAAGGAGCTTATTACAATACTAGCATACAAGAACTTATCTTAGCTTACCTATTACTACTTGTAATCACATAAGGGATAGAGATGGCAGAGAGAAAGTCAGAAATGGTTAGGGGAAGGGGAGGGAATGTATTTTTAAATTAAAAAAAAGAAAAATTGGGAGTTTTGCTACAGACCAGCCCCATGTGCCACTTGTGCAGTGCATGCTTCAGTTTCAGCTCCAGCCCCAGATGCAGCTCATGGCAGACAAGATCTATGTGCTGCATTCAGCATGGAGGGCAGTCCAAACCCCACAGGCAGCACTGTAGGCTGGATGATAGGAGCCTGCAGGCCAGCCCCATCCCATGGGCTATATTTTTGACACCTCTGGTATAATTTAAAGTGAAGTGTGACCGTGTAAAATGGCATTCTAGAGCAGTGGGGTCATCATTTTTGGCTGGTGTGCTATAAATTAGCTTGGCACTCTCCCCAATAGCCACTCTGAGCCCCTTTCCCTGCTGGATCTGCTGCTCTGTTTTCTCCTTCCTGTCTTATGTGCCACTGTGCTGCCAGTCCCCTCTCCAACCTGCTGTTTAGCACACAGAGGCTGCCTGTGCCATTTGTGGCACCTGTGCTGCAGTTTCATAGAATCATAGAAGTAGGGTCTGAAGGGGCCTTGTAGATCTTCAAGTCCGACCCCCTGCCTGGGCAGGAGGGAAACAAGTGACCCCAGCCAGGGAGGCATCGAGCCGCTTCTTAAAGACCCCCAGGGTAGGAGCGTGCACCACTTCCCTCAGAAGCTGGTTCCAGATCCTAGCCGCCCTAACTGTGAAGTAGTTCCTACGGATGTCTAATCTAAACCTACTCTCCAACAACTTGTGGCCGTTATTCCTTGTTATCCTGGGGGGCGCTAGGGGAAACAAGGTCTCCCCCAAACCCTTCTGGTCCCCCCTAGTGAGTTTATAGACAGCCACAAGGTCCCCCCTAAGCCTTCTCTTGTGAAGGCTGAACAGGTTCAGGTCCCGTAGCCTCTCATTGTAGGGTCTGCCCTGCTGTCCCCGGATCATGCGGGTGGCCCTCCTCTGGACCCTCTCAATGTTGTCCACATCCCTCTTGAAGTGGGGTGCCCAGAACTGGACACAGTACTCCAGCTGTGGCCTGACCAGTGTCATGTAGAGGGGGAGGATCACCTCCTTGGCCCTACTTGACATGCACCTGTGGATGCACGATAGGGTCCAGTTAGCCCTGCCGACCATGACCTTGCATTGTCGGCCCATGTTCATATTGGAGTCAATGATGACTCCAAGATCCCTTTCTGCCTCCATGCTCTCAAGAAGGGAGTTTCCCATCTTATAAGTGTGCTGCCGGTTACTACTGCCCAAATAGTAACCGGCAAGGTGTGGGCAGTGGGGTACTGCAGGGCTCGGTCCTTGGACCGATACTCTTTAATGTCTTCATCAGCGACTTGGATGAGGGAGTCAAGTGTACTCTGTCCAAGTTTGCGGATGACACAAAGGGAGAAGTGGACATGCCGGAGGGCAGGGAACAGCTACAAGCAGACCTGGACAGGTTGGACAAGTGGGCAGAAAACAACAGAATGCAGTTCAACAAGGAGAAATGCAAAGTGCTGCACCTAGGAAGGAAAAATGTCCAGCACACCTACTGCCTAGGAAATGACCTGCTGGGTGGCACGGAAGTGGAAAGGGATCTTGGAGTCCTAGTGGACTCCAAGATGAACATGAGTCGGCAGTGTGACGAAGCCATCAGAAAAGCTAATGGCACTTTATCATGCATCAGCAGATGCATGGCGAATAGATCCAAAGAGGTGATACTTCCCCCCTATCGGGCGCTGGTCAGACTGCAGTTGGAGTACTGCGTGCAATTCTGGGCGCCACAATTCAAGAGGGATGCAGATAACCTGGAGAGGGTCCAGAGAAGGGCCACTCATATGGTTAAGGGCTTGCAGACCAAGCCCTACGAGGAGAGACTAGAGAACCTGGACCTTTTCAGCCTCCGCAAAAGAAGGTTGAGAGGTGACCTTGTGGCTGCCTATAAGTTCATCACGGGGGCACAGAAGGGAATTGGTGAGGTTTTATTCACCAAGGTGCCCCCGGGGGTTACAAGAAATAATGTCCACAAACTAGCAGAGGGCAGATTTAGACTGGACATTAGGAAGAACTTCTTCACAGTTAGAGTGGCCAAGGTCTGGAATGGGCTCCCAAGGGAGGTGGTGCTCTCCCCTACCCTGGGGGGTCTTCAAGAGGAGGTTGGATATGCATCTAGCTGGGGTCATCTAGACCCAGCACTCTTCCCTGCCTATGCAGGGGGTCGGACTCGATGATCTATTGAGGTCCCTTCTGACCCTAACATCTATGAATCTATGAATAAGTGCAGCACCCTGCACTTGTCCGTATTGAAACGCATCCTGTTTTTGTTAGCCCACCCTTACAACCTATCCAGGTCTTTCTGCAGTCTTTCCCTCCCTACTAGTGTGCTCACCTCACCCTAAATTTTGGTATCATCAGCAAATTTGAACAGGTTGCTTTTCGCCCCGTCGTCCAAATCGCTGATAAAGAAATTGAACAGTGCGGGCCCAAGGACCGAGCCCTGGGGGACTCTGTTGCCCACTTCTCTCCAGGTCGAATATGACCCGTCCACCACCACCCTCTGAGTACGACCCTTCAGCCAATTAGCAATCCATCTGACCGTGTAGGCATCGATGCCACAGTCGCCTAGTTTTTTAATGAGGATGGGGTAGGAGAAAATGTCAAAGGCCTTGCTGAAGTTCAGAAAGACTACATCCACGGCGACACCTGCATCCAATGCTTTTGTGACCTGATCATAAAAGGCAATCAGGTTGGTCTGACATGACCTGCCCCTAATGAAATCGTGCTGGTTGCCCCTGAGCATCATCCCCGAGGCCGGCCCATCACAGATGTGCTCCTTGATGATCTTCTCAAAGAGTTTCCCCAGGATTGAGGTAAGACTGATGGGCCTATAGTTGCCTGGGTCCTCCCTCCTCCCTTTCTTAAAGATGGGGACCACATTGGTATCTTCCAATCATTTGGCATCTGGCCCAAGCACCACGAGTGCTCGTAAAGCCGTGCCAAGGGCCCAGCAATAACCCCTGCTAGCTCCCTCAACACCCTGGGGTGGAGAGCATCTAGACCTGCTGACTTGAAAACATCCAGCCCCTCCAGAAGCACTCTAACCCGGTCCTCCTTAACCCTAGGTCTTGAGGCGTTCCCCTCAAGTCCGTCTTGAAACACGGTGGGGGAGTCCCAGTCTCTGCACAAGAAAACGGAGGTGAAGAATTTGTTAAAGATGTGTGCCTTCTTCTCTGGCGCAACCACCAGATTGCCCAGCGCATCTTGCAGGGGCCCCACATTTCTCAGTGCCTTCTTCATCCTCCCTATATATTTGAAAAAGGACTTTTTATTATCTTTGATCTTGGACACTAGTCCTAGCATTATGTCCGCCTTAGCTTTCCTAACAGCCTCCCTGCAGGCCCAAGCAGTGGAGTTATACTCTTCTTTGGAGATATCCCCCTCCTTCCACTGGGTGTACGCCGCCTTTTTGGCAACCAGGCATTCCCGGACTTCCTTGGTGAGCCAGGGAGGCTTTCAGGCACTCTTGCCCCCCTTGCTTCTTGTTGGGATCATCACCCCTTGGGCCCTGAGTATCGTCTCCTTAAGGAACGACCACTCATCTTGGGCACTGAGTTCCCCTGCCCTTGAGAACCCCAGTGCCTCTCCCACCAATCTCCTCAACTGGTTGAGCTTGGCCCTCTTGAAGTCTAGAGCTACCGCCTTGTTGCAGGCCCTTGACACCCTGAGTTGGATGATGAATTCCAGCAAGCAATGATTGCTGTCACCCAGGTGGTCAAGGACCTGGAGCCCCCTTACCAGATCATTGCCTGGCTGCCTCTGATCTAGAGTTTTATATTTGGCCTCCTTGCTTCAGAAAACAGAAACACTACAATGACACTGAAGGAGTTTTCATCGTGTCTAGCAGAACATCCTTCTAAATGGCAAGTAAAGTTAGCACTTGCTAAGATTGGTACCTAATATGATGATTTGAAAGGTAACAAAAATGCAAATTTAACCTAGAGCCTGAAATCTAAGTTTGATTCTCCACTGATCAACTCATCAGCACCAGACCCTCTAGTCCAAGCAGGGCTGATGATGACAGCAACTGGCATGCCCCTTGCAAGAAAAGGTTCTGTAGTTGTATTAACAATTCTGGAGAGGGCTGTACATAACACAGGAAACCAGTGCTCTCTCCTGCATTAGGAGGGCAAGAGGAAATAGTAGGTAAACTTGGAGCTCCTCAGGATCTGTAAATACTCTGAGTGATGTCTGTCCCAGGGCGATGAGCATCCATGGGCAGATCTACAATTTTGCAAAGGGAGGTACAGATGGTGAGGTGAATCATTTCATAGGAAACAACACATATTTTCCCTAGTTAAAAATAAACTGGAAGCTTTACTAATATTTTAGGGGCTTAGGATTGGATTATTTAATTTAAGACCAAAGCAAAAAATAAATGTAACTTCATTGGAATAAGTTAGAAACAATCTGCAGGGCTGTGAAATAGGACCATCATTACCAGGAGTCACTGACAGACAGCAGAGTTGTGAAATGGAGGCTAGCTCACCAATACCATTAAAAAGAAGAGAGGGTTGTTAACACCTGTGGAATGAAGAGTTTAGAAAGGGTAAGGTGGATTACAATGAGTTGTGAAGTCAAGTGAAACATCAAGACCATTAAAAAGAAGAGAGGGTCATTAACACTTGTGGAACAAAGTTTTGAAGGGATGCAGTAGATTATGCTGAGGTAGAAAGTCAAGAGACTCCCTTGACACTGCCTGATTAGAAATGCTGCTGCCTCTGCCAGGCAGCTGGTTTTAAAATGTGAGTGGAGCAATTGCCCTCTCTTGGATGTGCCCTTGCAAGTATCAGTTTGGTGCCTGCTCGACATTACCCACATTATGCAATTCACTGGTGCATGGGCAAATTTACACTGGCCACATGAGCAAAGTCATGGCCATAGAATCATAGACAATTAGGGTTGGAAGGGCCTTCAGGAGGTCATCTAGTCCAAGCTGCTGCTCAAAGCAGGACCGTCCCCAACTAGATCATCTCACCCAAGACTTTGTTTAAGTGGGTCTTGGGAACCTCCAAGGATGGAGAGTCCACAACCTCTCTGGATAACCTGTTCCAGTGCTTTACTACCCTCCTAGTGAGAAAATTCTTCCTAATATCCAACCTAAACTTCTGTTGCTGCAACTTGTGACCATCGCTTCTTGTTCTGTCATCTGTCACCACTGAGAACAGTCTAGCTCCAGCCTCTTTGGAACCACCCTTCAGGTAGTTAAGGCTGCTATTAAATCCCCCCTCAGTCTTCTCTTCTCTAGACTAAATAAGCCCAGTTCCCTCAGCCTTTCCTCATAAATCACGTGCAACCATTTCTGTTGCCCTCCACCTTCAGTTTTATCACCCCATACAACTGACTACGCAGCACTAAAAAGAGCTGTCCGGCTTCAAAATTGGCACTTGGAAACATGTCACTGCTCCGCAGCTGGATTCTATGGGATGGCTTGGATAGGGCCCATCTCACCTCAGGCAGGGGCTGGGACTGTGGCTGTACCTTAGTGCAATACTAACTGAATAACATGGATCAGAGATAATCCTACCCTGGAGTGGTGTAACATTAAGCCCTATAAAGAATGCTTAAAACCAGTTTCAGGTGTTGTGCAGATAATCCAGGGGTTAAGAGCTCCAGGAACCACTCAAAATGACTGTGTAACTAAGCCCTTACATTGTAATTTTGGGCAGCTCCTGGAGCTCTTAACCCCTGGATTGTCCTGGCTTTCCCATTACACTGGGGACTCTGTGTGAGTTGGATTTCTTGGGAGGCAATGGCCAGATCACAGTGTGGGGGCGCATTTCCCTTCCCGGGGCCACTCTTGACCCTCCCTTCAGAAATGAGTGGTGGGGAAGACTAGGGCTGGCCAGGAATGACTTCATGGGAGAGCTGCAGTCACAGCAGCCAGATGCTGCTGCCTCAAACCATAGAAGCAGGAGGCAGCTGAATGCCTCGCTTGCTAACCATGGGGGAGCAGAGACCAAGGTAGGCACAACCCAGAGCAGCATTGCCAGGTCAAATTATTGTATTGGAAGCTCAAAATTATTGTATTTTCTGAAAAACTATTGTACACTGAAAAATTATACAAATAAATATGCAAATAAGTCTTCTTATTTACTTTATATTGCTCTCTATAACTCACCAATGAGTGAGTGAGAACTGGGTCATCAAAGTTGAAGCTTTTCTTTCTTTCAAGGCTAGGAGTCATAAGAAAGTGCTGACAGCAAGCCCCAAAGTTGGTTAAGACTCTCTGAGAGTGACTTGGGTTTTCCATAAGCTGCATCAATGAAATGCCTCAAAAAATATCCATGTTGCAGGGTTGTTGGTTGTAGCCATGTTGGTCTAAGGACATAGGCAGGCAAGGTTCTCTGGGTAGATGCAGTCTTTTTTATTGGACCAACTAGATAGTTGGAAAAAAGTTCTTTGCAAGCTTTTGGGCATAAACACCCTTCCTCAGGCATTGGGAGATACATCAGCAGAGTCTCCCAATGCCCGATGAAGAGTGTTTGTGCCCGAAAGCTTGCAAAGAACTTTTTTCCAATTATCTAGTTTGGGGGTTGTCAACTGGGGGTATGCATAACCTGGGGGTACTTGAGAAGGCCCTAGCGGGTATGCACCGGTGGGAGTGGCCCCTGAGAT
Organism: Alligator mississippiensis; assembly: GCF_030867095.1. Classification (NCBI taxonomy): domain Eukaryota; kingdom Metazoa; phylum Chordata; order Crocodylia; family Alligatoridae; genus Alligator; species Alligator mississippiensis. The sequence goes on along the minus strand of NC_081824.1, from coordinate 82,813,835 downwards.
TGGCCCCTGACTCAGCACCGCTCAGGATGGGGCAGCTTTTTTGCTGCTTGGGTGGGTGGCATGTTGGAGGGAGGGAGGGACATTAAGCCATGGCACAGAAGTATAGGAGTGGATTTGGGGCTTTTGGCCTGCCCACAAGTTGTGCGCCCCCAGACTCAGGATGCACCAGTCACCCCTGCTGCTGTGGGTACACTGATCCAAAAAGGTTGAAAACCCCTGATCTAGTTCAGCGGTTCCCCAACTCTGACAGATTGCACCCCACCAATTAAAAACAATACAACTTTAAGTACCACCAGCACACTTTTGTCAACCAAGACCAGTGACATGCATGTACCCAAGTAAGTGACAGGCGTCTGGATAGTCCTGGGAATTGGGGGGTGGCACACGCACCAATTCATGGCCTTAAATGCCTCTACACCAATGCTCATACTACGGGGAATAAGCAGGCAGAACTCACCCTCCGGATAGCTAGTTCAAACCAGGATATAGTAGGGTTCACAGAAACCTGGTGGGATTCATCCCACGACTGGGTGGTTAACATTAGGGGCTATAGATTATACAGGCGGGGTACAGCAGGGAGGAAAGGCAGAGGTGTGGCGCCCTACATCAAAGAGCAATACACATCCTCAACTAGTGGGATGGGGTCAGAGGAGGGGCAGGCTGAAGTGCTCTGGGTCAGAATACAGGGGGGTTGTGGGGAAAGGGACTTAATGGTGGGGGTCTACTACAGACCTCCCAACCAAGGGGAAGAGCTGGACCGCGAATTCTCGGGTCAGCTTACAGAGGCACTTAAGGCAAGGGATGTAGTTGTCATGGGTGAGCTAAATTACCTGGAGATCTGCTGGGAGGAGCAGTCAGCGAGGTTGGAACGCTCATGAAGTTTCCTTGTCAAGATACAGGACCTCCACTTAACCCAGGAGGTGCACAGTCCCACCAGGGGAAATGCTCTGCTGGACCTGGTCCTGGCCACAGGCGACGACCTGGTGATGGGACTCCAGGTTCTTAACCATTTGGGCGACAGTGATTATTGCCTGCTGGAATTCACCATCCAGTGCAGGGTGTCAAGGGCCTGCAACAAGGCAGTAGCCCTTGACTTCAAGAGGGCCAACTTCGATGAGTTGAGACTGGTAGGAGAGGCACTGGGATCCTGGAGAGTAGGGGAACTGGGTGCCCAAGATGACTGGTCATTCCTTAAGGAGATGATACTCAGAGCCCAAGGGGTGACAATCCCAACAAGAATCAAAGGAGGCAAGAGTGCTCAAAAGCCCCCTGGCTCACCAAGGGCATTCGGGAATGCCTGATTGCCAAAAAGGAGGTGTACACCCAGTGGAAGGGAGAGGCTATCACCAAAGAGGAGTATACCTCCATCGCTCGGATCTGTAGGGGGGCTGTTAGGAAAGCTAAGGCAGATACAGAACTAGGGCTAGCATCAAGGACCAAGGGCAACAAAAAGTCCTTTTTTAAATACACAGGGCGTATGAAGAAGGCACTGGGTGATGTGGGGCCCCTGCAGGATATGCTAGGCAATCTGGTGGTTGCACCAGAGAAAAAAGCAGACCTTTTTAACAATTTCTTTGCCTCCATTTTCTTGTGCAGGGACTGGGACTCTCCCACCGAGATTCGGATCGGACTCAGGAGAGACTCTGCCAGGCCTAGGGTCAGGGAGGACCGAGTTAGGGAACTTCTGGAGGGGCTGGACATGTTCAAATCAACAGGTCCAGATGCTCTCCACCCCAGGGTGTTGAGGGAATTGGCAGTGGTTATAGCGGGGCCCCTGGCACGGCTTTATGAGCACTCATGGTGCTCTGGCCAGGTGCCAGACAACTGGAAGGGGGCCAATGTGGTCCTCATCTTCATAAAAGGGAGGAAGGAGGACCTGGGCAACTATAGGCCTGCTAGTCTTACTTTGATCCCGGGGAAGCTCTTTGAGAAGATTATCAAGGAGCACATCTGTGAAGGGCCAGCAGCAGGGATGATGCTCAGGGGCAACCAGCATGGTTTCATTAGGGGCAGGTCCTGTCAGACCAACTTGATTGCCTTCTACGATCAGGTCACAAAATCATTGGGCGCAGGTGTCATGGTGGATGTAGCCTTTCTGGACTTCAGGAAGTCCTTTGACACTGTCTCCCACCCCATTCTCATTAAAAAGCTAGCGACTGTGGCACTGATGCCTACACAGTCAGATGGATTGCAAATTGGCTGAGGGGCCGCACCCAGAGAGTGGTGGTGGACGGGTCATATTTGATCTGGAGGGATGTGGGCAGTGGAGTCCCCCAGGGCTCGGTCCTTGGGCCCGCATTGTTTAGTCTCTTTATTAGTGACTTGGACAAGGGGGTGAAAAGAACCCTCTTTAAATTCACAGATGACACCAAGATTTGGGGTGAGGTGGGCATGCCAGCAGGGAGGGACAGGATACAGCTGGACCTGGACAGGTTACAGGGGTGGGCAAATGAGACTAGGATGGGATTCAATACTGACAAGTGCAGGGTACTACACTTGGGCTGTAAGAACCAGCAGCATACCTACAGGCTGGGGAACTCTCTTCTCAAGAGCACAGTGGCAGAAAGGGATCTTGGAGTCATTATTGTTTCCAAAATGAACATGGGCTGCCAATGCGAGGACACAGTCAATAGGCCCAACCGCACCTTGTTGTGCATCCACAGATGCATCACAAGCAGGTCCAAGGAGGTGATCCTCCCCCTCTATGCAACACTGGTCAGGCTGCAGTTGGAGTACTGTGGCCAGTTCTGGGCGCCGCACTTCAGAAGGGATGTGGACAGCATGGAGAGGGTCCAGAGGAGGGGAAATCGCATGATCCGGGGACAGCAGGGCAGACCCTACGAGGAGAGGCTATGGGAATTGAACCTGTTCAGCCTTCACAAGAGAAGTCTGAGGGGGGATCTGGTTGCTGTCTATAAACTTACTGGGGGGACCAGCAGGGAATGGGAGAGGCCCTGTTCACCCGAGCACCTCCCGGAGTAACAAGGAATAACAGCCATAAGTTGTTTGAGAGTAGGTTCAGACTAGACATCAGGAGGCACTACTTCACAGTCAGGGCAGCTAGGATCTGGAACCAACTTCCAAGGGAAGTGGTGCTGGCTCCTACCTTGGGGGTCTATAAGAGGAGGCTTGACGATCACCTGGCTGGGGTCATTTGAGCCCAGTTTTCTCTCCTACCCAGGGCAGAGGGTCAGACTAGAAGATCTACAAGGTCCCTTCCGATCCTACATCTATGAATCTATATAAAGTAATTATAATAAATCTGTTAATGTGGGCCACTGACAGGTGGTCTACCTACCACTGGTGGTACCCGTACCACAGATTGGGAACAGATGAATAAAAGACATCACATCCACCCAAGCATTGGTGACGCATAGAGGGTGCATGCGGGTGCATGTGCACCCCCTGAGCATGGCGGTGCACCCCTTGAGAAAAGGCGCTGTTGACAGTGTGGGCAATCGCCGCTCACCACCTCCCCAACCGCTGCCAACAACATTGGTGGTGCCTGGGGGCAGTCCATGATCACTGCTGGCCGCTGCCGCCGGTGGTCGCCAACAGCTGGTGGGTGTTTGCTATCACCCCCCCTGCCACCGACATTGCTGCGGCTGCCTGTGGGAGGTCCCCGCTCGCAGCCGCCACGCGCCCACCAGCACCATCGCAGCCTGAAGGGACTGGTTGTGCCCCCAGCCTCCGGGGCCATGCAGTGTTCATGCACCCAAAGAAGAAAAAAAATATGTGCTAGAAATGATCATACAGTTGCCAGTTAACAATTATAGTGCCTTGTGACAGTCACGTTTCTTTGGGTCGACCTGGTATCTTTTGTTAGACCAGCTGAGTAGTTGGGGGTGGGGGAGAAACGTTCTTTGGGAGCTGTCGGGGCACAGGCGCCCTTCCTCGGGTACCGGGCGCCTCCGAGACCCCCAGGAAATGAAAGCAGCGAAAAGTGTGCCGGGAATATGCAAACAGGTGGTAATTTGGGTCGCACTTTCAGAAGTGCAAGGGGTGACATTACAGCAGCAACGCCCTCGTTACTTGGACACCCGGCAACCCTGGCGCGGGCTGCCCTGAGGGGGAGCAGCCGGGTCCACCCGCCGAGCGCGGGCAGCCAGGTCCCCGCTCCCACGGCCGTGCGGGCGCCTGCGCCGGCGTGCAGCGCCCAGTCCCCGCCCCAGCCAGCGGCGGCGGCGGCGCATCGCCGGGCGGGGCGGGGCGGGGCGGGGCGGCGGGAGGTGCTCGGCGCTGCCCCGCGGGGGTGCTGCGCGCGGCGGGGAGGGGAGCGGAGCGAAGGCGGTGTCCCCCGCGTGCGAGCGAGCGATGCCGCCCGCCTCGCAGCCCTTTGTTGTGGGCGGGCTGCGGGCGCCGCCGCGATGCCGGGCCGGGCTGCGGGCTGCCGGCCGCCAGGTGAGTGCCCCGCGCTGGGCTCGCAGGCTTTGTCTCCGCTTCCCTTCCCGCCTGCCGCGCGCTCCTCGTCTCTGCCCCGCTGCCGCCGCGCCCTGGGGACAGAGCGGGGGGGACCCGCCTTGCCGGGCCCCAGCGCTGTGGAGGAGGGAGCCCAGGTGGAGATCAAAGTGGGGGGAGGAAAATCCTCTCCAACTTCAGGGGAGCCCCAATTGTTGGGCTGGGGTGAGGCTCTGCAGTGCTCCTGCTGCCTGGCAGGGCAGGGGTCCAGCCAGCAGAGACGTTGTCCCCCCTTGGGATGCCGAAACAGGAAGGTGCTAAGAGCTAAGGAGAGGAGAGACTTCAGCTGCCTGCCACAGCCAGTGCCTTGCCCTCCACCCCAGCCCCCACTTGAGGCCTTTCAGTGTCTTGTTTTTCTTTGAAGGGTTTCCTCCACCTGGCCCTTTGAATTCTGGCAGGCTTTTACAGCTGCTGGAGCTAGCTGGAGAAACCTCCTTTTACAGTGGTCCTCCGCCAAGCGCCCAGAGCCTACGCCCTGCCTTCGCTGCTTCTTGACCCCGTCGCTAGTTCGAGGCAGTAGTTCAGTGTGGGGTCTGGATGCAAATGCTCCCCGCTATCCTGTGGGAGATGCGGCAGAGACTGAAGAGGTCCGATCTCGCCCATTTATCTTTCCTTACTCTTCCTTTCTAATCTTTCTAGTCTGACTTTTATGCTCCATACAGTGCTCTCTCCTTTTTTATTTCTTCTTTCCATTTCTTTCTCTCCATTGATCGTTTTTATTACCACTGCATAATCATTTGTAGAAGTGATAATACAAGTGGGTGGCTGAGGACTCAGTCTTTCTAGTTCAAGTCCAAATACATTGTAACTAGGGGATGCATGATGATACTCGTTGCATAATGAGAGAGCATTGGTTTGTGAATTCTTGCAATGTGTATTTAGGGATCTTAGCTTTTAATGGTGTTCCTTTCCAGTGTTCGGTATCTACAATGCTGACTGATTGTGTAAAGCTCTTGCTTATGCAAAATGTACTGTTTTATGTACACATTGCTCTTACGTTACACAGGAAATGCATTGCTCTTGATGCTAGAGTGATGTTTGCCTTAGAAAGTGCCATACTTAACAAGATGAGAGGTGCTTATTTTCCCATAACATTAACTGTTGTTCATGCAAGTTGTGCATACAGAGTAATTTTCATATGTGGCCTCTTTCATCAAGTCAGATAATAGGAGGCAGATAGTGAACTGTTACGTGAAGCAGAATTGTAAAGATGCTTTTCTGGCAAACAATTTGAAATGTTTTGGGTTTTTTTTCCCCTCTAAGGAGAACCGAGTAAAACAGGTGAACTAATACATCTGCTAAAAGATACAGGTCACAAATACAGTCATGTAAAATGGCTAGGAGACTTAGCAAACAAGTTGCATGTGTCTCTGAGAGGACTGTTGAATAGAAATTTAAACATCCAGAAATAAATGTTGTCTGATGCATTCTGTACTATTATGAGAGACATATTGTACATTGCTTATGTTAGAAAGAATAAGAGGAACAGTTTCCTGGCAGAGAGCACCATGCTGGTTATTTGTAACAAGCTATATAGAGGTTTCAAATGGTATTAGTTACGTGGAAAAGCCAGCAATTGGCTACTCTCAAATGCAGTTTTTCTTTGGCCTTTACTCGTCATTCCACTTTTGTTGCGAGTGATATTGAGCACTGATGTATTTAAGTTCCCAGGGTCATATGCTTTACAATGAAATTTTTAGTTTACAGAAGCACATTTGATACTGACCACTGGGCAGAGGATTCATTTTAGAATTAGAGTAATCGCTGGATAACTTTAACTGTTTTTGAAATTCTATTTTAGTTCTGGAAAAGCATGTACTGAATGTATTGCTCCTTTTATAAATTGAGAGAACTAAATTAATCATTCAAATATTAGTGAATCACATTTAAGAAAGACAAACGATTTTACCTAGATGGAGAAAACCCGACATGTATACCCTCATTTTTGATTTTCTCCTAATTTTGTGTGTTCAGAATTGTTTAGATTTAGATTGTAAGATAATGCCTGATCCAAAAAAGTACGTGCACATTTCATTTTCTGGGCCACACTTAAAACCTCCTTTCGAAATAAGAGTAGATGAAGACTAGGAACAGTAAGTAATGGACTAAGTGGAGAGGTTTGGCATCCTGAAATTGCAAAAGCAGGATTTAACCATTTGTGTAAATGTAACTTTCCTTGTTGTAAAAGGAAGATACTGTTGTCATCTTGTATTTCTTACCACCAGCATAATTTATCTGTGCACTGAAATGCACAAAGGAATTTAATGTTTGCTTCTTTGTTCTTTATTTTGCTGGTGGAAATTTTGCATGTTCTGAGATGTATCCTGTATTCCAATATCTTGAATAACCAAAAGATCTTTATGGCTATGAAATATTTTGAAAGGTTGACATGCTTAATCCTTGTTCATTTCAGGACAGGGTCTGATGCTTATTGTTGTCTTACTTGAAAATGCATTGCTCTTGATGCTAGTCCTGCTTGCCCCAAAGGTGCCCTAGTTAAAAAGATGTTCATTGCCCTGTGATGTTAGCTGTTCTTCTTTTCAGTTTTGTGCACGGTAGATCTTTTTTTTTGTGTGCATGGGTCCCATTGGACCCAATGAGGGAGGTCAGCCAGAAGTAGCCAATTTTTGCCTGTAGAGATCAAGGGGAGAATTTGGCATCCCTCACTGTCTTATGCTGGTTGCCTGCATGGCCGGTTTCTGCAGGGAAGATGGAGTGGGAGTGGTGAACAGCTGTTTTTGGGCTGCTGTTTTCCCTAGTTGTGTAGGTAGGCAGGAGCATGGGGAAATTCTGGTGCCCTTTCTCACACCCCCATAGTCAGGGCAGCAAAGGGGGAAATCGGCTATGCCAGGCAAGGGGTGGCAGAATTGATTTCCTCTCCTCTCACCTCAGATCTGCTGCTTGGGCAGCACATCTCCATAAGGAGATTCGGTGCACTGGCAAAGTGCTGCTCAAGGAGACAAAGGAGGTCAACCTTCTACTCATACTTTGCCAGTATTCTTACACTCTGAGGTCTTATATTTCATTGCAAGGAGAACCTTGGAATAAAACAAGTAACTTTTTATTTTAAGGGTGGTGATTTACGCTGGAGCAGCGATCAACATGGCACAGTACTTGGACATGATGGTTCTAAATTAATCTTTAAAGCACTGATTTTGAAACAGGGTGTCGCAAGATCCTTCTGAAGGGTGCCAGCAGTTGCCACACAATATTGGCACTCTTAGGTGTCCAAACACCTATGCCTGATTCACACGATAAACCCACCAATTTCAAATAGGAGTCCCTAGTGTCAAAAACATTTTAATCTGTTGTGTTTTTTCTGAGTTCTTTGCAACATAGGAATTGTTCTGTTATTTTCTCCATAGTCAAAAAAAAAAGTGAGAGCTAAGAGTTGGCTTTTTTCTAGGGTTACCTTGAGTCTTAGTAAGGTTGAGAACTGCTGCTCTAAAGAAATCTCAGAAGATTTTTTTGATGCACAAGTCCTTTCCCCTTCAAAATTATGAACAAATTTTGGCCACAGGGTACCATTCTGGAATTTTGTAAATGTGCAACTTGCTGCCGGGTATATTTATTTATAGTGTTTTTCAGATTATCCTTTGTTGGAACATACATGCACATATTCTATTTGACCTGGGTCAGATAGAAGAGAAGGAGCTATTAATATCTCTAGGGAATAACATCAATACCTGACTTTTCCATAACACTTATAATCAATAAGCCTCAAGGCACTTTGTGGAGGATTTCATATGTTGGTTTACAGATGGGGAAGCTGAGGCATGGGGAGAAAATAGAAAATCACTGAGAAAGCCAGTAAAGAGCCAGGAGTAGTGTGACCTGTTAAAAGAATGTTAAAGTTCAGAAGCCAAACACTTAAAAGCTTAGGAGATACCAGAATTAATTTTGCCTATGCAGCCTTAATTTGACTTCCTTTTGTGTATACCTTTCAGTGTAGTCTCTGATTACCCAGTTGTATGTTACTTTTTCCACAGGATGCCTGCCTTGTGAGGTGCACAGAGTGGCTTAGATGATGGCTTTGGAAGTAGATCTTCTGTCTTTTGTTTTTGCCTTGCTGTTCAGTGTGTTTCTCTGTACCTTATTTTCTGCATGGTATTTAAACCCTAACAATTAGTGACAGAATTATTAGTTCTCCTATGGCCTTTTTATGATATTTGACACTGTAGTTGTTGAATAATTGATGCCTGTGAACCAGCATATCTTCACTTTATCTCCGTAAGTTGTCAGGATAGTATTAGTTCCTTTGTGTACTAGGGAAGTTGAGGTATAGAGAGATTGTAGTGAAAAGCGTCCACTAATTTAGGATGTCCAGCTTAAATTGCTTTGAAGTCTTGAGGCAGGGTTAGTTAGCAAATGTAAAAGAAACAGTTTCTCCTGTACAAAATAATTAAGAAATATTTTTCTAATTCCATTATAATTAGAATATCAAAAGCCTTTAGAACTGAGTTTATGGCTTTAGGTTTTCTGCATCATTAGTGTATGCTAAAAAACTATATTTTTAAGGATCCTACAATGTTTCTCTGTATGGCTGGGGAAGAGCATATGCTTTCTCAAAAAAAGGAGAGCTTTGTAAGTTGCTTCTCAGGGTGCTATTAATTCACTGAGCCTCTTAAAATGGATTGCCTCTAGCTTCTTTACTTTTTCAATTTTCTTCAGAAATCATTTACTTTTTTTTGTTTATGTTGTTTGGCAGAGGTGGGGGTTGTTGGAAGGATAGTTTGCATTTGCATATATAATATCTGCTAGGTGCATGTATGTAAACTCTTTCAAAACACAGAAAGTTGTTTCAAGCTATTATATATGTGTAAAACAAACTAGCTAAAATGTCTCCTTGAAGCATGTAGTGCCCATGTTTGAGTGCTTGTATGCTCTTTTTCCCTCTCTAAGCCTCCCCTATATGACTTAGCTCTGATTTGAAGAGTGCACCACTAGGAATGAGAAATTAATTTAGCTTCTATGAGCACTAAACTTTTGGAGTAGCTGCTGAAGCTCCAAGCATGCCATTTATAATAAGAAGGCTGGTGACATCTGAAAGAGAGTTGGCAGCGCTCAATACTGACTCACAAAGACATGTTCAGAGTGTTTATAACAGCAGGAAAAGATTGCCATGTGCCTTATTTGTAATAGGGCAGGCAAATTCTTCTCTATATACTGCTAGAAGATTTTGCTGCCATTTTTATGGGGACACCTGTCCCCATAAAAACACCCAGGGACTGGATTGACTACTATGTTTTGGTGGTTCTCAACCGTTTCAGACTCAAGGCACCCCGTCATATTTTTTCTGAATTTAATGGCACCCCATTTCAAAACATTATAAAAAACAATTTTCTGAAAGTCCTTTATCTTAGATCTAAAAGTTTTTTTTCTTAAGAGATTTAAAAATAAATTAATAACATGGAAATAAAGCAGAAACAGCACTTTGCAGGCAGTATTACAATTGAGAAGTTCTGGGAACACAAGAGGTTAGAAAATAAATTTACGGTCACAGCCCCATAATTACATGGGTGCAGTGGTCTGATTACAGGGTTAGGGACCAAGATTTGCAGCACACATGTGAGAAAGTGAAACTTCCTTTCCTTGTCAACAAAGCACCTGTGTCCGTCTCATTTTGGCAGCAGGCAAATAATTTGGAAATGGAGACATGTGTTGCAAAATTCCAAACAGTCCCCTTATCCTGCAGGGCAGATGTAGAGTGTCTACTGGAGACTGCTTGGGAAAGGGGAGGCAGTGGGTGTACACTTGGCCTGAGTGGGAGAAGCTGAGAACAGATTATGGGAGCAGCCCAGTGCTCCAGCAAGGATGCAGCCCAAGCACCAGCTCCATCCTGCTCCCAGCCTGGCCTTCCAGACCTGGGTCTCAGTGTCTGCCACCTGCTCACTCTGCAGCTCCTGCTTCTCCCTGCACTTTCCTTGCATACAACTGCAGCTTGTTTTCCACCAGCTCATTCTTCCCTTCATGGAAGCTGGGGTGCTGCTAGAACTGTTTGGATCAGACTGGGCTGGTTGAGACAGTCTCTAGCTCTCCAAGACCCCGGTGTAAGGCAGGACAGGTCATACTGGGAGATTCTGGGAGGATTCATGTACTTTGTGAAACCCTTAAAAGCATTTTATGGGAAGCCATGTGAGAATCACTGATGTATTCATTTCACAAGGCTGATAAACAGACTGGGATCTTCTCAGAACACTTGGTAAATCATAGACCCCAGCAGTATGAGAAGTCGGGTGGCGCTGTATTTGTCTTGTCATTCATTTCAACAGAGGTATCTAAGGTAGCTTCATTCAGATTTGTGTGATAGTAGAAAAGTGAATCAAAGCTAGCATAGACCACTACAGATAAGGCCTCATCACCTTGCTAGTGATGGTGGTAAATTACTTCAATTATCTTAGGAGATTTTAACACACTTCAAAAAGACAGCAGATTTAAAATTTAACTCATCCCCTCCTTTGTTAGGGTTTCAAGTCCATCTCTGCTCCCACACACACGGCAGTTCAGGCATTAGACCTAATCTTCCGCCTAAGTATCTTTATTGATGGCATTACAGACTAGATGAGGTCTGTGATGGGACTTTCTTCTCATTAGGTCCATAGCTGAAAATCATCTGGCTCCATTAGACCAGCTGCATGCTGCTTCCTAAATAGGCACTTTCTTCCTTCTACCCACATACCTTCATGGCTTATACAGTGTCATAATGATGTTTTGCGTTTTGTTTTCTATTTCTTTCATAGTGAATGCCCAACAATTTTTTGGCTTTTTTGATTGCTACTGTGCAATGAACCAACATTTTAGAGGACTTATCTACAATGACTCCAAGTTGCATTTCTTGAGTTGTAATGGCTAGTTCAGAGCCCAGTCTTCTGCATGTATAACTGAGGTTATTTTTCCCTGTGTACATTACTTTGCACTTGTCAGGGTGGAAGTTCATCTGCCACTTTTTTTGCTTACTCACTTAGTTGTCAAAGAGATTCCATCCTATCCTTACAGAGGATGACCTATATTAGTTATTTATGCTTTCATCATTAGTCTGTCTGCAGCAGTTCCTGGACATGCCAGTGAACACCAACTAGTACACTGAAATGCATCTCCTGAGCAATCCATGCATATCATACCTTCCTCCAGTTTCTCTTCTGGTTTCTTACCAAATTTGTACTGAAGTTCAGTGATTCGGACCTTATATTCAGAGCACACTGTGGCCTGAGCAACTGATGTCTAAAAGGCCACCTAAAGGTCCAGGGTAAATGTCATGCTAGATGACATTGTTCCTCTGGCCTATTGAAACATTACATTAGACTTTCCAGAAGCTAAAGGCCATTGCAGACTTGAGGACCACTTTCTACTCCAAATGAAAGTTGGCCTTTTTAACAGAGATGCATAGCAACATATATATTGGAAATTAAACTCAACCTCCACCCCAAAAATATACCGTAACTGTGTGGCTTTGAGTGCACTACTGGAAATCCTCATTATCACTATAGTTCTCAGGATCTATTGTGATGACTACCGTATTAGAACCCATGTAAAATAAGTAGTTCATAAAAATGTTTAGGCCTTACTGACTTGAGCTTGATATATTTCTTTACATGTACTTCAGTCTCTAGGGACCTATAAAAGTATCTTTTTAAGAAAAGAAAAATATCCTTAATACAAAGGACTTGGGCCATATCCTACTCCCCTTAGTAGCATGATGATCCTGCACTTGGGTTAGCTTATCCTAACTATCATCATACCCCAAATCCTTCAGATCTTCCTACCTGACAGGCCCAAGAGAACAAATGAACATTGCCATGTGTCCAAAGCCCTTAAATCTAGGATGTATATGAGAAAGAGGATGCAAATGGGTTCCAGAAAGGAAAACCTCCACTAGAAAATGATCTGCAAGCATTTTTCCTTCTTTAAACTTCATGTCAGTTATCAGTCTGACTAATCACAGTAGGGAAGGAGGAAGAGAGATATCTTTTATTCTATTCTATTTGGAGCAGCCTAGATGTAAAAAAACTCTGTGTGCTATTATCAGTCCCTTGAGGCATTCAGTCAATCAAGCCAGAGTGTGAGGAGGATTTATTTGTGCCTTTTTAAAGAACATAAATAACTCTTGGTTTCATTAGCATGCTCATTTATGATGATGACTCTGCATGCCTTAAAATATAAATGTCTTTCTAGCCTATTTCTGGTAAAGATGAGATAGTTTAAGAATTTAGTCTTCTGCAGTCAGATGGATCCTAGTGTTGCTAAGGAAACAGACTATAAATGAAGTGGCAGCTGAGTGTCCCTACAATATCAGACTGTCTGAAGATAGGATTTTTAACTCATTTAGGTAGGTAAATACAATAGATTATGATATGAAATGTTAATTTCCTGTTTTTACATGTCATTACATTTTATTGCCTATTTACTAAAGATACTTTAGCTCCCATTACATCCTCCACCACTTGGGGCATTGGTTAAAAATTTGCAACATAAAACAGAAATATAAAAACTAAGAAAAAATGCATAGCCCTCAAAACTACTCTTTGGTTAATGGGCAAAGTTATTAAAATCCAGTAGTTATGTGGCCCGAAAAGAAAACCTGTTTGTGGGTGGTAGGGTAAATTAAGGAGATTAGAAAGTGTGGAATGATAGGGTGTGTCACAGTGGATATGTGTATCAAATTTGAGCTCAATTTTGTATTGTGTACTGAAAACATGTCTAAAGTTGCCCAAGGCTAGTCTCTTGAACTGAATTTCAGATAACTGCCCTGCCTTGGGAGAAACTTTGACATCTTGTTGGAAGGCTATCTCTGAGAAGTCATCAGATCTCCTGTTTTGGACCATTAGCTTTGAATGCCTACCCCAGCGCAACAGTGTATTTTCTACACAAGTAGGGTTAGCAAGACTGAGAAAGATAGGAATGCAGTTTTCCAATGGTGCATACAGATAAAGGGAGAGAAGTTTTATGCTTAAGAGGGATAACTGCTCATGGGAGGGACAGCGGTTGTTTCCAGGTTTTAGAAGGACTGACAGGAGAAACATTGGCTACCTTGAAACAGTGAGAAGCCTTGGACTCCCAGGCTAAGTGCAGACATTCGAAAAACCTGATCCTGAATTGATTCAGTCTTTGCAGGTTAGTCTAACCTACGTATATTTAACCGATTTGCAAGTGGATAGACATTCACTTTTGATTCCCGAAATGCCTGCAGTGGCTCAGGCTAGAAGCTGGGGGGCAGGGGCGCTATAGCGAACCCTCACTTCCCTTTGGTAGCAGCTGCAAGGCTGGAGGGAAGCTGATGGGGGAGGGGAGGGGCAGGGGAAGGGACAGGGACAGGGGTGCTTGGCCAGGCTCCAAGCAGGATGCTAAGTATGATTGGGGTGGAGTTTAAAACCCCACCCTGGCCTGCAGGGACCCCAGCCAGAGCGTGCCTGGAGGGAGAATGCTGAAGCAGCCATTGCCAGGTTTGTCCCTGAGGAGGGAGGTGTGCCCAGACAGCAGCCAGGGCAGCGCCTCAGGTGAAGGGTGGGCAGGGAGGGGGATTAAATTCCCCTGTCTCTCATGGGGACCCCAGCTGGGCAGTGGGGTGTGTGGCCAGAGCCTGCCTGTTTGAGGCTGGGGCTGAGGGGTACAGAGAGGCTGGCCTGGGCTGGGCCATGGGGGCAGGGCCCTTCCCAGCTGGCTGCTGCTCAGGTTGGGGCTGTGGGACCTGCGTGCCTAAGTTGTTCCCGGCTCCCTGTACCCAGGCTGGGCCAGGCTCTCATGGATCTGCAGCCCGGCTGGGAATGACTCTGACCTTGCCCCTGCCCCTGCGGCCTGGCCTGGCCTGACCCCTCTATGTCCACACTCAGCAGCGCCGTCAGCTTGTGTGGCTCAGCCCCAGCTGAGGTGGGCAGACAGCACAGCCCTCCTGGGTCAGGACGTGGGGGCAGGGTCTTACCAGCTGGCTGCAGCTCCATGACAGCCCAGCCTGGCACTTGGTGGTTGGCTGGTCAGTGGTGTGGAGACTATGCCATTGCAGCTGTAGGTGGATGCCTTGGCAGCTAGGCTGGCTGTGCGGGATGAGTCCGTTCTGCCCACAGCTGCCTGGGTTGGCTCAGAGGTGCCAATGGGCCCAGACCATGTTGGCTGCCTGCCATGGGGGCTCATGTGCCTGCAGCTGCTGCTGCTATACCCCCTGCACAGTGCTTGCTCATCTGTCTATAGCTGCCACATGAGACAGATAAGCAGGCACTGTGCAGGGGGTGTGGCGGTGGCTGCTGGCACATGAGTGCGCATGGTGGGTGGCTGCTAGTCTCCAGGCCTGCTGGCGCCTCTGAGCTAGCCCGGGCAGCTGCGGGCATGATAGACTCATCCTGCACAGCAGTCCATCTGCCAAGGCACCTGCCCACAGCTGCAGTGGCATTGCTTATGTGCCGCTGCTTGGCCAGCTGGCTTCTGTGCGTGGTGGGCCAGGCTGTCGAGGAGCTGCAGCCAGCTGGTAAGGGCCCTGCCCCTGTGGCCTGGTCTGGGTTGGCCCTGCAATCTGCCCAGCTCACCCAGGGCTGAGCTGGGCTGGCTGTGGGTGCTGCTGAGGGCTGGCATGGAGGGGACAGCCCAGGCTGTGCCTCCGGGGCAGGGTCCTTCCCAGCTGGTTGTGGCTTCATGACAGCCTGGCCTGGCCTGGCCTGGGTGCGGGGAGCCAGGAGCAATCTAGTTGCACAGCTCACGGGCCCCAGCCAGAGCCTTAGCTTGAAAGAGTAAAACTAGAAGCCCCAGAGCACCCTTGGATTAGATGGAGTTCTGCAGGAACATGTGTGAACAGCTGCCATTGGTTCTCCTGCATAGGTTGGAGGCACTATTTATAGAGTTTATGTCCCACGGCATGGTGTAACATGAGAAATCTGAGCCTATGACTCTGTCTTTCAGACCCAGAGCTAAAAACAGCGAGGACTAGGCTGTACCCAGACTCGAATGGCTTAGAAATGTGTAAGAATCTGAGTTGGGTCCACTTGCAAAAGACTTATAAAAGATACCAGGCCAGGTTGTAACAGGCCATCTAAAGGTGGAGATTGTCATCTATATTCTTGTCAAGTTAGGGTTGGGTTTTTTGGGGTTTTTGATTTTTGGAAACCTCAACTTCTTTTAGGGGAGGCCTAATTCAAAATACCTTCTATTCTGGAAATATCTGTGCTTAACTTGAAGCATTTGAGCTGCCTGTTTTGATTTCTTTGGGATGAGAGGCATGTGCTTCAAGTTAAATGCATGTATGTTTCCAAGATGGCAATCTAATTCTGAGGATAAATATACTAAAGATGGGAAAGAATAGGGAGAAAATGGTTTAGCAAGTTATATGTGTTTGGAAGAAACAACTGGGCCTTTTCTCTCATTAGATATCAGTTATTGTGCTGCTTGAAGCTGCAATGGTGGGGAACCTGGGATTGCAGAAGAGACTTGAAAATATTTATTGGAAAATTTTAAAAATTATGAGGGTTGGTCAGGCACGGGCAATTATTTTGGGTGGAGGGCCGCTTACTGAATTTTGGCAAGCCATCGAGGGCCGCATGACAGGCAGCCAGGGGCAGATAAATATTAATTTCCTAAACTTTTTAGGGACTCCGTGGGCTGGATAGAATGGCCTGGTGGGTCTCATGTGGCCCATGGGCCTCGTTATGTCCACTCCTGAGTCTAGGAGTAGGAAATACGTACTGAAGGATTTCAGGTAACATCCCATGAATAAATTGATTTTTCTACTCCTAATTCTATTTCTTTCCTATTCCATGGAAAACTCTAGCAGTTTGAAATTTGTTTTCTGACCTGGAATGACATTTCTAGTGAAATGACAATTTAAAAATACAATTTAGAACACTGAAACCTTTGAATTAACCTTATGGAAATAAATCTGAAATTAAAGTTTTAAATATAGTGTCTACTATATAAAATATGTCAAAATAAGAAGTAAAAGTCAAAGTACTTTCAGCATATTAAAACATGATTTTGGCATAAAACAATAATTATTTTTTTTGAAAAATGGAATAAGGTTGAAATGTTTCAACTTTCTTCTATAAACAAACACTAATGAAATAAGCATGTTCTAGGAAAATAGATGGAAGTTCTTTTTCAATAAAACTCCATTGTTTTTAAGAAACGGCTATTCTGTTCAAAAAAGGTTGACCAACTCCAGAAATGTAGAATTGATACTTAACAGGCAGGCTACTATTATGGCTAGAATTGTAAAGTGTAGACCAGAAACAAAGGAACAATTTTTAGAAGAAGATAAATAAGTGAGGAAAAAAATAGATAATTAAGACCAGTAGTAATTGTAGAGGGAGGCCGAAAAGCACATTTTTACTTAGCTTTAAAGCATCTTTGACACCATGTTTAATTCTGAAATTATTCTTAAAGGTGACTTCAAGCAATTTTAAATAGCTTTTTAAATTTTAAAGCTATTTAAAATTGCATTTGTTTCTTTTTTTAGTTTTAGAAATATCAGATCCCTACTGTCACCTCTGCTTAGTTTTCAAGACTGTTTTTTGGGAGTCTTTGGGTGTTGTTAAGTCTAACCTTTAAATTTAATATGTAAGCAGATAGAATCTTTAAGAGAGGTTCCTTTCTCTAAATAGTTATTAAAATTAAAAATAAAGGGTTAATTGACAGTTTTAAACAGATTTATAGCTCCTTCCCCTTCAATTGAATAAAAGCTGATGTTTTCAATTGTTTGGGACAGCAGGGGCCAAGCTTTCTGGCAGCTGTCACAAAAATTAGCCCCACACCTACTCTGATCCCCTTTCTCTGCCTCATCTGCTCCTCTGCTTTCTGTTCCCAGCTCTGTGTTCCTGCCTGATCTGCTGCTCTGCTTTCTGTTTCATTCCCTGTTCTCTCTGTCTGATTTACTGCTTTGCTTTCTGCTTCATGCCCTATCTGCTGCTGTACTGCCTGTCCCCTTGCCGGATCTGATACATGCCGTACACAGGATGCCCCTGCCATTTGTTGTAGGTTGGCTACCCTTGATTTAGGACGTTGTGGTTTTTCACTTGTTCAACACTTTTGCTTTGCCATAACATAAGTAGACATTGAATATTTGGTGTTGCAGTGTTTGAGAGTTCAATTTGATTCTTTTTGGCTCCAAGTACTTGCAGTTTAATTTGGTATAGTGTTTATATTAAGGACTGAATTGATACAAAAAGATGATAATTCTACAAATTTATTTTTCTAGAATCAGATTAGCGGTAAACTCAAAACCAAATACACTTCTTAGCTGAAAACTCATTTTAACATTATTTCCCAGATGAGTTGATTGAGTATAATGAAACAGTGCTAAGCTTATAGAAGAAAACATGATTACTGAAGCATAAGATGCACCCTAGTGTATATATGTTCCATGTTCCGCAGATTTTAAAATAATATTCTGGAAAGGAGTTTGAAAAGTCTTTAGGTTCAAGTGGGGGAGCTGGGACCAGGTGAGAGCCTGGAAGCTGCAGTTTAACCCGTTCCTGGGCTGCCAATTTGACAGCCCTGGCCTAGCCTTATGCTACACAGTGAGTTCACACTTGAAGCCCCTCTGTGGCAGACTCTGCCAGCGGAGTTTCTCTATCTCTTCCAAGTGGACTAAGACTTATCTTGCTACCAGCATGTGAAGTCACTCCTGATCCTTCAGGTGGCTGCCATCATCCATTCAGTAGCTGGTATCTTCCTATCAGTTGAGTGCTATGCAGTCCTGCCACAAGCATGCTGATGTGTATGCACCCTGGCATCTTGGTGACAGCAGCTGCTGTCTGCTGCCATGACTGGGCAGCCATTGCAGCTTGCAATTATGAGAAGAATTGTTGTTAAAAAAATATTCTGTCAGCTTTTGTAATCAGTCTGAGAACTGGAAAACTTTCACTACCTATTCAAAATGCCACTGTCAAGCCACTCTGTTTGATGTGTAGGATGAATGATTGAAGGTAGTGTTTTCATTACAGTGGTCTGTAAAGATACCATCCATGCTTTGTGCCCCATGTGCTAGGCACTGTTTGCCATGTGCGAAGGGACAGTTCCTGTTTGGCGGTGAAGTGTTGTATGTTTGGATGCAAACTTTGGGGAAGATCCAGGGAGGTGTGGTATAGTCGTACCTCCCTTCACCTGAGCTCTCCAGAAGACATGTTGGTGGCTTCAGCTCCCTGCGGTTGATGTTTGGGTCCCCTACAGAGTGGGGGCAGGAAGTGGGCTGACAACTTCAGGGAGGGGGAGGAGAAGGGTGGGGAGGAGGCATGATTGAAGCCTCTGGGCCAGCAGGGGACACTTGAAGGAGCCATGCAGGGGACTTGGTCAGAAAGTAGGGATCCACCTGTCAGTCCCTGGCTGACCTGGGGACAGGACAGAGTTCCAGGGCACTATTGCCCACTCCAGCCAGAGGTCCCTATTTTGTGGTCCCTGCCTTTTGCTGAACTGCCCTGCCCTGTCCCATGGTACACAATGGCTGGGTTGGAGATCAGGCTGATGGGAGGAAAGGAAGAGCAACCACAGGAGGTAATGGGAGGCAGAGTGGATTGGAGGATGCAAGTTTTGGGCACCTGGGCAAAGGGTTTCCAACTGCAGCCTGAGCAGCTCCATCTTGAGGCAGCCACAGCGTGAATCATGGGGAAGGGGTGCCAGGAGTGGGTGGGGGTGGGTGGGGGAATGGTTTGACAGCTACCCCCTGAGGTACAGCTGCATCTGCCACACCACCCCTTTTCAAAACGCTAGATCTACCGTTGTGCAAACTTTATCCTTGATCAGTAGTAACTGAAAATATTACTGACGGTGCAGTTCACACTGGTAGTGAAATGACCTTTGGATTTTGCCTTCAGAGTGAAATGATTTGGGTATTCTTCTTATAACTTCCTTGGTTGTCATCACTAATACTCAGTGGCTGAATTTAGGCCATGTTCCTGCAAGCTGCTGTATGTGAGCAGCTCATCGTGCAGCACAGAGTCCACTGATATATGCAGATACAGAGATCCACCCAGCATAGTATTATTGCATATACAAAGACGTAGACTGTTTTTTAATCCATAGCAATAGAATCTCATAGTTTGAAAGAGTTTCTTTATATATATAATGGATAGTACTTACTGGAAGTCATAGGAACAATAACAACAGTCAGCTCCCCAGCACCCCCCAAACCAGCTTCTTAACTGCATTCATTTTATGGATCAATTGTAAAATGGTACAGATTAATTTTCATTTCTTCTTAAACTTCTTTTATCTACCTGCTTGGCTGGTATGGGGTTTTTTCAGGTTTAAATTATTCCTAAATCGCAATGATGTTCTAGATTTTTTTTAATTGACTAAACATACTACCAGTCTCACACACAGTATCTTCTAGCACAAAAGGTGTGAGAAGGAATAAAAGTTATTTTGGAAAATATGCTTGCCTCATGGGAAGCTCTGACACTTAAAATTTGTATTTAGTCCTTCCCAGCTCCTGGCAGACTCTTGTGCCTGCTAACAAACCTGTTCACCTAGTTGATGTGCGGGCCGGGAGCAATCCGGGCCCTTTTGTGCACGCGGGCCGTGGCCAGCAGCCCGGGCACGTGGGGTCGGAGAAGACCGGGGGCGAGCTAGAATTAGTCACGGACGCGTAGTGGTTGATTTAAAGATTGTTTACTTACACCAAAGATGGTCGTGGTGTAGGCTGGACAGTTTTCCAGGTACAGCTCCGCTTAAATCCTCGTTAGAGGACTACGACAAGTTCGTTCTTTTCCCCCGGAGTTGTTGAAGCTCCGTGGGTTCGGTAGTTTCTCGTACAGGAAGGGATACGTCTAGGAATCTATCGGCGACAGGGAGAGGCCAGAGGCTGGTCAGGCCCCTGTTGCCTTTTAAGAAATGCGTTGGGTCCGTAAGGATCCGCAGCGCTTAGAGATCTTCACGCTCTCCCTCTCGAACTCCAATTTCTCTCTCTCCAACTTGGGCGGAAACCACCCAAGCTCTTTATACGGCTAGCAAGCCAATCGCTAGCCGTCACGTGTGCATATATTAGAATCGGCCAATAATGTGGCACGAATTCTCATACAAATGGCGGGAACTCCTTGCACCGTGCATTTTGCTTTAGATGCAAAAGAAATGCACCATGCAAAGAAAGCTTCAAATTGGCGGGAAATTCTCCGCTGCACCGGGGTTCTCTTCTGCAGCAGAAAACTCCACCGTGCAAAGAAGCTGCAATTTAGCGGGAAAAATAATTGAGCAGTGCCGAAGCACACACAAACAAAAAATCACAACTTTGGGTTGTGACAGTTGACACTTTAGTGAGACTGAAAGGAAAGATCAAGAGTTTGATACTTATTAAACAGGATACAGATTTTGTAGCCAAAGCTTATAATAATCTTATTTCTGCATTTTGTCTCTCTTTTGTGTTTATGTTTCCCTTTTACCTGTTCATTGTAATAAGCAAGTTTTTCAATTTTATTCTGTTAGCAAAATAACTTGTATTATTAATGACTTCTGGCCACTTGTTCTAAAAACTGTGAAGGAGTTCTTGTGAAATGTGTCAAACCTTTCCTAGCCTTTTACAAGCTGTGGAGACGTGTGTGTGTATATATATTCCAAAGCAATTCACTTGTCTTTTTCACAAAGTTTTTCTTGTGGCTTGATTTTGTACATAAAAATAATATTTATAAATAACCATCATCTCTGGGATTTGCTAGAGATTATTTAAATAGCTGAACTGTATCAAACCCTGCAATCCCAGGAACTGGCACAAGGAGCTGGCAAGGGAAGTTCAAACTTTTATGTAGGGGTTGCTGAGGATTAGGGTCAAAACCAATGAGCTAAGGGGAGGGGGACAGACACAGGTAAATAAAAAGTAACATTAAGGTATATACACTTAGGATCAGGGTAACAAGAGGTGAACAGTGACACTGGTGAAATCCTCCAAGAACAGGTAACTGGTAGAAAACACTAACACCATGATAGTATACACTTGAGAGCCTTGAACCCTCCGACAACGCCAGAGGGCTCCAAACCAGTCTCTGGTCCCTTAACACAGGGGTTGTCCACCAGGGATACGTGAGAAGGCCTCAGGGTATGTGGCAGCGGTGTGGAGAAGCGAGGGCACTTACCGTTTTGCCTCTGCCACTTCTGGTTTTGCTGCTGTGCACGGGACACCCCTTGCCCCCTCCCCCCGGCTCCTTGATCAGCTGCCAGGGGACCCCTCCCCCCACTCATCGATCTGCCGGGGACTTCCTGCTTCTTGACCAACCACTGAGGGTACACCAGCCAAAAAAGGTTGGAAACCCCTGCCTTAACACACTTAATTGCAATCAATGTTCTGAATTCACCAATCACAGTCAGGCCTCACAGTCATATCAGTTCCATTTTCCCCAAATCTCTGTGGTTAGTTACTGAAGTGGGTCAATATTTCATTGATTATTGGTCTGTGGTGGTAAGTACAGCATAGCAAGATATGAAATGGGCATGAGTATATCTGTAGTTTCCATGCTTTTTCCTGTCAGTTTTCAGTTATGTTTAGCAAGGTTTTTGATATGGTCTCCAACAGCATCCTTGTAAGCAAGCTAAGGAAGTATGCGTTGGATGAATGGACTGTAAGGTGGATTGAAACTGGTTGGATAGTTGGGCTCAAAGGGTAGCGATCAATGACTCCATGTCTAGCTGGCAACTGGTATTAATTGGCGTGCCCAACGAGTTGGTCCTAGAGCTGTTTTTGTTCAGTATCTTCATTAACAACGTGGAAGCTGGGATGGAGTGCACCCTAAGCAAATTCACATTTGACACCAAGCTGGGGGGAATAGTAGATATGCTGGAGACTAGGGCTAGGATTCAGAGTAGACACATTAGAGGATTGGACCAAAAAAAAATCTCATGTGGTTCAAAAAGGACAAGTACAAATTCCTGTACTTAGGACAGAAGAATCCCATGCACCAGTACAGGCTTAGGACCAACTGGCTAAGCAGCAGCTCTGCATAAAAGGACCTGTGGGTTACAGTGGACAATAAGATGGATATGACTCAACAGTACACCCTTGTTGCCAAGAAGGCTAACAGCATGCTAAGCTATATTAGTGTGAGCTTTGCCAGAAGATCAAGGGAAGTAATTACAGGCAGTCTTTGACTTAAGACGTTTCAAGTTACAAAGAATGGCACTTACAACATTTATAAATTGACACCCTGTTTCAACTTTCTGATGTCAGTTTCGACTTTACAACAGTTGATCCGACGCCGTGCCAGTGAACGAGTTTGCTGCGTTGCCCATCTCCTTGAAAAACATCTGAACAAACTTTCTTGGACACTTTCTTTAAGAAAGCATACAAGACTCCAGAAAAACCTGCAACCAAGACTCCTGAGAAGACTCCAAGCAAGAGCCCTTCAAAAAGTCCAGCAAAGTCACCTCTAAGAAGTCCTTCCAAATCAATATGATTGCCATTTACAATATACATACATTAATGTAGCTATATTACTCATCTATAATTGAGTACAAAAAATTAAACAGCTATTAAATACCTGAAGGGGGTTCCAAAGAGGATGTACCTAGACTATTTTCAGTGGTGGTAGATGATAGAACAAGAAGGAGTGGTCTTAAGTTGTAACAAGGGAAGTTTAGGTTCAATGTTAGGAAAGAAACTTTCCCCGTAGGAGAGTAGTGAAGCACTAGAACAGGTTACCTAGAGAGATGGTGGAATCTCCATCCTTGGAGATTAAGGGCTAGCTCAACAAAGCCCTGTCTGGAATGATCTAGTTGGGGGTGGTCCTGCTTTGAGCAGATGGTTGGACTAGATGGCCTCCTGAGGTTCCTTCCAACCCCAGTTTTCTATGCCCAGTTCCCATGCCTCTGACTTACTCCCAACAATAAATCCTATTGATATATGGAAATGTCATTTACCCTTTCCTGTGAATTGCCATGGCAGGCTGTGTGTTTAGTTGTTTCTTTCCATTGTTCTCAGAAGGTTTTGGATTATGCTCTTTAAAATTAGAACATGCCAAAAAATCTCTTTGCATTAAATGCAGTTAAATCAGGTGTTGCAGCTCTGAGGTACCTGAACAATCAAGTATAACTGAGACTGTGCGTGAGACTCCTAAAATCCATGTGTGGTTCATACAGAGATAGCTGCCTCAGGATGGGAGCCAGAAGTTTGGCATGCTTAGCAGGGAATTGTGTGACGATAGCAGGCTCAGCCTGAAGCAGCTTAGGGGTAGCCAGTTGGAAACACTGACAGCAGAGTCCCATTTTAAATACTGCCCCGGGGGGTTTCGGGTATCTCTGATCAGTGAGGATCCAAAGCTGGCAAACCTCTTGAGGTCAGCACCAGTGCCCTCTCTTTCAAAGACCATAGCAGAACTCATGCTTTTTTAATAGTGGTGCAAGTGCTGCCACTATTTGCGTATAGTGGTAATGTGGTTAAAGGAAGTAGAAGATGTGGGTCCAATCCCTTCCTCTGAGGTGTCAGGCATCAGTGTCACCACCATGCAGAAAGGTGCTTTAACAACCATTCTGTAAAATGTTCTGGATGTGGTAACTCTCTACTCCTCCTGTTGAAGCTTTGCTATTAAGCCAAAAAAAAAAAAAGATTCCCGTGGCCAGAGGATGAGAGAGGACAAAACTTTAGAGCTTAACACTCGTAGCACTGCTTGCTTGGGAGTACTCCTGGGCAAGTGCTCTAAGTGCTACCCTATTTCACATATGTGGTCTTGCACTTAGTCTGTATTTGTGCATGCAATTATTCCATCCTAGGGAATGTCTGGCTAGACTGCAGTACTACAAAAAATAACCTGGAGGTCATGGTAGACCAGGTGTAGCCAGCCTGTGACATGCCACAGGCAGCATGAGCAGGGCAGCCTCTGGGTGTGGCTGGTGACAGACTGGGGAAAGAAAAGGCAGCATAGTGGCAGATAGGTTGGGGAGCAGAAAGCAGCATCTGATTGAGCAGGGTAAGGGGATTAGAGTGGCACGTGAAGATAG
Organism: Alligator mississippiensis; assembly: GCF_030867095.1. Taxonomy (NCBI): domain Eukaryota; kingdom Metazoa; phylum Chordata; order Crocodylia; family Alligatoridae; genus Alligator; species Alligator mississippiensis. The sequence continues at coordinate 82,789,487 of NC_081824.1, read as the reverse complement.
TGTGGAGCTAATTTGTGGCATACTTCCCAAAAAGATTGCCCCCTTACTGCAGTACACCATAAGCTGAATATGAACTACCAGGGTGTTCTTGTTGCGGGGGAAGAAAAAAAAAAAAAAGCCCAAAGCTACTGGGTTATATTAACAAGAGTGCCATTTGCAGGTCAAGGGAAGTGATCCCTCCACTCTATTCAGCATTGGTGAGGGCTTATGTGGAGTACTGTGTCCAGTTTTGGGCCTTGCACTTTGAGAGAGATGTGGACAAATTAGCAAGAGTATAGAGGAGAGCAATAAAAATGATAATAGGTCTAGGACACGTGACTAATGAGGGCAGACTGAAGACTGGAATTATTTAGTTTGAAGAGAAGACTGAGGGGGGATTTGAAAACAGTATCCAAATATCTGAAGGGCAGTTATAGAGAGGATGGAGACTGTGGCTATAGGGAGTAGGGCTTGAAGCAATGCTCTCAAATTGGAGCAGGGGAAATTTAGATTAGATATTAGGAAGAACTTTCTGATTATGAGGGGAGTTAAACATTGGACCGGGCTACTCAGGATGGCTGTGAAATCTCCACCCTTATAACTTTTAAGAGCGGTTACAACAAACTCTCAACTTGGATTCAGGCAGCGGTGTTTAGTTAGCCATGTGCTTTCTCCCCTCGCTCTATCGTCTATTTGGATGTGTTATTGATTTATGTATTTATTTGTTAACAGGCTGCTTGGAAAGGGCACCCTTTGCTGATCATCACATCATGCAACCTCAGAGTACCACAAGATGACTTTTTCAGGCTATTCCTAATTCTGTTCATGGGACCCTGCCTGGATAGGTGAGTTTGGGATTTCTGCCAGGAAAGGGTGTATGTTCATGGCACTTAAAGATTTAATTTATATGCATAATATTAATGTAATGGAACTCTGAGAACAATATTGTAAATGGAGCTTCCACAGGAATGGAAATCATATAGTGTAGCACTGACAGCCCAGATATTAAAAAAAACCAAACCTTTGCACTTCTATAGAACCTTCCATTTCATCAGTGTGAGTATTTCAAGTACTAGTCCTTGTAACATCTTTGAGGAGCAGGTGAATACTAATGGGAGAATTGAGGCGGTACTGGGAATAAACTCAGACCTCCCTTTGCTTTTTCCCAGATTCTGAAGACTTAACTAGAATATGCCTTTTCCCAACAGTGAAGTAAATACTATTTTTGTTTACACCTTGTCTCTATTCATGATTTATAAGAGAAATAATTGCTTCCATGAAATTTGGGCAGCTAATTACCAACTGAATTAAAGTAAAAAAGCAAGCTCCTTAATTTCATTAATACCACTGATTGCTACGTCAAAAGATGGCTATTGCTTTTGTATTTTTCACTTAACTGCAACAAAATATACTTTTAAAGAAGAAGAAAGGAAAATCTCTCATTTTAAAGTGGTGCTTTCAATGAATAACTTTGCTGGTGATCTTATGTACACAGTCTAGGTGATTATTTACAGATGGAAATGATGCAGCTCCCTGGGGAGAGTCATTTAGGTGAGCGTGTGAATTGTCCCTGCTCATTCCTTTTGCCTCACTCCTTTCTTTTGTTGGATCAGACTGCATTTCATTCCCTGTACTGCCTAAGGCACCAAAGAAAACCCTTTCCCTTTTATATAGGAGAAGACTGTCGGGTTCCCACATATAAGGGTGTAGTTGAAGAAAGAGCATATTGTGTGTAATGTTTTGTAATATTTTGCCATTTTATTTATTAATTAGGTTTATTTCCTACCCTGTCTAAAAAACTCAGAGCAGCTTACAATGAGCAAATGACCCACAGACAAGATTCTTCAAATAACATCCCAAAACCCAGGCAGACAAGGATTTTTCGGGTAGGTGTGATATATTTTATTAGACCAATTGAATTGTTGGAAAAATTGTTCTTTGCAAGCTTTCGGGCACAAGTACCCTTCTTCAGCCTCTCTCTCTCTCTGCCTGAAAAAGGGTGTTTGTGCTCTAAAACTTGCAAAGAACAATTTTTTCACTATACAGTTGGTCCTATAAAAGATATCACATCTACCCAAAGAACCCTGTCTGCCTATGTCCTTAGACCGACACAGATACAACCAGCTATCCTATCCCAGAACCCAAGAATTCCAACTTCTTTCCCCTCCCCTCAACCACTGCTGCCTTGTCCAGTTCCTGTGGAAGCAAACCTTTCCACCAGTCCCAACCGTGCCCCCCAACTGCCACTCACATCATGTTACAAGAAACCCTTCCCCAAACCCCTACCCACTTGTTCGCACCACCCCACCCCAACCCCAGGGGACATCACCCATCCTCCCTTAATGTCCTCTCTAAGCCCTCACCCCCTCTTTTACAGAGGAGCTGTGGTTGTCACCTCTCCTCTGCACAGAGCACAACTAACTGCTTCCCCCTTACCTCAACAAACACAACACAAATACCAGAGAACCCTTAACACACAAGTAAAAGGAAAAGGCAGACACTCTTGTCATAGCCAAGAGCAATGCCAGTGGGTACCCTTAAGCACCAACTTCTGGTGTTACCCACCCAGGGAGGCCTACTGGCTTGTAGTCTTACTTGTTGGTTGAATACTTTATTTGCACAAAATGTTTTTGTTACTTCAATTATTTATGTAAGCCAGTATGTACTTAGTAACTGTTCAGCCAAATGTTTATAGATCATCTTTAATAAATCCAAAAGTAAATTAAAATAAGATGTTCACAATAACTTTAAAATATCCCAGTGCTTCACAATTTTGAACTCTTAAAGGTCTTCATTAAAGGTCTTATTTATTAAAGGACTTTAATAAGTCTTAAAGGTCTTTATTTTTTTCTGTGTTCAAGACACCTGTCATCTTTTAGCTTTTGAAGAAAATGACAGTTGGATGGCTAAAACCTGGTGCAGGGATCTTGGTAAAATTGGATAGGGGAAAATTAATACAGTAGTTAAATGCAATGACTCACTGAAGTAGCAGCCAAATATACACTAGCTTTGCATAAAACATATGGTATCTCTAATTCTGCATCTATAAGAAAAATGAAAAAGCCCTCCCCCATTTGACTGTGTGGGAGGTCCTGGTTTTGTTGGCTTTCTGCCTGAGACATAATCTTTGTCTTTCCTTCTGGTTGGTCATGGTTTCTGAATTCTAATGGAAATATTATCTTCCAAAGCTGCTAAATATAGACATCAGAAATTTAGCAATAATTATATTTGGTGCATGAAATTTGTGTGATATTTAGCTGTAAGTTTATACTGCATCAAAACAATTGGGTCTATTATGTTCTATAGGAAAAAAAGTTGCTTTTGAAGGAGAGAGCTGTTTGAGAGGAAGTGTAAATACCCAATTTTTTTTTTTTTCCTTTTCAATATAGAAAGTAATTTGAATGGTTGCTTTTTTGCATGTGAAAAAAATAGGAGTACATATTCCAAAAGTGGGTTTATCATGACAAAAATGTATCAGCATCATATTTATCTACTTTGGCTAGGAAATAACTTGCCTACTTGAATTATTATTAATATATGGGTTTTTTTAAGTGCAACATAATTACTGTTCTCCATTGACCCTGTTCTAGTCTGAAATTGTAGTATTTCTCCTTACCTGCTAGCAACTTCAGATTGAAACAAAACTGTTCTGAACACCTTTTTAGCCCCTTTTGATTCACATTTTTGGCAGGGAGGGTGAAAGGGGGGAGGAGGCATGGAGTGAGTGATTATTATGTATTTGGTAGTTGGAGGTTAGAACAGGCTGAACACATTTTTGATGCAGTGTGGCCCCTATTTAAAAAAAATCCTGATAACTCAGGCTTTGTGAAAAGAAATTAATGGAGTTAGATATGGTAGACTTAACTACTTTCTTTACTTGTAATCAGAGCAAAGGAATAGATTTGATGAGCTTGAGAGTCTACAACATTTGGTGCTACTACTGGTGCCTAGTCCCAGAGCAGAATGCAGAAGTGCCTCAGTTCTTTCTACCAGGGTTAGCAACCTTGGAAGCTGCAAGCTTTCAACCCAGCTAGTGCAGTGCCATGGGCTGCCATTCCCTGCCAGCCACTCTAGGGATGCTGAGCAGAAGCTGCTGAGAGGGAGAGCAGCCCTCCATGCCAGTGTGGGGAGCTGTTTGTATTATTGCACTATTAGCAAAACCTGGACTGGATCAAACGGCTGTGGATTGGCATTCCTTTAGTAAAATGCAGACTGGACCCAATCCCTTTGTGCGCTGGATCTGGCCCTTGGGCCATAGGTTGCCTAACCTGCTCTATGCAGAGCACATGGTGTAAGACATCTTAGATGGGTAATCCAAAACACCCACCTGATGACTGGGGAGCCAGCCAATAGAAATGCCTAGTCTAAGGATGTCTCTAAACCTCCATCTTCCTCAGGAACTTGGGTGTCTGGTGTAGCTATCTTTATCAACTTGGGATTCAGAGCCCACAGTCCTCTCCTGTTTTCTAAAAGAACTAAGCAAGTCTCACTTTTTGCAACACGCACATTTTTATATTAAGTAGTAATGCTTAGAGTGGTGGAGACCTGAGACTTTGGACCTTCCTTAGCCAGAGGGGTTCACAAACAAACCCTCATTCCCTAGGAGAGTCCCCTAGCCATGAGACTGTATACTTTGTTGGATGGGGGCACTTTCGCCCTAGCCTACAGAAGTTGTACCACAGGGCCAAGAAGAACGAAAGTTTATGGGACAAGGGAGTGAGCACAAAACGAAGCATCATTCTATAGCCTAGTGAGTAGTATATTCAGCTTGAAAATGGGAGTCCTAGGTTCTGGTCCTTAGTCCAGCAACTGTCTGGGTATTCTGTATTTAAACAGTCATTGGATTAAAGAATTCTGGGAACAGAGACCAGTCAGTTTTTTGTGATCAGATCCAAACGTGAGAAGCTCAACTCTTCTTTGTTTCCTGCTTTTCCTCAGTGGCCTGAAAAATCATCTGTAGCCTATCTGCATGCTTACATGATTTATTCCTATCTATGGATCTGGTATCTTTATCATTTTGAACTGCTAGATCGCTATATGGGAACTACCATAAAAAAGCTTATTTTGAGCTCAGCTGGAGAGACTGTCCTCTGCAACGGAAAGGGTTGAGGAGATCATGACATTTTCAAAGGGATTAAATGTTATAATTAATTCTACCAATTAATATTATCCTCTCTGAATATGCAGAAAAAAACAGGGAGCGTGGGCTTTCAGAGTTGGTAGAATGTATGCAAAATAAACATTCTAGCCTTTACTCCTCCCCTCCCCTCGCCTCCCCACGTTTATTTTATATATAAAGATATATTTAAAACAGAATTCCTTATTTCGAAATAAGAACACCTAATAGTGATTTTTCTCCTTAGGATTTTATGAAATATCTGTCACCCCATAGTTTCTGGGCATCTAAGTGTGAGGTTGCACATTCCAATTAGCACATGCTAAGAAGGATTTTGAGGCCCATGCATGCAAAATCCTTTTTCATCTTTCCTGCATATACTGGAACTAATTCCTTTGTGCAGTTGGTTACAGAGAGTCTTCTGCAAAAGTGTTTACTTTCAATTCCTAAATGGGAATTTTATTTCAGCAAGCTCTGAGGCATGCTGTCATCATGGGTCTGCGGTTTGTGCCTTAGCTTGTTATTAACATCAGTTCTTCCTGCAGAGGTGCTAACATAAAATAAAAATCAAGAATGAAGTAACTAAGTCAGTCTGTCATTTTTACAGGAATATTAGTATACGTAGCCTAGACTGGCTTAGTCTGCTCTCACTAAGCTAAAAGCCAGAATCTGAAATACAAAGGCCCCAGAGGATTAATGATTAATCCTCTCTCTTCAAGTAGTATGACATAAAACATTGCATTATTAAATCAATAGATTGTTACATTTCTACATTTCTAGGAATGGATTTCTGCAGCAGAGGCAGGGTGTACAAGCACTGTAATTGACCAGGTCAGGAAGAGGTACTAGTCTATTTATTGTCTCTCTAAGACACAAAGGGTAACAATTGTCTTGTCTTGCATTATCTGACATTAGCGCCATTTTTAGAGAGGAGGACATTCCTGGCCTGGGACATCTGAAATGGAGGAAGAAATCTTTAAGATGAGAATGTTCTACTGAAGTGGAGCTCAACCTTTTAGAGTGACCAGCTGGGTGCTTTCTACTCAGCCACACCACAGACCATTGCTCCCCTCTCTATGTGGGGGAGGAGCAGGAGAGAAGGTGAATGCCAATGTCAGAGGGGGAGGGAAGGGAGAGAGAAAGAGAAAGAGCAAGGCAAGGAGTACGGCAAAGGGGATCAGCAGCCAGCTGCAGGACAAGGAAGGGAATACATAAGGCCAAGCTGCTTGCCCTGATGCCTTTGTGCCTACTGGATGGTTTGTGGCTCTGCAGCATAGAGGTCCTAGGTAGGATTCAGAGCAGACTTGAGTTTGGAACACTGGGAGAAGCAGTCTCTTTTTTTTTATGATTAAGTCTAGTCCTGGAAAGGTATCCAGTCTAGAGGCCATGAGCTTTGAGTCCCAGAAAAGGAGTTCTTGACCATACACTGGCCTCATGGTGTATGTTTTAAGGCAGATAAGATAATCTACTACTTTCACTTCCTCAGTGCATCCTGATCCCAAAATAGATCTGAAGCAGACGCTTCTGTCGCTGGGCATGGTAATCCATCCTCATTCAGACATGAAATGCCATTCATCTGCATCTCACATGGATGCCAAAATACATCAAAATGTTCAAGTTAATAACCCCAAATTGGTGGTAGGGGTTAAAAATACAGGTGTTTCAGAGAATTAATATCATAATATTGGGATGTTTTAATAAAACAGAAAGGTAATATACTTAAAATTTTAAAAAAAGAAATACTCAACATAATACCAATAATACAAGAGCTCATTAGAATTGTTATGGGCAATGGGTATGTTATATTGGATCCAGAAGCATTTTACAAGGGTCCGATGCCATGTATTTCTAGGTATAAGGCAATAACTAACTAACATAAATTCAGGAGAGATGTCATGTACGATTCTTAACACCATAGCAGGGTTTCATGCATCATCTTATATGAGATGTTTGATGCTCTCTATTGTTGAGGTCAGAACACAGAATTAGATGACCTCTGCATATAATTTCCTCAGAAAGCTGGGGAAATTTTTAAAGAGTGCATCTGGTTTCAATTCAAGTCACTTGGAAATATTGTAACAACAATCTTCAGCACTTAATCATTAAAAACATGATAGTGGTTTAAAAACCATGAGACTATAACACTGATAATGTTTTGCATTCTCCTGTGCCTTTATATATTTGAGCTTTTAGGTTTTATGTTTTCAAGTTCTGTTTTTTTCCCTGCGAACATGACGGCTAGAAATTAATTTTTATTCAAATGAAAATTGAGGTTCTTGCACAAGATCATAACTGCAGGAGCTGGAGCTTTTGAAAGAAGGTAAAATGCTGTCAGACACCTTGAAAACTATAGGGGTCTTCAACTTTTTAATATGCTTTAGCTAGGCTAAAAACAAAAAAACAAAGAAACGGTAACCTCATGATTAAACCACCCCCTGTGTGACAAGGAGGAACATTTATTAAAAGAGGTTGTTTGTTATAATGAAGTTAGTTAATTTGCGGCATCACAGTAATGACAAAATGGCTCCTCCTGTTTGAATTGTTAAAAAAGGGGTTTGTTATGATGAGGTTGTACTTTTACACTGACATCAAATATTAGCCAAGAAGCAGAAAAGAGACTTTTAGTCAGAACTTGAGAGTATTCTTTATCAGCACACAACTTAGTAATGTATCTTAAGTTCTCTTCTGTGACTTTTCTTCTTTATTTTTTGTTTTGTTTTCCAGACATGGAAGTTGGAGCTCTGCTGTTAATGGGTATCTGATCCCAATTTGGTCAATGGCCAAGGAACATGATACTGCCCTTACAGGTTGAAATGCCTTGAAGACTTTTGGCTCTGCATACATTCATCCTGAAGCAATGGTTTTCTCTGTATTGTTGACATCTGCCCATTCTGGGACATCAAATGCTACTTTTATTGTCTATGAAAATGTCTATACGAATTTTACTACTCCCCAATTTCAGATTCGTAGTGGCACAACACAGCCATTGAAATACAGTCCAGGTGCCATGGTCACCCCTGAGTTAAGTACTTTCCTAGTGAACACTACAGCTATCCTGCCATCACAAGAAGTTTTCAAGCGCTTGAGTCTGCCACTCCAGATCATTCTTTCTGCTGCTATGATATTTATACTATTGGTTTCTTTTTTAGGAAACTTTGTCGTCTGCCTCATGGTCTACCAGAAGGCTGCCATGCGATCTGCAATTAACATTCTCTTAGCAAGCCTGGCTTTTGCAGATATGTTGCTTGCAGTGCTGAACATGCCTTTTGCTCTGATAACCATCATTACTACTCGGTGGATTTTTGGGGATATCTTCTGTAGAGTCTCTGCTATGTTTTTCTGGCTGTTTGTTATAGAAGGGGTAGCCATCCTACTCATTATTAGCATTGATAGATTCCTCATTATTGTCCAGAGGCAAGATAAACTGAACCCTTACCGTGCTAAATTTCTTATAGTTATATCATGGGCTACATCCTTTATTGTGGCTTTTCCACTATCTGTTGGGACCCCTAATCTGCAGATACCCTCTAGAGCCCCTCAGTGTGTTTTTGGCTATTCCACAAGCCCTGGCTACCAGGCTTATGTGGTTATAATATTGCTTATTTCTTTCTTTATTCCATTCATGGTGATGCTGTACTCTTTTATGGGCATACTCAACACTGTACGCCACAATGCAGTTCGTATCCATAGCCATCCTGACAGCATATGCCTCAGCCAGGCCAGCAAACTTGGTCTCATGAGTCTTCAGAGACCTTTTCAAATGAACATTGATATGAGCTTTAAAACTCGTGCCTTCACAACCATATTGATCTTGTTCATTGTCTTCATAATCTGTTGGGCACCATTCACCACCTACAGCCTTATTGCAACATTCAATGGCCACTTTTACCACAAGCACAACTTTTTTGAGATAAGCACTTGGCTCCTTTGGCTCTGCTACCTCAAGTCTGCACTGAATCCGCTGATTTACTACTGGAGGATTAAGAAATTCCACGATGCATGCTTAGACTTAGTGCCCAAGTACTTCAAGTTTTTGCCACAGCTACCTGGTCATACAAGGAGACGCATTCGGCCTAGTGCCGTCTATGTGTGTGGGGAGCACCGGTCAGCCGTGTAATACTGCAGCTAATAGACATGATGGTTATTTTCTGGGATTATTTGAATATATGTGGTGTTTGTTTATAAAATATGGCTCCTTCAACTGCCATATCGCTGACTTAAGTTTTTCATTACTTTGTGCAATTTGGAGGAAAAAAGTGATTGATTATAGTTGGTTTACTACCAGAATATAATGTAAACAGAATTACAGATGTTACCTCTAGGATTCAGTTGAAATCCATTCTTTTTTAAAAAAATTACATTTGTAATACTTGTCAGGTTTATGCTTACTAAGCCTGCAATTGCATTTAATTGTAGGGTTTTTTATGCTGCTAAGGTACAGTATATTAAGATGGTGTAATTTTTCTGAATATGTTGCTGCTTTCTGTCAAGATATTAGAGCCAAAAAGTTTCATTTAATTTTAACAAGTTAGGAGTTTTGGTGATGGCATTGGAAGCCTTTTTTCCCCCTTTTATTAATATTTCAGTTAATATTTTGTGCACTTTACAAACTTGATACAAAAATCTACTTTGAATATTTTGTTGCCAGTTGAGAGAGCTTTTTGGATATGGATTATTTGACATGTTATAGTGTTGCTTTAATGAAAGACCTGCTTAGCCCTAAGGAGGGCAATTACTGTTGGTGCACTTATAATTAAAACAACTGCTTTGCTGGGGGGGGGGGGGGGGGGTTCCTGAAAATTGACCAAATTATGACATTTACTCATAAATTTTAGATAACTGTGGGTAGAGCATGCGCACACAATTAAAAGGTAGATTATCGTGCCCCAAAGTTTATGCAATTTCTGGAAAGGGTGGGTCTGCATAAAAATGGGCATTTTTTATTACTGTATACATTTAAATATTTTTTTTCTGCTTACAAACCATCCAAAACTTAAGTGATCTATCCAAAAGTTAGTTGGAAATGATGGCTCTCATCCTGCCATTTACAATGTGTGGGCAGACAGCTGTTCTTAGGTAGAGCCCTAATGATATTGGTATGGCTACATATAGGTGAAATAGATGAAACTTTGTACCTAAGGTGAAACCTTGTGTTCTGAATGGTAGAATTGGGGCCCAGTAAGATGTGTCGAAAAATTGGAACAGCTGTTTTTGTTTGTTTGTTGTAAAGACCCCCTGAACCATGTTTTGGATGAGGCACTAATAAACCCCTTTACCTAAAGATTGGCCATAGACTTCCAAATCTTTAACAAACAAAATAAAATCTTTCAGTTAGAGTTTGATTTTGTTTCTTGTCATAATAATAAGTTGGGAATTAGTAATAGACAAGAGTTAGGCCATGGAACTTGAGAGGGGTTGAGTAAGTTAAATTTCTGACCTTTATCTGGTTTTTTTTGTTGTTGTTGCTTTTCTTTACCCTCTTCCACCACAGTGCCTGTTGTCTCACTGACTTGCTCTGGCATATTACTTGTAAGATAAAGTAGCTCACAGAGCTGAGACTTCTCTCCTGGGAATGCCAATTAGCACCAGGCACTGACATAGCCTTTCTTGGTATCCACCTTGAAAACATTCATTCTTATTTGAGAATAAGAAAAATGTTAGGTAGATTTCAAGCAATGACAGTAATCCATATATAAATTGAATAAGCTTCTACATGAGTGGTGGATAAAGTAAAGTATTAGGACTGTTAGCCACATGTAACCCCTTTGTGAGGCATCAGGGCATAGGCAAAGTATAGCGGGGAGCACAGGGTGGGGGCCTGTGCCTCCCTTGACAGGGTCCTCAGTGGCAGCAGCAGTGCCTGCGGGAGCTCACCAGCTTCTCTCCCGCCGGCAATGGTGGCGGCGGTGGCGCCTGCAGGGGCTCACCTGCAGGTGCCCCCCTGGACTCAGGAGGCACCAGTCACCAGTGCATCTGGGTGGTGCATAGGGGAAACCCAGGAGAACTTGTCTCTTCTAAGCATGGTCTCTTTGGGGTTGTATTTGAGCATGGGAAGAATTAATCTTCCTTTATCCATGAGGTTCCAAATCATGGCCACTCTTTTCCTTATCCCTTCTTGGTGTCTGGCTTTTCAGGTGGGGGCAGGAATGAACAGCTTCTGTACTCCTGAGACTGTAGAGGCTTTTCTGGGAGTTTCTGCATAAGGATTTGGGATTAAGAGTGTAAAGGATATGTCTTATTTTGTGTTACTACTTGTTATCTGAGCCCAGGTAAGCAGTATGTATTTAAGGTCTAGAGTGGCTTTTATGAAGCTAATTATTCAAGGGCTAAGATTACTCTAAATCTTATCTTGAAAACATTCATTCTTATTTGAGAATAAGAAAAATGTTAGGTAGATTTCAGGCAATGACAGAAATCCATATATAAATTGAATAAGCATATATATGAGCGGTGGATAAAGTAAAGTATTAGGACTGTTAGTCACCTTGTAACCCTTTTGTGAGGCATCAGGGCATAGGGGGAGCATGGGGGGGGGCACTCTTATAACTCAAAATATTAAAAAATATATTTTCTTATACTTTGGACATGTGAAAGTAAGAATTGTTGCCTTGATTGATTTTTTTTTCATACCATTTTTCCTTTTTGAGTTATTTACTCTTTTCTTCTTTGAAAACTACATAATTATATGTAATTAGAGTATACACTTTCTACCACTAGCAGAATAGAGGTCCCCCCCTCCCCCCCTGCGCGCCCCCCCCCCCCCCAAGATGTAAAACTGGCTTGAATGGCTATAAGAATTCAAGGTGAAGGGAGGTGGAAGAGCAATCCAGTGAGGTTTATGAAAGTATCCTTTGAGGAAGATGAGGAACATGATCTTTTGGGGATTTCCTAATCTCTGATCTGTGCTAGCTGTGAAGTAGAAATTGTATCTGTCAAAATATCTTGGGCTCAAATTGGAATGTGTTTTTAATTCCAATATTCAATCTATTAATGCACATGAAGAGAAGACTCTACTGCACAAAATTCAGAGGTGACTTACTTGTGGTATAACGTACACATTTAATAGTCTGAGGGTTGGGAGGTTGGCAGAAATAGTATCTATCTAAGAGGAGGAGGCAGAATATGGCATGTGTGGTTTGCTTGGTACTTAAATTATACCATTTGGCCTATTGTGTCTAATTTTGTTGTTTTAGAGCAGTGCCTTGTTAGTGGCGGTTTAATTCCTAGGGTCAAGTTGAAGATTAGTCAACTGTTTAATCTCACTGGCCATGAGTTCGCAAACACAAGCATGACTTTACTTACTTTTGTTAAGTTGTCCAACAGGGCCATTTTGCAAAACACTTCAGTAGAGTGGACCAATTAGGGATTTTTACAATTGATGTTTTATTTTTTTTTTATTTGACTAGGGAATTCAAGTAGTCTTCTTGCTTTCCAAATGTAATGCACATTACTGAAATGTGTGTTCCCTTTTTCTTTTATATTAAAAAAATCATTGGTATGGAAGATCGAAATGAATGTATTTTCAACTATTTTGCAGTTATAGTGGTGTTCAGTCAAAGCATGCTGCTTTCATAACTTTCATTTGTACAAATCTGTAGCTAAAATGGTTTTTGTACTTAATGGATATTGCATAGTCTTTGACAGTTTTTTTCCTACTTTTATGTAAAGATATTTATCCATATAGAGAAGAAAAATGTTGTCTCATCTCTTTCTGTTGATTTTTTCACTTGTATACTTTTTAATTTCATTTACTTGGGCTTATGCTTAAATAACTGCCAGATCTTAATGTTATTTTTAGGCTCTTTTGGGATGTATGTTTTTTTTTAATTCTCAAGTCATGCAACATCGCCCTCCTTGAAAGACATAATGAAAGACATTATTTTTATGGGAAAGAAAACTTTAGAGCACACAATTGTTGCAGCTGGAATGGTAAAGAATTTCTAACAAGTCCATTTTTCCAGGAGCCACTATTTTGCCATTTAATAACTTGTTTATTTAATTTTTTTGAACAGTAGTAATTTCACTATGTGGAGAAACCTTGAACTTATTGTTTTCAAAACAAACTGTTAAATAGAACTGTGTTGTATTTTCTGTACATATCCTACCCAGGAAAATAATTGAAAAACTAAAAAGGAAAATAAACATGAATATTTTCCAAATATAGAAGAAGTCTTTCATTAATAAATTATGTCCACATGTACATGAAGGCCCTTCAAAATATCTGTTGCTTTAAATATCTGAATTGTTTTTCTATTCAAACACTTTAAAATGTTCTTTATAATTCATATAACAAATACTGATATCTTTTTTCAGAAATGTAAATGAAAATATTGTATAGTATTCTTGTATGGTTTCTTGTATGGTAATTTTATAGCAAAATGATGGTCTGCCAAAACTGTGATAGAGATGCTGTTAGTGTATCAGAAAAAATGTCAGTGTTTCCACTGAAGAGAAGGCTGAAAGCCTTAAGAATATGAAACTTCCTTTTTATTCCATGTAAAGTAGGTATGTTGCCTTTTAGCTATGCTAAGTAATTAAAATCATATTATTGTGGAATAAATGGAACATATGCCACAGGCAGGGGTACAGTGTGGCATGAATAATTTCCACACAAGATAATGACCTTTATGATTCAGTTACTGCCTGTTTTTTTTAAGTGATGGATTATTCCCTTCAGTAGTAGAAATAAAAACAGCACTGAATTGGATGATGAGCATCTTGGGGTGTTACAAGAACTTTCAGTAAGTTCACAGTTCAAATGAACTTCTGCCGCTAATTTTAGAAAGTGACAGAGAATCAAGGTAGAAGTGCTGCTGGAAAGTAGCTGTCTGCTTGCTGGAGTGCTGCCTTGCCTGCACAAAAAGCCAACCCTAGGGGGATGCGGGGACTGGATCAAATCAGCCTGTGCGGGGCCCTCTTAACACTGTGTGGGGCTGTGGTACCCCCGCAAAGGGGTGGGAGGGGGTGTCTCCATGCTTCTTCTGTGGCATGGGGCTGAGCTGCCAGCTCCAGGTGGGCCCCATAGGAGGGGCCGCGGCTGCTTCACCTGGCTCCACAGGAACCCCCCCCCCCCACAAAAGCATGGGGCCTGGGGCAGTTGCCTCGAATCACTGTACCCTAGGGATGGCTCTGCCTATGCACTTCAACACTGTAAATGGTTCTACTGTTCTTGAGATGCTCCTCAATAACTTTAGCCACATGAGGAATGAAATCTGAATCTGAGAGACTTTGCCATTGAATTTAGTGAAACTAAGTTTCTTAAAATGTTCCACCAGATTTTGGTTTATTTTGGGTACTAACGATTGTGAGAGTGCTAGTTTGAACAGGGATCTACAGCCATTTTAAGGAGGAGGTTTGAACCAGTGTGAGAGCCATTAGGCTCATCTTGGTTTATGTGGCTATATATGATGTATGTGGATTGTACATTATGTTTACGTTGGTACACTGTAAATTAACAAACTATTTAAAATAAGCTTAACTGCCTTTGACTTCTACTGAACTACAGCATATACTTAAGGGCTTCTCCAGATCTGGTTCATACACTATACATTGTACAGTATTGGTCCCCTTTATAAATTTGCTGGGTAGAAAATATGTTGAAATAAAATATATTTCAAGAGAGCTGATAAAATTTCTGACATGATAACTTGATCATAGAACTAACTTCAGCTAGCTGTATAAAATGTTATACAAAAAATCTAGTAATGAAAAAACTGAAAAAATCTAGTAATCTTATTCATTTCAAAATAAAACAAGTTGGAATGCCCCTTCTTTAACTTGATGTTATTGTTAGAAACAAAGCAAGATGTTATTGGTAGAATCAAAATTGTGACAGCGTGGGGCCAGGGTTTCCATGGAGATCCACCCCAACAGCGCTGGCACGGCATGTGGCTGAGCAGGGAGGGGCAGCTGGAGTTGGGATCTTGCAGTGGTGACAGCATGGTCCAGAGCCAGGGCAGAGTTGCAGTCTGCTGCCTGCACACCCATTTCTGGGGCAGCGTGCAGGCAGCTGAGCCCCAGCTCTGGACCACACTATCACTACTGCAAGATCCCAGCCCTGGAGCAGCTCCCCGCCCAGCTGCGTGCCCTGCCAGCAGCACTGGGGCTGATCTCTGTGGAAACCCTGGGCCCATGCTGTCACAGCCCTTCCACTGTTGGGGTCTCTATGGAAGCTGGCTGCAGCAACACAGGCAGGGGCTGCTGGGAAATGGACCTGATCTGGCCCACAGGCCAGACTTTGTCCATCCCTGAGCTAGACTGTTCTCAGTGGTGGCAGATGATAGAACAAGGAGCAATGATCTTAAGTTGCTGCAAGGGAAGTTTAGGTTAGATGTGAGGAAAAAACCTTCTCATTAGGAGGGTAGTAAAGTACTAGAACAGTTCATGGAGCAAGGCTGTAGAATTTCTATCCTTGGAGGTTTTTAAGACCCAGGTAGATAAAGCCTTGGCTAGGATGGTCTAGTTGGGGATGGTCCTGCTTTGAGCAGGGGATGACCTCCTGAAGTCCTTCCCAATGCTAATTTTTTATGATTTTATTGAGATCCTTTACCTTCCTAGTAGTTTCTGAGTGTAGACAAACCTTTTGTGAGATATTTTTGGTTTCCCAGTTTCTGTGGATTACTACCAGAAAGATGGCAGAACTTGGATTTGTTTAAAAATCTCAGTACTTAATATTATTCATAAAATGTTGCTATATTTATTAGTAAAAGTTGTGATAGTTGAACCAGATAGGTATATAGAAACAATAGTCTTCAGAAATGGCAAATACTGCAGATAAGTGAGGCAATATATATAAATTCTAAGCAGAATGTGTTTCTGAGCAGAATGTGTTTGCCAGTTTCTAAATAAGTAGCTTATTAGTGTGTAGGTGAGGAACATAGCAACAAAGACACTCATACTTCTAGCTCTAATTGGCATTGTGCCTCAAGCACATCACAGCTTTGAATACCTGCACTGGAGACTTGGAATAAAATTAGTTCAGCAACACCACAAGATGGAATTTTCTTCTTCTACCTTGACTTCCCCCCCTTGTTTCTAAAAAAGTTATATCAAAACCTAAAGATTTTCTCCAGTTACGTAAAACTAGATCCACAAGGCTGATTTGAAAGTTGTGACTTTTAGTGTTTTAGTATATGACTTTTGGGAATGACAACATCAAAGTTAGGTACTTATTCTATGTATAGAATGCATTGAGAAATTGTGTTCCTAAGAATGGGGTTCCCATCAGGCAGCAAACTGCTGATTTACCTCAACTAGCCAACTGGAGATGCTGATGCTGTCATAATTTCTTCTATGTTGTGAGACTTGGACATTATACCTCCTCCTGCCTGTGATTCACAACCCCCTCTCCTGGAGTTATGCCAGTCCTTCAGAAGCTGGAAGACAGAACTGATCCTCTCTTTGAAGCAGGTGTAGTGGTGGTGATCCTTCCTCTCTAGCCCAATTGTTCAGTGGTTAGAAAATTTACTTGATGTGGGAAATGCATCTATTTCAGTTCTCTGTGGGCATTTTGATTTGCATCTCTCACCCTTCAGGTGTACTCTTCTAATTGCCAGGCCATAGGATATTTATAGAAAGTGGTTGAGGCATGCATTTGGTCCCTCTTGCGGAAGATTTTCCATTTTGTATTGTCAAATTAAATTGGACATGAGAGTGAGTGCGCAAGACTGAAATTCTTTCTAACTTAGTGGTTAGAGCAGTCACTAGGTGGGGAGAAGTTGGGTTCACTTGTCTGCTCCTCTAATAATAAATTGCTATTTAATATAATAAAACAATTGATACACTATGTAAGATAGTGAAATATTCAGTGGAACAGATGCTTATACCCGGCTTCTACCCTCCAGGTGACTGCTTTAATTACTAAATTATAGAATCAGGCTAATACTTGTGTGTTCTCTCTGAGTATTTAAGCATACTGATTTTTCTGAATATTTGACTATTCTATGCAAAGTGGAATGGCTTTAGTAGGAGGGATTGACTGATTCTATTTCAAATTATTAGTCTGATCTTGTTTTAGACCTCAGGTCTGGTGTGGACCCCCAGTTGTCCATTGTGCTCTAGCAGTTGCTGCAGATCATTCACTTGCTCAGGGGATCTTTATTACTTGAGTTGTTCACCGTTGTTGAAAATAAGGTGGTTCTTGGCCCATCAAGGTTTTTCATGTTGAAAACTTGGGACCAACAGAATAAGGCGGTTAGCTAAATAAGGTTTTAAGCATCTCCAGTTGACATTTACAGATCTAAAGTGACAGTAGTGTGAGAAAATTGTCTAAGTCCCTTTGTGAATCTCAGCCTTAGAGGTTTTGCCTGTCTCCCCCCCCCCCCCCCCCCCTTGTTTTCTTGCAGTTGCTGATAATGTGGCACAGGTCTGTTAAAAATGACTTGGAGCCTTTTTGGCAGTAGATTGTATTCTATTCCCTGTCTACATGGTGGGTACTTCTACATGTGCTATTAATGCTATAAAGGCTTAACTGCACAGTTAGCCTGCCCTGGAAGCACGTCTACACATGCTGCCCTTTGGGATCAAATCTGCTCCTAATGGGAGAAGTCCAGTACAGGGCTGCTCCTACCCTGCTCTGCCCCCCTGAAGCAACCAGGAGGAGCTCCAGACTCCCCCCAGGCTGCACACAAGGCCAGGACAGCTCTTGCTGGCTCTAATGGCAGCTGTCTCCTTGCCCTGTATACATCAGGAAGGGTCCTGATGTGCAGGGGGCCGGGAGACAGCTGCCACTGCAGAGCTCTCCCAGCCCTGTGCCCAGCTGGCCTTCCCCCATGCAGCCCAGGGCTGGTTCAGAGCTCTCCAGCTTTTATGGCAGCTCTCAGCAAGCCCTCAGCAGGGTGGGGATTTCCCTGCTTATCCTGGGGCTGACTAAGAGCTGTCCCCTTCAGGGGCTGGCTAGGAGCTGCCCCAGGCTGCTTGGGAAAATCCCTGCCCAGCCTGGAGCTGGTTGGGAGTTGCCTCGCAAGCAGGACAGCTCCTGGCCAGCCACCAGCTGCACAGGGAAGCAGAGAACTCCCCAGTCCCAGCACTGGGCAGCTTCTAGCTCCTGTGAGGAGCTGTGAGTTGAGCAGTGCTGGGTGGGGGTGGCAGAGACCTCTGTCCCACTGCTGCTCAGCTTCCGGCTCCTTGGGGGAGCGGGGAGCTGAGCAGCACCAGGGGAAGTTCCTTGTTCCTCTGCCCCCTAGTGTTGGGGCTGCCTGGGAGCAAATTTTGCAAATTTAAGGAAGAGTTTTACAATTCTACACATGCTACTGGGCGTGTCTACAGGTGCTATTAATTTGAAGAAAAAGACTGTGCAGCAAGCCTCCTGGAGGAGCATGTCTCTTGGGAGCAGATTGGCTCACACCCTGCTCTGCCCCCTGCAGCAGCCAGTTGCTGGGGCAGGAAGATGTCCTGGCCAGGCTCCAAGGTTCATAGATTCATAGATGTTAGGGTCGGAAGGGACCTCAATAGATCATCGAGTCCGACCCCCTGCATAAGCAGGAAAGAGTGCTGGGTTCAGATGACCCCAGCTAGATGCTCATCTAACCTCCTCTTGAAGACCCCCAGGGTAAGGGAGAGCACCACCTCCCTTGGGAGCCCGTTCCAGACCCTGGCCACTCGAACTGTGAAGAAGTTCTTCCTAATGTCCAATCTAAATCTGCTCTCTGCTAGCTTGTGGCCATTATTTCTTGTAACCCCCGGGGGTGCCTTGCTGAATAAATACTCACCAATTCCCTTCTGTGCCCCCGTGATGAACTTATAGGCAGCCACAAGGTCGCCTCTCAACCTTCTCTTGCGGAGGCTGAAAAGATCCAGTTTCTCTAGTCTCTCCTCGTAGGGCTTGGTCTGCAGGCCCTTAACCATAGGAGTGGCCCTTCTCTGGACTCTCTCCAGGTTATCTGCATCCCTTTTGAATTGCGGCGCCCAGAATTGCACGCAGTACTCCAACTGCGGTCTGACCAGCGCCCGATAGAGGGGAAGTATCACCTCCTTGGACCTATTCGTCATGCATCTGCTGATGCACGATAAAGTGCCATTGGCTTTTCTGATGGCTTCGTCACACTGCCGACTCATGTTCATCTTGGAGTCTGCTAGGACTCCAAGATCCCTTTCCACTTCCGTGCCACCCAGCAGGTCATTCCCTAGGCTGTAGGTGTGCTGGACATTCTTCCTCCCTAGGTGCAGCACTTTGCATTTCTCCTTGTTGAACTGCATTCTGTTGTTTTCTGCCCACTTGTCCAACCTGTCCAGGTCTGCTTGCAGCTGTTCCCTGCCCTCCGGCGTGTCCACATCTCCCCATAGCTTTGTGTCATCTGCAAACTTGGACAGAGTACATTTCACTCCCTCGTCCAAGTCACTGATGAAGACATTAAAGAGTATCGGTCCAAGGACTGAGCCCTGCGGGACCCCACTGCCCACACCCTTCCAGGTCGAAACCGACCCATCCACCACGACCCTCTGGGTGTGACCCTCCAGCCAATTTGCCACCCACCGGACTGTGTAGTCATCCAAGTCACAGCCTCTTAACTTGTTCACCAGTATGGGGTGGGATACCGTATCGAAGGCCTTCCTGAAGTCTAAGTATACGACATCCACCCCTCCTCCTGTGTCCAGGAGTTTCATAACCTGGTCATAAAAAGAAACTAGATTGGTCAGGCATGATCTGCCTGCCACAAACCCGTGCTGATTTCCCCTCAGCATAATTTGTCCTGCCGGGCTCTCACAAATGTGAGCCTTGATAATTTTTTCAAAGACTTTGCCAAGGATGGAGGTGAGACTGACTGGCCTATAGTTGCCCGGGTCCTCCTTCCTCCCCATTTTGAAAATGGGGACCACGTTGGCCCTTTTCCAGTCCTCCGGGACTTTGCCCGTGCGCCACGAGCTTTCAAATATTCCCGCCAGTGGCTCTGCAATGATGTCGGCCAGTGCCTTCAGCACCCTTGGATGGAGCTCATCCGGGCCTGCCGACTTAAAGGCATCCAGTTCTTCCAAATGACTCTGCACCATTTCAGGGTCTACGCATGGAAGTCTGGCGCCTTGCTGCTGCCTCTCTACAACCCCAGTGAGAGACTTGTCGTGCCCCTCACTTAGGAACACTGAAGCAAAGAACTCTTTGAGGAGTTCAGCCTTGTCCCCCGTGTCTGTCACCAATTGTTTCTGCCCATTTAGCAGGGGTCCTATTCCTCCCTGGGCCTTCCTTTTACTCCCTATATAGCTAAAAAACAATTTCTTGTTGTCTTTTACTTGGGTTGCCATCCTCAGCTCCATGGTAGCTTTGGCCTGTCTAACTGCCTCCCTACAAGCACGAGCAGAGGAGGTATATTCATCTTTGGTGATCTCTCCCTGTTTCCACTTTTTATGTGCTCCCCTTTTGTCCCTTAGGCTGCTCTGGATTTCTCTGGTCAGCCAGGGAAGCCTTCTGGCCCCTTTCCCTCTTTTGCCTCGCTGGGGGATTGTCTTGCATTGTGCCTGAAGGATCGTTTCCTTAAGGCACTGCCACCCTTCTTGGGCTTCCATCTCTTCAAATCTCCTACTCTGCAGTGCGTCCTTGACTAATCACCTGAGTTCATTGAAATCAGCTTTCCTAAAGTCTAGCACTTTCACCCTACTAGTTACCTTACCCGCTTGCCGTCTTATGGTGAGCCTACCCTGGCAGCAAGCAGCTCCTGTGGGACAGCATTGTTCTCCCGCTCCCCTGCTGTTCCCTGGGCTGACCAGGGGCAAATTTGCTCCTGGTCCACCATCTGCAAGTGGGCTACCGTGCAGTGACTGCTGCATGGTTAATTTGCAAATGCAGGTAGCAAATTAACCTCACAGTTGACTAATTGACTGTGCAGTAAGCGTCTGCACATGTAGATGGTGACACTTTACTGTGCGATTAGTCAACTGCATGTTAACATGTCTCATGTAGATGTGCCCACTTGTGTAATAGCTACTGCACAGTTAATTTACTACCTGTATGTACAGGGTAGTAGCTAACTGCACACTAGACTAATTTACTGTACAGTACATGGTATGCATGTGTAGACGGTGATGCTTTTACTACACAGTAGATTAGTTTGCTGAGCAGTAAAGTGTTTCATGTAGATATGCCCACAGACTCTCGTGAGGTAGCTTAAGGTGTGATGTCAAATGGCTTTAATTCACGTTGTCTTAATTCAGGCAAATTAAAGCCATTTTTCTTTTGAATCAGTACGTCAATGCTTTAACTAATGAACTGTAACTTCACAGCTTTAATTAATTTGTTTGAACTTTTCTGCTTGTCCCTGTGTAGATGACACTCTTGTTGAAATTAAGTAATTTTAGAATCTCATTTCATGTATGATAGCAAAGTTCTTGCTAGATTTATTTTTGTGTATGACAGTTCTTTTGTTATAAATCAGCCTCAATTATTCTTAATGCAATTAAGTATTAAATATATAATATTGAGCAAGGTTGAATTATAAAAAAAAAAATTAAATGCTATTTCTTTTTTACCTGACAATGGCGTTAAGAAAGTTTAGTTTCAATGTGTGGGGAATTGAGGAACTGTCCCTCTAGATTAGAAGGCCAGAAGGGACTGTTGCAATAGTTGCCCTTGACCTTACATAGCACACAATCATTTCTCAAATTAATTCTTCTGTGAACTAGGGCATATATTTTACGTGCATGGTTGTCCAGGTAAGATCAGATACTGGTAGAAAGAATCTTAAAATAATTTTAAAAAGTAAAAAATAGCTTTTTCAAGACATTATTGACTTTTATAATTCAATTTTGGTCAATATTGTTGGTGTTCATTCTGGAAGGTTGGCTTTTCAAATTGACTTTCTCAAAGGAGTTCATTATCTTGAAACCTGTGTCTAATAAGATGTTGTGTGCTTTTGAAGTTCAATGTAATTTCCAGGAAGGTTACCATTACTAAGCAACGGATTCTGTGGAGTGTCTCCTGAGGGGCAAAAGCTACAGCATGAACAAAGAAGTAAAACAAAATCCAACACAAGAAAAGATGAAGGGTGAGAGGGTGATTTAAATGATATCTTTCTAGGGAAAGATCACTCATGGCTAAAAGAACATACAGCTAGTCTGTCCAGAAGCCAGCTTTCCTGAGACTGGTTCTCAACTGTACAAGAACTGACCCAGGAACTAACTTCACTGCCTTTTGCTCCAAGTGCAAGGCATATTTCTTTGATCTTGCCTTCCCTAACATAAATCCATAGATGCATACAAGTCTAAAAATCAAACTCAACATGCTGCCAAAAAGTACTATAACTTTCACACAGTTTTTCTGAAGAGTGTAAATTTATAACAAAAGTTAATTACATTGCTTGGTGAATTACTGAGATGGGCTCAAACAGTAAACTAAGATCTGCGTAGAAAAAAAATACAAAATGCTTGTTACTTGAATGATGACGTCACTTTTCAATATTGGTTTGTTACCTTTAGTAAGTTAAGAGACAATGGAGCCTTAATGGAAGTTGAGAGTAGTACT
Organism: Alligator mississippiensis; assembly: GCF_030867095.1. Lineage (NCBI taxonomy): Eukaryota > Metazoa > Chordata > Crocodylia > Alligatoridae > Alligator > Alligator mississippiensis. Next base: position 82,766,943 of record NC_081824.1, on the reverse strand, counting down.
GACCTTTTGATATCTGGGTACCACTTTTGCCTTTGTTCCAGTGATCACTCCAAATACTACACCTTGATGAGAGAGTCAAAAAAAGTTTTAAAAAAATCATTTGGATTTTTTTGCATGATTTATTTGGACCTTGTCCGTGTCCTTTTTGTGTTTAATTTGAGCAAATGTTCAGATGATCCAGTGTACTGGCACATTTCCTTGAAGTGAGTTTCAGTATTCATAGCAAAAATGTTTTCTCATCCTGTCAAGTGAGAATATGGGCAGAGGAGCAATTTACCACTAAAAAGAGGGGTATGGTTCCAGCATCTGACCAGCTCCACGTTAGCTATTGTGCACGCTCTTATCCTGCAGCAAATTTACTTGGAGGAGCGCGTTACCGTGATTTAGCTTCTATTTACTGTAGCATAGAAATGTGCACACACAAAGCTACCGCAGAGCAGCTTACACATGGTAAAGCCCTTTCCCACTTTTACCTGGCAGTAAGTTATTTATATGTCCATACTCTAAGGAAAGCAATACCCCATAATTCAGAATGCATTTCAAATAATTAGGATCAAGCAAGAAAGTAGACTATTTATAATCATTTAATCAATTTTAACAATGAACATACCCAAAGAAATGGAATATTCATGATTGGATTGTGAGAGGAAGAAACTCCAGTATATTTGTCACATGACTTCCCTTAGTCTTATTAGAAGTAGACTTCCAGGGTTAAGGACACTGACCAGAAGGCTCATGTGACAGATTACATGTTTGTTTGTTTTTTAGTATTTCTGGTTGAAATGCCTTCATGTCGCAGACCTTGGTTTCCTTGAGTTCACAGTATTCAAAACTTGCTAAATAAGGAAAGAAGCATTAACAGAGTCTTCACCAGGACATAGAGTTGCCTATGTGTGGGATGAGACCAGATGTACCTCCAGGCACAAAGGAATTAAAGAGCTGTGTTGATGCTTTAGGTAGGCATGGTACACAACCTGTGGAGGAGGCTCCTGAGAGGCTGAGAAAGCAGACACAGGTAAGCATCATAATGGATGGACCAGCCATAAAATCAGTGTATTGGCTGGGGATGTTGGGGCATCTGAAGAAAAGCAACAGCCAGGCTGACTTGGGGGGACTCGGGGGCTATGGCCTAGAGAGAGAACAGCTGAGTTAATTTCAGGGGTACTCAAGGCTGTGCATATGGACTGGGGACAGAGGAACTGGTTAACCCTTGAGAGGGGACAGGGTCATCTTGCTGTATGGCTTCTGCCCCAATATTGAAGAGGAGCTGTCTATTTTGATGCTTGGAACTTGAGGTGTGCTCCTTTCCCCTTTGAAGGGTAAAGTCCCTCTCACTTGAACTGGAAGGTGGCTCACTGAAGAATGGTGGTGGAGAAGCAGGGAGGGACATGGCTCCCTCCCTACCCTAGAAGCCATGTCTGTCTGGCTTCAGGGAGTGCTTGAAGAGACCAGACACGGCTGAATGTGTCAAAGAAATGTTCCCAGGGGGAATCCATGACAACTTATTCCTAATATAGAAAGTGGAAATTTTCTGGGAAAAGCATTTGTTTTAGATTATTTGGCACCATCCTATCAGGTTTTATTTTTAATGAGCTTTTATAGAGCTCATAATTTCTTAATTCATTCTTTCTCCCTTTAACACCTTGTATGAGAAGGAATTTTTACTACCCTAACTTTTACAGGTTGGGAAGCATGGCTTAAGAGAAATTTAATGGCTAGATCCACAACAGGGTTGAGGTGCAAAAGTATAAAATTTAAATGCATACAATTTTTATTCAGTTGCTGTCTAACTCTGAAATTGCCTAAAACCCATAAATGCCTAAGTTTTGGTGAGCAAATTTCCAAGACACCTAAATGTCTGCTTTTTGGGGTATGGGCAAAAACATACTTTGATGTAGTTTTACACCAGTTTGAATTCATAAAGCAGCTGTACCGTTGTTTCAATCTGCTTTCTCAGTCTGCTGTCTAAAATGGAGCCGTGGTGACTGATTCTGTAAGAACATGGATTTTGGGACCGTTTGTCCTATTCTTAGCAGGTGACTGAGAGCTGTCAGAGAAGGAAGAAATCTCTGACAGCAATGAGGATTTGCCTGTTTCAGGACCATCTGCTGCTTTTTCTGAGCAGGGTAGCTGAGCATGGAAAAGTTGGAAAAGGGTATTGCTGCAGACATAAGATGATCTGCAGTGATGTAAGATTTATGATGTGCAAAGCCATATTCCTTGATCTGCATGTAGCTGGCACTGGAGCTTAAGGCAGACCCCCATCTGAGTTCCTTTGACAGTGGACAATTGGCTGATTGGTAGCTATTAGGACACTGGCAAACTCAAACTGTTACCCCTCTGTAGCCAACTTGGTTGAAGTGGGCAAACTACTACTGAAACAGCTGTTCAGAGTTATGCACAGCTTGCATGATGGTGCTCACCTTCAATTTCCTTATGCCAACCAATACCTGGGAAATCACTGATGAATTTCCAAGCTCTCCAATATTACTGATATGACCTGACTATATGCATACCCTGGCCCCTTGCTCTCCCTGCAATAATAAGAAGGGTTATTTCTTTATTAAGATGCAGAGCATCATAGGTACCCGTGGTGTTTTCACTCGTATCACTCTTGAATGGTCCAGGAAGGTGCACGAGGCAAGGGACTTTCACAACTCCAGCCTGTTTCCTTTATGAGGCAAGGACTTTTGTATACTACCAAAGTAAATAAGATTTACTGTTTCCTATTGAATCTGGGCAATCCCATTGGCCTGTGCCTCCCCTACCTGATGATGCCTGATGTGTGATATCTGTATGCCACAAAGGAATATTTCATTTATCACTGTAGGAGTTACCTTTGGTACATTTGGCTTCCTAAAAAGAAGGTGGAAACCACTCAGGGTTAGGCTGGACTCTTTCAACTCACTAGCACAGTGATGGCAAGCTCAAAGACAAAAATAAGTCTGGTAGATCAGTAGGGGACATCAGTAGTTGGAAGTCAGAGGCTGAATGGTTGTCACAAATGTATGAGACACCAGAGCTAGCATCCACTGAGAACCACAACTGGCAGGGAAACCTTGTGAGGAAAAGCCTCAGTTGGCAACTTAAACTCTTTCTCACACCCTCGTATACTATCTTTAGTCAAGGTAATTATGTTTAAAGAAGTTGATAGGAAAATAAAAATTCTTGAATTTTACAAATAATCAAATTAACTATGCTAACATAGGGGAATAGAATCCCTTTAAAAAGTAGAGGGAAGAGAGAAATAAACTGGATGGCATGGCTAAATCTGTTTCCTCCTTACAAAACTTTGCCATTTGTGGAGTGGAAGGGAACAGCTTCTGCAGTGTCCAAGGGTTTTAAGAGTGGAATGATGTGGAATGTGGGTAGCATGTGTGTTGTAGGGTCACAGGAGGAGGGCTCACAGGGCTGGGATCTGTGTAGAGATGTGTAGCCCTATCCATTTATGACTAATGGTTTAGCTTCCAGAAACTGGGTTTAGCAGCTGCTAGATGAGAATTGGACCATCTTAACCCACCAAGAAAAGAGGTAGTGGGTAGCTGGGGAAAAACACTTGGAGCTGGTCGTGATACACAGTGGGGCTGCTTCTGATAACTTGGGGGTTGTTGCTGAAAAGCTGAGATATGGTGATGGACTTCTACCTCCAGGCACTGGCAGTTTAAGATTATTTAGCAGCGATGACTGTGTTTCTCTCTTTTGTCCAAGACTCACCAGCAGTTCCACTGATTCTGTTGCCCTGGCAACAGCTTGCTTTATTATCTCCTCTGTCCACTTTGCCTGTACGCTGCCAACAGTCTTGGCCCATGTGATTGTCTGCATCTTCCGGTCAGGTCTGCGGCATGCTAGTGCTTTATCATGGACCCCCTGCTCTTCAGGATCCCCTCCTTCATCCTCCTCCTGTTCTTCTGTAATGCATTGCAGCCCATGGTCCTGCCCAGTTGAAAGGTTGCCAGAGGTTGGCCCTGAGAGAAATGTCTCAAGCACTTGTTTTATCCTCACCCTTTGGTATTTTGATAGTCCAGTAATTTCTGGGATGCTGTTGCAGGTCACCTTCCCTTCTTTATGCAGAATCTGGTAACAGAGTTGACTTTTGCAGTGGCCCCTGCAGCTCAGCTATCTTGATGCTTTTCTTCAGTCAGATAGGAGACGTTATGATGTTGGTTATCCCATTTGACACCGTCTAAGTTGCTTGCAGCTCCAGTACAAGATGCATGATTCCTGTGGGGACAGATAAAGGGAGTGTTGCACCACAGGTGGGTTGTGTGTGTGGGGAGGGTGGAGAGGAGGCAATTCTACTTGGCTCTTTCTTCATTCATCAGGTAGATCAGACTGGGTGAATGGACCTGGCCAGAAGCATGACTAGCAGTTTTTGTATCCTGGGTTGCGGCAGTGTCTGGGGCAGCAGTGGTGGCTGGGCCACTGGTAGTGTCAGCAGTTGGTTGGACCAGCAGTAGCAGCAGCCCAACCAATCTTGCATGCCCTTGAAGTCAGCACCTAAAGCTGATGTCCCACTCACCCATGCCTCGTTATGCTACTGAACATAACACTGGTTCATCACATGAAGGGGTGACAGAGGTACAAATTCACCAATTTCAGGGAATTTGACATTCATTTAAAATATTAAAAAAAATAACTGAATCTTAGAAAAGTAGTCCTGGATGGGACTTCAGGAGGTCATCTAGTCCAACCCCCTGCTCAAGGCAGGATCATCCCTAACTAAAGCAGGTAAGTATTTTCCTAACCTGCTTTTAAAAACTTTTGAGAATGAAGATTGCACAGCCTCTCTGGGCAGCCTGTCCTAATGTTTAACCATCTTCATAGTGAGAAAATTCTTTATAATATCCAACCTGAATTTCCCATGTCACAGTAATCTGTCTCCTCCTTATAACCACCTGCCAAATAGTTGGAGATTGTTAGCAAATCACCTGTCAGTCTTTTCAGCTACAAACTAAATGATCCCAATTCTTTCAGCCTTTCACGTTTCTCAGGCTACTAATTACTTTTGTTGCTTTCTATTGCATTCTTGTACACACTTTTTTTTAAAGCAAACTGCCCAAAGTGGGACACTGGAAGCACTGCAGAGTAGGAGTTTTGAAGGGATGGGAGCCCAAGAAGGGTGGCTGTGCCTAAAGGAAACGATCCTTCGGGCACAAAGCAAGATGATCCCCGAGCGAGGCAAAAAAGGGAAAGGGGCCAGAAGGCTTCCATGGCTGACCAGAGAAATCCAGGGCAGCCTAAGGGCCAAAAGGGGAGCACATAAAAAGTGGAAACAGGGTGAGATCACTAAAGATGAATATACCTCCTCTGCTCGTGCTTGTAGGGAGGCAGTTAGGCGGGCCAAAGCTACCATGGAGCTGAGGATGGCAACCCAAGTAAAAGACAACAAGAAATTGTTTTTTAGATATATTGGGAGTAAAAGGAAGGCCCAGGGAGGAATAGGACCACTGCTAAATGGGCAGAAACAATTGGTGACAGACAGGGGGGACAAGGCTGAACTCCTCAATGAGTTCTTTGCCTCAGTGTTCCTAAGTGAGGGGCACGACAAGTCTCTCACTGGGGTTGTAGAGAGGCAGCAGCAAGGTGCCAGACTTCCATACGTAGATCCTGAGGTGGTGCAGAGTCATTTGGAAGAACTGGATGCCTTTAAATCGGCAGGCCCGGATGGGCTCCATCCAAGGGTGCTGAAGGCACTGGCTGACATCATTGCAGAGCCACTGGCGGGAATATTCGAACGCTCGTGGTGCACGGGCCAAGTCCCAGAGGACTGGAAAAGGGCTAATGTGGTCCCCATTTTCAAAAAGGGGAGGAAGGAGGACCCGGGCAACTATAGGCCAGTCAGTCTCACCTCCATCCTTGGTAAAGTCTTTGAAAAAATTATCAAGGCTCACATTTGTGAGAGCCCGGCAGGGCAGATTATGCTGAGGGGAAACTAGCATGGGTTTGGGGTGGGCAGATCGTGCCTGACCAACCTAGTCTCTTTCTATGACCAGGTTACGAAACGCCTGGACACAGGAGGAGAGGTGGATGTCGTTTACTTAGACTTCAGGAAGGCCTTCGATACGGTATCCCACCCCATACTGGTGAACAAGTTAAGAGGCTGTGACGTGGATGACTGCACAGTCCGGTGGGTGGCGAATTGGCTAGAGGGTCGCACCCAAAGAGTCGTGGTAGATGGGTCGGTCTCAACCTGGAAGGGTGTGGGCAGTGGGGTCCCGCAGGGCTCGGTCCTTGGACCGATACTCTTTAATGTCTTCATCAGTGACTTGGACGAGGGAGTGAAATGTACTCTGTCCAAGTTTGCAGATGACACAAAGCTATGGGGAGAAGTGGACACGCCGGAGGGCAGGGAACAGCTGCAGGCAGACCTGGATAGGTTGGACAAGTGGGCAGAAAACAACAGGATGCAGTTCAACAAGGAGAAATGCAAAGTGCTGCACCTAGGGAGGAAAAATGTCCAGCACACCTACAGCCTAGGGAATGACCTGCTGGGTGGCACAGAGGTGGAAAGGGATCTTGGAGTCCTAGTGGACTCCAAGATGAACATGAGCCGGCAGTGTGACGAAGCCATCAGAAAAGCCAATGGCACTTTATCGTGCATCAGCAGATGCATGACGAATAGGTCCAAGGAGGTGATACTTCCCCTCTATTGGGCGCTGGTCAGACCGCAGTTGGAGTACTGCGTGCAATTCTGGGCGCCACACTTCAAAAAGGATGCGAATAACCTGGAGAGGGTCCAGAGAAGGGCAACTCGTATGGTCAAGGGCCTGCAGACCAAGCCCTACGAGGAGAGACTAGAGAAACTGGACCTTTTCAGCCTCCGCAAGAGAAGGTTGAGAGGCGACCTTGTGGCTGCCTATAAGTTCATCACGGGGGCACAGAAGGGAATTGGTGAGTATTTATTCACCGAGGCGCCCCCAGGGGTTACAAGAAACAATGGCCACAAGCTAGAAGAGAGCAGATTTAGATTGGACGTTAGGAAGAACTTCTTCACAGTTTGAGTGGCCAAGGTCTGGAACGGGCTCCCAAGGGAGGTGGTGCTCTCCCCTACCCTGGGGTCTTCAAGAGGAGGTTAGATGAGTATCTAGCTGGGGTCATCTAGACCCAGCACTCTTTCCTGCTTAAGCAGGGGGTCGGACTCGATGATCTATTGAGGTCCCTTCCGACCCTAACATCTATGAATCTATAGGTGAGGCCTCACTTGTGCTGAATAGAGTGGAAGGAACACATTCCTTGATCTGCAAATAATACTTCTATTAATACAACCAGTATTCTACTAGCCCTTTTTGCAACAAGAGTGCACATATTCCGTTTATGGGCCACTATAAGCACCAGGTCCTTTTCTGCTGTACTGCTACTAGTCTTTCCCTAGTTTGTCATGTGTCCCTCTACCTAAGATCTCTTGAGTACATATTGAAAACATTTTAAGGAAGTGGGACTTTGACTGCCCTGGTTCCCCTGTTTTACCTGTGGTAGGTTAGGGTGGTAGGTCTGTGTGTCAGGATTGACAGTAGTTTTATGTAGAGTTTAAGACTATAGGATGGTTTGTATAGAGATGATCCTGCCTCAGGCAGGGGGTTGGACTAGATGACTTCCAGCCCTACTTCTTTATGATTCTATGCATACGCAGGGCTTTGATAAGTTCATATGTGATGATATTAAACCACTACCCAGTACTCAACATGGTATAAACATTCCTGTCTTATGATGGAAAGACAAGTTGCCTTTTTTTACTCTTCAGATTTTCACACTTGTCTTTCAAACAGGTCAAACAATGTGTGTATATGTGCAGAATTAGACTTGATCCTGAGCCACAGACTAGAATTTGTGGAAGTCTGGATCAGAGCTGAATTCATATTTTTTTTGGCTTTAGTCTGGAATCAAGGTTTTCAACCTTTTTTGGTCAGCGTACCCCTGGCAGCCAGTTAAGAAGGCAGGAGTCCCCTGGCAGCCAGACGAGCGTGGGGGGGGGAGGCCCCCAGCAGTCAATCAGCAACTTGGGAGGGCCATCCCCCGTGGCTGATCGCCAACTGTGTCGAGTACCTCCTGAGGCCATCCCAAATACCTCCAGGGGTATGCATATCCCCAGTTGAAAACCCCTGGTATAGAATAAGTAGAATCTTAACATAAATTTCCCTGATAATCTAAAGGACCTACCTTGTAGAGATCCCTCCATTTTTTACTTTCTAAAATTGCATAAAAACCATTAGTTATGTGAAAACGTAGGCTTTTGAGTCTGAATCCCTGCTAAATTTGGTGAAGTTCAGATCCATGGTTGTACAGAGCAGCCCTGGGGTTCATCCCTGTTTTTAAAGGTCGTATCCTTTGTCTGATGTATCTGCTGACATCATGTGTCAGGTATCTACCACATTTTTCAAAAATATCTAGCTATTTAAAGAGTATGAGCTATTTCCTAGGAAGCACTACCATTTTGTTACAGGCTCTGTATTCTCATAGGCATAAAACTGAAACAATAAGATACATTGCTCTTATATCTTGGTTTACACTAGCTGATTTCACAATACGTTATTTCTAATCCTGAAATATTTTAAAATGCTGCTGTAGATTATTTAAATATCTGCTTCTGATGCTCTTATAGAGAAGTTTGGGTCACATCTAGCTAGGAGATTGGTATTTTTATTTATTAATATGTGGTGGACTTACCGATACAGGCTGGAGAATCTTCAATGTGACTGGTGGAGCCCATCCACTAATCGGGTAACAGCAGGGAGGGGCTTATCCCACCCCCTACCCTGGGGGAGGGGAGGGAGTGGTGAAGAGCTCCAGACCTGAACGAAGCCTGCATTTTGCAGGTCCAGCAACACTCTGGGGGTGGAGCAAATAAAAGAAGCAGTGTGCCCAGCACGCGGCAGATGCATCGAGGGATGGAGACAAAAGAGGAGCTAAGAAGAGCTGGGGAAGGGCTGCATAGCGGGTGGATGCTGCTGCCCTGAAGAGCCCCTGTAGACACCTCTCACTGGACAGGAGTGGCAGATGACTTCAGCTTCAGTCGGTGAGCAGTGTGGTGCATGGGGCAAGACTCTGGGAGCTGTGTGAGACAGCTTGAGTCTTCAGCCACTTGGTGCACGGAGCGCAGACCCTGGGAGCTGCACGAGGCAGCTCAGGTATGCAACCCCTGGCATGTGGCTGGGACCTCGGGGCATGTAGCAGTGCCTGAAGCTGGAGAGCCTGGGAGCAGCTTGAGGCAGCTTGGGTCTGCAATCCCCAGGAATCAGCTAGAGAGCTGAAGGAAGAGCCCTCGGTGTACATGATGGTGCACAGAGCCACCTGCGGGCAGCAGCCCAAGGGAAGCCAGTGGCCTGGGAGACCACACATGTGAGGAGCAACTCAGCCAAGGGGATGAGGAGCACCCATCCAGGCCCTGGAGCCATGAGTTGTTGGGGAAGGGATTCCCATGGGAGGGGAGCTACCTCGGCTGTGAGGCAGTTTATTCTCAGGGAAGCTTGAGCTAGCCGGTTGTTGAGGCTCCTTGTATTTTGTGGGAGAGTGCATGTTTTTTTTGACATTGTGCCTTATATTTTGTGGACATTTTAACTTTGTATATGAGTAGTTTAATAGAATGTTAAGTATAAACTTCTTAAGGAACACTGCTGGGACCCCTTCCCTGATAGTTATATATACTTACCTATACACACCTGTGCATATTTGTTTGAATGCTGTTTAACTGAATTTATTTGTGTCTACCTATATTTACTTATTAGTTATCCATTTTAGATTCACTGTTTATCAACCCCTTGCTTGGGGTTACCTGAAGGGGTGTAATCTTTCAGCCTTTATCTGCAGGACGTAGCAAAATCCGATAATTGTACGTGTGTGTGTATATATGTAATTAATATTAATTTTCTTTAGATTTTGTGTATATTAATAAATATGTACATAATTAAGCTTCCCTTGTCCTGGCCTGACTGTAGGGAGTAGAGGGATCTGGCCTGCACTTTATAGATCCCTCTCACAGCACTCCTACCTTGCCACCCATCCCTTCTATCTGGAGAGGGGAACACATTACTTGGGTGCACCTGGGTTACAATATACTACTTTATTGTACTATTTTTAGTACTTAGAGCCATGAAATTAAGTAGATTATCTGTTGGCTTCAAGGGAACAATTATCAGTAGTCTCTTCTTTTATATGTAGCCCAGGTAACTTGGGTATATACTCTCCTTCTCCAATTGAAGGGGATTGTTAGCTGGCAGGTGTGCTGCGGGGTGGGAACTGCAGACTGCTTAGTTTCCCTCCGTCCCTATAGAACCAGGCCAGGACAGTCAGGGGACTTAAGTATGTACACATTTGTTTACATTAACTTATCAAAAGGGAAAGGAACATGGATACAAACATATGTACAATATATATATAAGATATCTAAACCCATAACATAAACAATACCCTCTGGTTAAATAACATAAAACCTTATACCAGTGTTCCAGATACAGGTAAGTCACAGGTAAGTATCTGATCTGAAACAGATAAACCCCAAAGATAAACTCAATCCCGAGGGGAAACCCCAATGCCCTTCAGCTTTTCCCATGCCCTACAAAGAATCTGGTAACCGTAAGGGGGCCCTCTCAATGGGACCTCCCCTTTCAGGAGCCCTTAACTAACCAGGGGGGGACTCCCCTCCCCTGTGGGAATCCTCTTTTCCCTGCAACTCATGGCTCCTGGGCCTGGAGGGTGGTCCTCGTCCTCTGCACCAAGCTGCTCTCTCACCTGCAGTGGGCTTCAGGGGTCGCTGTCCCCTGAAGCAGGGCTCTGCTATGCAGGGCTCCTGGAACCTCTGGCTTGGCCCTGTCTGCTGGCTCGGTAGCCTGATCACTGTCTGGGTCTCTGGACTCAACCTTTTGCTATGGGTTGAATGCCTGGGCTGCCTTGTGTAGCACCAGGCTTGGTCCGCTCCTGGACCCTCCGTGCAGTGCCTCCTGCACCAGGCTCCTAGCCTCATTCCGGGGGTTGAGGACCTGAGCCACTGAAGCACTCCAAAGGTCCTACTCCATGCACCGTCCTGTGCACCTTGTCTCTGGCCACACACCAGAGGTTGCAGACCTGAGCCGCCTCATGCAGCTCCCAGGGTCTGGATGCCATGCGCCATGCTGCACATCGAGAGCTTAGCTGCTGGAGCCATCCACCATTCCCCACTGATGGAAATCTTCAGGGGCACTTCTGGGCTACTGCTTTGCCCTGCTGAGCAGCTCTCCTCAGCTCTTCTAAGCCCTGCTCTTCTCTCTTCTTGCTCCCGGATGTGCTCCCCTCATGCTGGGCATGCAGCTCCTTTTATACTCCCCAGGGCTCCGCCCCTGAAGTCTTCTGGATCTGAGTGTTGCAGTCTTCAGTCAGGTCCACCTGAGGGGGGGGGGGGGACTTCTCTCCTCAGGAAAGGGGCGTGACTGCACTCCTCTTGCTGCCTCCTGATTGGGGGATGAGCTCCATCAATCAAAACAGCAAGACTTAAAGCCTGGGACTCAACCCAAGCTCCAAAAGGCAAACCTGCTACATATAATTTGTTTGATTAAATCAGAAAGCAGTTACCATTTTATACAGGCACACTTTCATCACACTAAATAGGCCAGATGTGGCTTGTCCTTTTCATTACTCCAAATATAAATTTTCCACCCCCTATAGCCCCACAGGGCAGCACGGAGTCCAATCCTGGCATGTCGGAGCTAAGTGGGGGCACAGTAGGTCCCCAGAGCCCAATCCTAGCTGACTGAGGGTGATAGAGAGCCCTGGAGCCCAATCCCTGCCAGGCAGAGGCAGTGTAGGGACCCCAGGGCATTTCCTGGCTAGGCAGAGGTAGTTTAAGGCCTGATCCAGCCTGAGGGTCACCCCCAAGGCCATTCATTTGGCCCATGTGGGCAAAACGGTGAGCACTGCTGCTATAGATTAACTGAATGAGAGAGGCATAAGATCTTGTGAGCAATAGCTCACTTCATCAGAAGCTATGAAAGGACAGTGATTTATTATTTAGTGATTTATTGGGTTTGGCAGTGAGAGAGACTATTCTCTGTGCTGGCAGGGGACAGGACAGGAAGTAATGATCTTTAATGGCAACAAAAGAAATTTAGGTTGGATATATACTGGAGATTGCCTATCACCAAACTCTTTATAACCACCCTTCATGTATTTGAACACTGTTATCAAACCTGTCATCACAAACCTAAGAACATTTCATCTTTAGACAGACAAGACTACAGCCTGTCTACGATCACACAGAATTAAGGTATAGTTACCATTCAGTTAATGATTATACTTTTTGTATAACAAATAAGATACAATTACACTTCCCTGTGATCCTTCATTCCCTCTCAGCAGATAAGGTATCACTGCCAACCAAAGTCAGATAAAAAGACAAGATTTGGTCTACGGACAATTTTTTATTGTTTACACCCAAAGTATAAGAAATAAACTCTTGTCTCAATGTCTATCCAACTACCTACAATAACACATTGCAGATTCTCACCTGTACCAGTTGGGGAGACTCAGAAGAAAAGAAATGTACTTTAAGACAGAGAGCAAAATAAGCACACTTGTAGCAGGAATCTGACAAAATTGCACAGACTAGATAATAGTACTCTGATCACTTCCATGTCTTTTTATTGTAATATATTTTTAGTTCATGTATCATTTTTCTTCTGAAGAATACTGGAATAATGCTTAGTGACAAGCCTGAGAAATGAAGGCTTAACACTTTTTTCTTCCAAGTGAGTAGGTCATCCTAGTCATGTTACAATTTAATTTCTTTTTGTATGTTCCTAGCCAGGGATATTTTATGCAAGTATTCCTAGTCTTATATAAACTGTACGTCTTGAACACTAGGGTGTCCTACTGAGCTCATTGCACAGTAGAAGACTGTAGGTTATTTAATATAGCTCACATTTTATTTTACATGTAAGAAAATACATTATGGTGTAGCATATGAAAATCAATGCAGTCTAAAAAATTATATGTTCAATATTGATGGCATGGTCCTGGTTAATGCAGATAGGGAAGCTATTATGGCTTCAGTAGTAATACTTTATTACTGAGTTAGAACCTGCCCTAAAAAGAAACATTTGTTAGAACATTTTACCTAAAGTGTTTAGCTAACATTTAGATAACTGCCTCCCCCCCACTATTCCCCACTTATGCTGGATAACAGATTTTACTGTACACTAACTACTAAAAGCACATGACAGCAAACCTCTTCCTCCCCTTTTCTGCCATTTTGCTGTTTGATGAGCAATTCTCTTTTGCAAGAGGGCAAAATAGAATCCTAGACTGTGCTTGAGTGCCGAAGACTGAGCTCTACACGTGCTATTTAGGTGCATAAAGTGAAAAAAAGATTGTGCTCTTAATGTCGATCTTGTGGATAGGCTTAGACTGCGTGTATTTTCTTGAATTCCTTATAACTAAGTGTACATTTGCTTTTACAGGCTTGTATCTATAACGTAGTAATAGGGCCATTACAGATAGTTTCCTGAACATAACTACATATTTAACACCACTTCTTGTCTACTTCACAGTAATGTGAGAAACAAAACTAACTGTAAAAAAGGTACTTTGTTTTTGCACTTACCTGCTCTGTAATGTCTTGCAATTGACAGCTGCTTTGTCGACTGCCAAGAACAAGCTTTAACTGCTGTCATCTCTTTAGAGGCACTGCCAGGATGGCAAAGTAAGCTGAGTTCAGTTTTTCTTTATCATGCATATTCTGTGGCAATCTTATTCCAGATTCTTTGAGGCTACTGAAAATGTAGGAAGATGCTGACCAGAAACACAGCATGGATTTCAGATATCAAGCTGGAGCTGCAGTATGGTGCTTCTTTTTAAGAATATCCTTCACTCTTAAACTATTCTTATGGTGTCTCATGATATAACTAGCTCAGCTGCCTAGTTCAGTGATTTTTAACAAGGGTACTGCAGTTCACAAGGCAAACCCAGAGATTTCAAATAGGAATCCATAGTGTTAAGAACATTTTGACCTGTTTTGATCTGAGTTTTTTGCAACAGAAACATTGCTATATTTTTTTTTTATAGTAAAAAAGCTAAGAGCTTCAGTTTCCTGAGAGGTTCCTGGAATCTGATCTGTGTCTTGAATCTAAAAACGTTGAAAACCACTGATCTAGTTAAGTGTAAGCCCAGTTTACTTTGTAAGAGTAAACATACTTTGTAAGCTGGTACCTATACTGACTCTGACCCATAGTTTGTAAGAATGCAGATTTCTGCGAAAGCATCCTGTTTCTTTCATTTATTTCTTGGCCAGTGTTTCCTTTCTGTAACACTGTATTAAGTGATATTATACATATATTCAAATTACATAAATGAGTCCTATATCTTTTGTATGCACCTAATTTTGTCTTTAATTTCTTTGCTGTCTGCATGCTACAATACAATTTTATTAAACTTATTGAATACTCTTTGCTTTACAAGGCATGCAAACCCATACATTGTACTTGGGACCTGATCATGTGAGGTGTGGAGCACTCTTAAGTCTATGAGACTTCTCATGTTAGTAAGGTGATGTAGGATTTGGTTGCTACCTTGAAACAATATGGCAATATTGTAGATACAGGATTTGTGTAATTAAGCAGGTTACTTGACACTATACTTGGAAATACTAAGTAATTACTATTTAACTTATTTATTGTACAGAACATATCATGGTAGTGATTTTAATTTTAAAAAGACAGAACCACATAATTATCCAATGGTTAACATAGTACTTGGGATCAGAAGGGACCTAAACAGATCATCAGGTCCGACCCCCTGCCCTTGGCGGCAATGGGTGCCAGGGTCATATCATCCCAGCCAAATATCTGTCCAGCTTCCTCTTGAAGACCCCCAAGGTAGAAAAGAGTACCACCTCCCTTGGGAGCCCATTCCAGAGCCTGGCAGCCCTAACTGTAAAGTAATGTCTCCTGATGTCCAGCTTGAACCTTCTCTCTAACAATTTGTGGCTGTTATTCCTAGTAACCATGGGTGGTGCCCAGGGAAACAGAGCCTCCCCCAGTTCTTGCTGGTCCCCCCTGGTGAGTTTGTAAATGGCCACCAAATCCCCTCTCAGCCTTCTCTTGTGGAGGCTGAATAGGTTTAGACCCTTTATCCTCTCTTTGTAGGGCCTCCCCTACTGCCCCTTGACCATACGAGTGGCCCTCCTCTGCACCCTCTCAATGCTAGCCACATCCCTCTTGAACTGTGGTGCCCAGAACTGGATGTGGTACTCCAGCTGTGGCCTGACCAATGCAGCATAGAGGGGAAGGATCACCTTCCTGGACCTGCTTGTGATGCATCTGTAGATGCACAACAAGATGCAGTTAGCCTTACTGACCACTTTTTCGCATTGGCGGCTCACGTTCATCCTGGGGTCAACAATGACTCCATTTCCCTTTCTGCCACCGTGTTGACAAGAAGGGTGTCCCCCAGCCTGTAGGTGTGTTACTGGTTGCTTCTCCCTAGATGAAGTACCTTACAGTTGTCTGTGTTGAATTCCATCTTATTCTCATCTGCCCACCTCTGTAGTTTGTCTACATCTAGCTGGATTATACCATTTACCAGGTAACTTTAATGAGTTGGTATCCTGTGTGACCATGGCTCATTTATGGGACCTAGGAATTTTGAACCGCTTTCAGTCTAATGTGCAATAGAGCAGCCCTAAGATATAAAGTCTAAGAAGGTCACTTTGATTCGAGTGAGGCTGGTCAGCGTGTTGTTTCATGTTGCTTTGTATTTCAGTCTGGTTACGTGTGTTGGTGATGTAGATGCACCTTTTTTTTTCCATGTCACAGATTAATTCAAGAGCAAAAATAACCTCTGACATTCTTTTCTCTCTTTAAATTAAACTAAGACGCTTAGTTCTAACAGAAACTGAAGGGAGAATCTGTAAGGTTTCCCTGAACTGCAATACTTAAGTTACTTACAATAGCTTGCTCGCACTGTTAAGCTTAGCAGTGGCTAATTTCTTCTTTGTTTTACTCCTTACCACAGGACATTTAACTTTTAAACTCTTAAAATAAGAGAACAATAATTAACCTTTTTCCAAAATAGAGTCTGGAGTCACTATCATTATTACTATTATTATTACTACTGCTGCTATATCTAGTACTTTAATTGTTTATGGGGTTAAGTGAATAACATGCTATTTGTACAATTCTCTTTTATGGTACTTGCATGGAAAATACTTGTATTAATGATACTTCTGTATTATTATTGTATAATGAATACTAGACAGTAGTATACACAGAAAGCAATAGCTTTTCCTTTCAAGATCCAAACTATGACAAAAGCATTTTTGTCTCTTACCTGACTTCTCCAAGGGTACTTTTAACATACTCCAGTGTGAAGAGGCTTTCCTCACCTCTTCAGAGAAAAAGGAAACAGAACACAAAAACATACCAGACTGATAGGAAGCCAGATGGATGGACAGAGGAACATAGACACTGGAACACTGTTTCAGGAGTTTCTGGTCCTTTCAGTTCAGCATCTCTGGCATTGGATGCCCTTGTATGAAGGCAAACCCTGGGGAGAGAAGAGAAACAGTAAATAAGGGAGTGGTCCAACAAGCAGTGGAGGCAGAAATGATGGCAACTCTGGAGGTGTGGAAAAGAGAGATTCAGTCCCTGGGCTCAGAGGAGTTCTAGCTGCAGAAGGCGTGTATGTAGATAGCATCTATGGCATGTAGATAGAAGCTGAAATCAGTTCAACTGAAGAAAGGTTTTTTTTTCCTCTTATTTGGTAGTATTCTAAACACAAGAAAAATAACTTGGTGGGAGAAGGCTGAGTGAAGTCAAACCCTCTAGAGGAGGGGAAGCCCTGAGCAGAGTAAGAATTGTGGGCAGCTTTGAGTAAATACACTGCCTAACTGTGGGGTACGTATATTTTCTCTTGGTTTTTACTTTCACTTTTGTTGGGACATCAGTTGTTTATGCCATGGGACTGATTTCACTGAGGAACATTTTCAGGGTTTGTGAAAGAACTGGCTTTAAAAAAAAAAAAAAGAAGAAACAAAAAGAATATAAAGTGCCTAGAGTCCTGGGGCCTTGAAATTGTTCAATATTTACCTAACCAACTCTGTCTGCTGGCAGTTACCATTCTCTGTCAGTCATAGCCATGAGTGGATCTGCTTTCAGGTTCACCAGGATGTCTTACAGCTGAAAAATATCACTGAAGGAGATCCTGAGTTAAGAAAAAGAAAAGACCAATAAAAAAATAGAACGTGTGTTGGCAGCTAATACGTAATGTGATATTAGAACATCTGGTTGGTGTTTGGTTGGGGTGTAAGGGAGATTGAGCCCCAGAAAAGATGACTCTCATATATCCTTGAAGTGAATTATCAGAGAAGGAAACACCTCCCAATACCTATATGTATGCCACAAGAGGTGGCAGGAGAGGACGGGGTGTTAGATTCTGCAAGGATAACGTGAGATTTTCCTCTGGACACAGACCGACTGGGTGCAAGATCTATGGAGACTTTGATCGTTTTCAGCAGACACTGAAACTCAGCACTTTTCAGTTGTTTCTATAAAGAATTGTCCTCACAATCTATACAATTAAAGAAAGAGCCCTCAGCTATTGGGCACTATGCTTGAGACCTGCATATAGACTGGGATGGGGAACAATACTGCTTGTAAAAACCCTTCAAAGTTAGAACTAATCTAACCTAATGCTGTGCTAAATAAAAGAGAAGAAATACTATCAAATGTCTTTCCATGTGACATTATTCTCATCCAGCCTATTCTTGTAATGGGCCTTTCAAGATGAATATCTAAAATCCCTTAAGATGCCATCACAATTTGTACTGATTGACGTGCATGACTATAGTCTCATCACTGCCTCGGGCACTGAATTATTCTTTCATCTCTTGATTACAGGTCAAAATAAAGTTGCCTCATGCCAGATTTTCAATACTGTTCAGTACCCAGCAGAATCAGTCAAGAACTTTGGGAGCTATCAGAGGACACTGAGGTGTTAGGGTGCCTATCTCTGTTGAAAACCATACCCTTCATTTTTGGCTCTGACAATAAAATAAAATAAAATGAAGCAAGAGGTGAAAGTAGAAAAATGAGTCTTACATTATTTTGTTAGATCACAGCTGAAAAGACTCTGGTTATTTCCCATAGAGCTTGTTATATTCAGAATTGTAATGCTGTGAAGGGCCAGTTGTATCAACTTTAAGGTGGAAAGGAAACAAATAAGCTGCCTGTGTTTAGATTTAGCTACATAATTTTCATTGAAGACAAAGGAGTCACACAGCCAAATCTCCATTTTCTAATTTTAATAATGTAGAGGTAGAGTTTGGCTAAATTCCAGAAAATTATTAATCTGAATAAAATCCTTGCTAACCAAGGCACCTCTAACAGCTCAGTTGCTTTACTTAATTTTTAGTACTAAATCTGCCTTAGCGAATGATGCTTATTCTTTTTTAATGTTTACATAGTGACAATAGCTTGTTAATTGTTCTCAAAAGCTATTTTCTTTCTTTGGCTATGTAAATGGTGTCAGAAACCTAAGAATTTCAGACAACTCTTTAACCTATCCAGATACTTTGCTTCCAGGTAAGGACAAGCTGGAAGAGCGAAACTCCTTATTAGATAGCAATAGTTGAGGTAGATCTGGTTAGGTTAAATTTAGCTGCCTGGGTTATATGTTAAATTCATTCCACCATAAGAAAAACATTATCAGCTAGTGTTTGTTTCTTCAAAATTTAATTATGGCAGAAAACAAGATAATTAGTTTTAGAAATAATCACCTATAAGCATAGCTTCTTATTACAGTCAGAAACTTCAGAGTGCTGTAATGAACTGCAAAGGCAACTTGCATATAATATTTTTAAAATTTTTCATCAGTTTGTGGATGGAGAAAGTTGTTAATGGCATTTACATATTAAAATACACGTTTTCTGATCATGACAGCTAAGCCACAGCTAACCCAGATAGTGGTTCACTCAAACACATCATACTGCTGTATGTTATGTACATACTGTACCCCTCAAGATGGATGTGGTATAGCCCTGTCCATGGCATGCTACGTGTACACTAATTAGCATATGTAACAGTCCAGTTACCCTGATCATGGTACTGCTCAGATGTGCATCAGTACTTCAGTTGACAGGTAGCACACTCAGAACAATGTGACATACTTGAGGGTATTTCCTGGGTAAGGTAAGTTAAAGATATGCAACATTCCCAGAAAATGTATGCTAAAGTCTAAGCCTTTCCTCTTTGGAAATATCCAGTATAAATGAATTGTGTATTGGAGATCAGCATCCTCTTATAGCCTGTATCCCAGGACTGGTTATATAGCAAATAGATCACAGGCTTTGACTGGTAGGTGCCAGTGGTTCCAGAGGCTCTGGCAACACTATCAAAGTCTCTCAGTGGTTCTGCATTTGGAGCTCCACAGGGTATAAAAGATTCCGAACTTCTTATGTAGGATTTGTACAGCCCACTGCCTGAGCACTAGAGTATTATCAAAGCCATGCCTTTTGACCTCTATGTTTGTGGTAGGGCTGAGGAAGAAAAAAGAGCTCAGACCTACAATATTATCTTATGAGGAACTATATTGAAATCCATTTTGTTTAACTTTATTCCTTTGAATTTAAAGTGTCAAATTTTCCATCTTTCAGTGTAAGAAACTCCCTCATCCCCCACCAAATAAAGACATGTTTATTAGGTTACAATATTTATGGTACTTATAAGAACCTTTAATTTAAAAAAAATTTTTTGTTCAGACTTAAGATGCAAGTCTTTTTAGAAGAATTTGGTCTTTAAACAGTGCATCCTGTATTTGAAAGAATACAGTATATAGCAATTAACACCAAAGCAGCATGATTTTCATTAATACTACTGCATTTTGCCATTATATTGAGTATGAAAGTGGAATGGACATAACAGATATCAACTGGTATGTTACCTTCAGGAAGATGGGAGGGAATATTTTCAGGTGTAAGCTACATTTGCATTGTGTTTTTGATACTATGTTCTGGACTAGTAAAATGTTCAGCCCAAAAGAATGCTTTGTGTTCCCTCATGAGCTCATCCATCAGTTGCTTTGGGGTGAAGGGTAAAGCATGTGTGACCCTTCCCAAAACACAGAACACACAAAAGCATCATGCTCCCATTCTGTACCGGAATGCCCTCCTTGATGCTTCAGCAAAAGCAGTACTAAACAGAAAATCAAATAAGCTACTAAATGGAGCTCAGTTTCTCAACACTGGTCTCTCAATTGGCAGCACAAGGAGGTTGCTACCTCTTACCCCTTTGCAGGGAGTCACACGTGCAAGAGGCACTTCAGAAGAATCACCTATATAGTGATGTGCCAAAGAATTGCAGTGAAGATGGCTCAACATGGACAGTTATGACACCAACAAGCGCCATCAGAAAACCAAAGATCTGAAGACTGAATACAAGTAGGTACTGGTTTCTGACAATGTTTTGGGTGTAAAAAGGATCATGCCTATTATGTGGTGCTGTGGAGGATTCTTTTATGGCATGAGAGCATTAAGCCGCATTTAATTGCTGACTCCAGCCATTTTTTTGGGAATGATAAAGAAAGTGGCCTCGTGTGAAAATGCAGGAACAGGAGTTGGTCTCAAAGAGAGTAGATAGCAGGAAATGACAGTTCCAGAGACCCATCGCAGGCAACCAATTCTCACAACCTTTGTCACACAAATGTTATCCTATGTGTCCCATCTCTCTAATATTCAAAGTGGTTGTAAATCATCATTCTCTCCATGGCCTGAAGTGTGTAGCATCCTTTTCCCCCTGAAGAAATGTTTGGGGTCTGGCTGTAACCATTTCCTGCTGTTCCAAATCCCCACCCACACCAAACCTGTGCACGTCAGGAGTGCACACGTTCCTCAGTGAGACACGGTTTGTAATGGTGCATGTTGTGTATTTGGACTCGAATCATACCAGCTACATTGGTTTTACAGATACCTTTGTCCTCCCCAAGGATCTGCCTACCTGCAGTAAGCAAGCCTGACATCTGCAGTGTGTGTCTTCTCTGAGATTCTATCATTGCCTCTCAGCCAGAGAAAATTACCTTGCCATTGCAGGCTGAGCATGCAAATGATGTGGCTCCAATATTGGCACAGATAGATAGTTCAGCTGCATCTTAAACATTGACAAGACAATCCTAGTATTCAATATAACAGTGCATGGAGAATATTGACCTATTTGTTTCTCCATGTTATGGCTTCATGACGTGTGATATGGCCTGAGAACCTTTGCTGTTGTTTTGTGTCTGGAAACTGACTTGTAAAAGGAGACCTTGAGCTATCATATGACTTAATGTCCAATAACTAGTCATGCGCTGCTGCTCCTATCCCAGAAAACACCAGAGAGGCTAAGCTGCAAGTCAGGTTGAGGTGAGTGTCTAGACAACACCTATTGGCAGGGTACCATAATAGCTCCATACTGTAAGAGCTATACTCCAGTGTCACTAACTAACAACTGGCCATGCTTCAGCTCCAACATCAGCGTAATTTTAAGCAGAGTAAACTCCAATGTACATGATACCAGTGTAAGTGTATTATATATCCACATCCCATATCCTCATTTTGCTACAGCTGTAGAAATGAGTGCCAAATGCTACTATAAGTGAGAATGAAAAAGAAATAGTGTGCTGAGAATTAGGTGAGAATAAATCTATTTCAAGATTTTCTCCTTGAATTTTTGCTATGCAGTGCACTTGTTTTGCAATTTAGTTTACTTGTGAATCTAGTCAAGATGCTAAATGAGTCCAAAGTACTTCACACTTAAATACTGGCTTGTGCAGATAGACATGGCATTTATGGGCTCCATATAGTTCAGAAATAGACTTAGATACTGAACCCTATTCTCTTTAGAGGGAGTATTAGATAGAGCTGTTTGTGCTACACCTTTGTCCTTATAAAAACTGATAGTTAGAGACCATAAATTGCTTTAGAGTAGGTCTGGAATGACTTTATAATGTCAATGGACTTATTCTGGATTCTGTATCAGTGTAACTGTAAGCAGAATTTCACTTTTGAATTTTAGTTTTTCATTTTTGAATGGTTTTATGCCTTCACATAATTAGGTTAATGTAGTTCAACAGGTTTGTATTTGATCTAGAATTACTTCTCTTTACCCCATGGTTTTAATGTCCACTACTGGGCTTGAAGGCAAGAAATTGTTCTAGCTTAGCCTGCACCTATTTCTCAGATTTGGGAAAGGGCATTTTATACCCAAAAGCTTGTCTAGTATTTTCTCTAACTATACAGTTGATCTAATAAAGGACATCATCAAACAAGTCATTAATTTTAGGACATTATATTAGGACATTTTTTTTGGATATTTGCTAAAAATAAGCAAATGGGCCCTTTTCCTACATCTTTTATTTATTAATGTTATTCTGTTTTTCAAATATTTCCGTTTCCACTGTTAGTATTTGATTACATTTTAACTAGTTCGGATGACTTCACCAATATTTTTCAAGTACATCTTGATAGAAACAAAAACGATTAAGTCACTGCACATTTATTTCTAACTGGAAAGTACTTAAGGTTTTTTTGGCTATTTTTTTGCAGTGCAAGCTGAACTTCGCTACTTTACATGCAAGTCAGGATGCCATTATTACTACTGCCACTACCCAGTTTAAACTTGAGAAACACTAATTATTCCTTGCTTGAAGCTAGAAGAAGCTTTTACCACTGTGCTTGAGTGATTTATTTTTTTCTCAAGGCAAATTTGCATTCTTGAGTGAAGGCAATAGTGATCAGTCAGTAGAATCAAGTCTGAATTAATCTCGCATGATCTTGAATGTTTCTATTATGAATGGTAAAAGGAAAAGTTTCCTATACTGGAAATGAGACAAGAATCTATTGATTTCTTGAGAAGCATTAGGTATCATTTATAGCAAGGCAGAATAACTTTGAAAGTGGAGACTGTTGTTCTGCTATAGACTTTTTGTGCTTATTTATTTTAACAACAATAATGGATAGTGTCAAGTTAGAACAAGAATTTTTATTTTGTATAGAATATGAACTGCATATTTGGAGTTTGCTTGCTTTTCTTGTAGAATTAGATTTGGAGATTAAGATCTGCCAATTGCCGTGTGAAGCTTTATAACAACCTTTTATTTATGTACAAACACTTTACTGGCAGACAAAGAAATTTGCCTCTTGAAGGTTGCCTCACAAATAAAATCATGAAGAATTCTATTAAAATGTGATGGTGTTGTTTTTAAAGGTAAACTCCTTTTAACAACTGTAAGTACAAACCTTTGTGGTAATGTGTGTTAGTCCACTTTAATAAAGGAAAATTAATTTATTTATGGTACAGACGTAGTTTGCCACAGGATGAAATGGGCAATGGCTTTGCTGTGACTTAGTTGCTGTAAATACCCATGTATATGTTCTTGCCCATGGTAAATACAAGTGGTGTAATGGTAAAACACCTAATTGGAGTGTAACCTCCTAAAAATGTCAAATGAATAATATTACTTAAAAATACAATTTATAAACAGCTTCATCCTTCATCAAGCAGGATTAGCATCCGTCATAAAGCCTCCTTCATTATTAGCATGGATTATAATAACCAAGTTGTACTTGCTCTTAAGGTCATGCAGATTTGTCAGCAGAAGTAAAAATTATAGCATTAACAAAAAAGACTAAGAACTTAAAGACTGTGTAGGTGGGAAGATATAAAAGAGAATATTTTAAATTCTGATTTCCTGTTGAAGAAGAAACATTTAAAAGTACTAAGATTATATTATGTGAGTTAACAATAAATATCCTTTCTTCATAGAAGAGATCTGCTGGAAAGATGACTTGCTGGAATCTTATTTAATTAGAGTTTATATTTTCTCCCACTGGAATCAAAGGTAAAATTCCCATGAGTGTACCTCTCAACTCTGGGGGTGTTTGTTATAGCCACTTCAGCCTAAGGACATAGGCAGACAAGGTCCTTTGGGTAAATGTGATATTTTTTACTAGACCAACTAAATAGATGGATGGCAGGCAGGTTATAATGTGCCATAAATCCAATGTCTATATTTAGTCCACAATTTTTTCCTACCAGCTCAACACATTTCTTTAAAAAAGTTCTTTCCATCTGAAATTCAAGTAGACAGTATGAACCTTACTTACAGAAAAGGTTTTGGTTTTTTTTTTGGTAGAGGGGAAGCTTTTAGGATACCTTGAGAGAGGCTAATCTGCAGATGTGGAATGATAAGAAAAATCAGATGTTGCATTATTTCAAAAAGGTTTGTGATGTTTCCTGTAAAATCTTAACAACAGCCTGACCTAGATATGTCAGTATTTTGGAGATAATTTGCACTTGTGAATTTTGGGCAGTTAGTGCTGTGAGGCACCACAGCAAACTCTATCCACTTTGCCAAAAGTCCTGTGGAGAACATAAATATCTAGCCTGTGTCCTTGTCAAGAGCCTTCAAAAAATAAACCAGTGACTGAGACTGTTTGCCATAGTGATAGTTCTTCAGAAATTATAAGCAACATCCTGCTTCTGTCTCCTGTCCTTTCCATTTGCACTCCAGCACAATCCATAACACATCACTCAGCTTCCTATGTTTGCAAGCCCAGCCATCATCTTTCTCCTTCTTCCCAGCTGCAAGGCTGGCTGAGTAGATAATGCTGTGAAGAATCTTCACCCTTCACCCACCCTCCTGAGATGCCTGTTTGTACCAGTGACTCAGCCAGGAGTGTTGTCAGGAGAAATTGCCCCTACTCGTCTCCCAGGACCTAACCATATACAGCTTCTCCTGGGAAACTGGAGTTTGAGGGTATTGCAGTCACTGACTGCAGTGCAGCATAGATGTATCCAAGTTAGCTGTAAAATTAGCTTTAAACTAGATAGCATAGCTACTGGTCTTTGTCTGTCTGTGGCAGCACAGAGCTTGGGTAGATTTGAAAACCTGCCCAAGAAGCAGGGTAAAGTCCCTTGTGCTGAGCTTCGTTCTCCTGAGGCTAGGTTGCTACCAGTACCAAAGCCCAGTGGTTTAAAGTATGCTGGGTATATTTATGTTGCACTGCACTTGCTGCTGCAGCTTGTACTGTAAGAATATCTCGAATCCCAGGAGGTCTATTGCAGAGCCCAGAATAGAAATTCTCAGAATCCAGGACAAGGCCTTAACCAAAATAATTTTAATTTTACTTCTCTTTTTCTTTCTTTTCTTCTGTTGTTCTTTTTAGCTATTCCTTTTTCTTACCTTTTCTTTCTTCTCTTTTCTTCTCCCCCCCCCCCCACAGCTGCTTCTGGTTTAGAGGAACAGATTCACCCAAATCAGTAGTAAACAGACTGGGTAGGTGGCAAGTTAGCAGGTGGCTGTAGCAGCAAAAATATACATGACCTTCTGTTGCTCCTGTGAGGTTCTGCTTCACAGAAATCCCTAATCATCAAGAGAGCTATAAGTCACAGACAAGCCAAAATGCATGAACAGAAAGGGAAATTATTCAGCTGGCAGAGAAAGCAAACCTGTTCTCTTTATCTTTTCCCCATCTGTTGGCCTGTACTGAAAAGCTGAGGAAACAGCCACTGGGGATTCCCAATCTGTTGGCAGCCCTAAGTGATTATTTTGTTTTATTTAATTTGGTCACATTGCTTGATCTCTGTATTCCAGCAGGACTTTGGTTTATTACTGGCAGCTCGTTTATCCCTTATATCCATTGTTTATTCTAGGGCTACAGTTTCAGACAATGTAACCTAAAGCTGTTACCCAATACAGGCAACCTAAAACTGCAGTGAGTACCTTGTAATATTTTTGCCACCTCAGTCTGAAGAAATAATAATGTTTGAAAGGAGTCAGCAAAGTATTGTACTAGGAAAAATGCCTTTCAGAGCTGTAAATATGCTACCCATGTTATGACAATCTGGAGTTTTTTGTGTTTATTTTTTGTATGTATAGTACATGCTGTGAATTTTACATTTTGCCTCTTAATGTTACAACCTGTAACAATTATTAATTTTATTCAATTTATTATATTTGAAGTCTTTGTTTCTGGGTATGACAAGATTGAACAAATGTTCAATTCTGTGACTGGCCTAAAGTAGTTCAGTTTAAATATACACAACATGAAATGCCCGATTTTAATTTTTTTTTTATTTTTTTTTACATCTTTAATAGCTGTGGTATGAAAATGAACAGAAGTAATTTAGGACTGTAAAAGAAGCATTTAGCAAAAAAGGGGACCTACCTTTAGTTCATATACCTAATAGTAGAAATCAGAACTGAAGCTAATACTGATTATTTGTTTGTAATCAACTAAAGTCTACAGTATTTGTAGGAGAG
Source organism: Alligator mississippiensis (assembly GCF_030867095.1). NCBI lineage: Eukaryota > Metazoa > Chordata > Crocodylia > Alligatoridae > Alligator > Alligator mississippiensis. The sequence continues at coordinate 82,740,687 of NC_081824.1, read as the reverse complement.
CTGACCTAGTCTTCTTGGACACTTGAATATCTACCGTGATGTGAAAATCTAGAAAGATATCACTTTCTTGCTTTCTTAACATTTTCCTAGGTCTATCCCACTCAGTTAGTCACAGTCTGGCCGAGTTTCATAGCATTCCAGCTTGATGCCAACATATGGAAGAGTTCAGTCACTCTGTTTCAACAGACTGTTGCTTCATTAAGACACAACACCTCATATGATTAGGGACCTACTTAAATCATGGTTCTGTGATTATTGTGGAAACTGCAAAAAATGGCATTTTCTGTGAGCACCATGAAAAATGACATTTTCTGTGACTATACCATGTGTGGCATTGCACCCCCAAAATACAAAGGAAGTTCAGAAATCTCTTCAGTCCTAGGTTTGAGAGCACATGGTTTGAGAAAGACCTGAGAGGCTAAGCTGGTGATGTAGACTTAGTGAAGGCACCAGTCAGGAAAGCAGAAGAGTTTTGGTGCCATCTTTTAAGAAGCCATATGCAATGCTGCAGTCTGAAGATGAGTGAAAAGAAATCCAAGAAAGCTAAATACATTTCAGCTCAGGATCATGCAAGGCAGTTCCCTGTAGGAAACCTGCATGCAGATGGTGGTAAATTGTTTTGTTCATTGTACAGTGTGACTGGATGTATTGAGGAAAAACTGTATTGATCGGCTTTTAGAGTCCAAATCACATATAAAGTGAAAGGCTGCTGCAGAGGCTGAAGGTCAGAGCAACAAACAAGCGACTATGTCCACAATCTTTAAAAGAACCACCAAAAACAGTTTGACAAGAAGAGAGGCTATTCTCGCTAGTGGAGGCATTCATGGCTGTCAACATTCCTCTGGAGAAAATTGATAACCCTAAATTAAGGGACTACCTGAACAGACATGTGCCAAATGCTGGCAGTTTCTCATGTGCGAACAAACTTCGCCAAGATTATTTATCAGGAGCAATTGCTTCATAAATTCAGTCTACAAAATCTACATTGGCAAAATATGAATCAATCTGGATTGTAACAGATGAAGCCACAGATGCCCAAGATAACTATGTTCTGAACATTTTATTTGAACCTGGGAACTGGACAGACGGTGACCTGCCTATTTTTTAAATAGAGCTGCTTCACTTTGCACCTGTCAATTTTTCTTCTGTGGCACAAATGGCAGTGAAGGCTGTTGTTAAACTATGGCTTAGAATTTAACAAGATCTTAGCTTTTCTTTCTGATAATGCAATGTATATGTGCAAAGCTTTCTCTGATGTGCTCCATGGAATGATGCCCAACACCTGCAATGCACACATCCTTTCTTTAGTAAGTGACATCTTGTGCACATATTTTTCTGATGTGGATAACCTGGTTTCCTCTTTTTAAAAAGTGTTCAAACATTGTCCAGGCTGTAAGCTTTGATACAGGGAGTCCATCACCAATCAAAGTGGGGATCTACATGCGACTGTGTCACTTCCACCTGAACCAGTGCTTGCAAGGTGGAATTTGTGGTTTAATGCAGTTCATTACCACACAAAGAATATGAAGTACTACCAGCAATTTGTGTGCAAGGAGCTTGAAATCAGACCTGGCACATGGTTCATGCTTAAAATATGTGATCTCTTAAAACAGAGTGACGTTGAAGATCCAATTAAGTTTGTGGCTGAACATGCAATCTGGTTCATGGAGCTGCTAACGTGGTTTGAAAGTTGGCAGACTTTGATCCACCAAACACACAAGCTGATGGATTTGATAAGTTGGGTTGAAGACATGGCATCACAACAACTTTCAAACTGTCAATGTGAAAACCAGCATCAGTTCAAGTAGGTTCAGTCACTACTGCTGGATTTATGACCCAGATACCTTGTTCTGGGCAGACCCAAACCCTCAGACATTAGTCTCTGTTGTTATCATACTGTCCACATTCTGTCCTGTCAGTATATTCATGTGTTTCATAAGCCCATCACGTGCACACATCCTAATTTGGGCTTTTCCAGTATCCTTCTAATTTGGTCTGTTCTCCCAAAACTGGCTCTGCACTTGAGCACTGTGACCTGGTGCCACCTTATCACATGTTATGGAGCAGTGTGGAACATGTCTTCAGTTTCCCAGTCTGTGTATATGCTTGCCTTGAGGAAACTTTCACAAACAGGCTTTTAGAAATCACTTAACCCTTGCCATTGCCCTGGACAACTGTTCTCATACATATCTACTTTACCAACAAGCCAATTCCCCAAATCAAACTTCTAAATACCATTTTCTAACCATCAACTACCACCATAGTTTAAACCACTGGCTGACTCCTTTTCTAGTGCTGTTCACATTTTTTATTCCAATAAAGTGCCTTTTGACCCTCTGCTATTGAAATAAATCCCTGGATGGCTGCAAGATCAAGAAATGTGCTGCTTACATGAACTTTGTCAAAGAGTGCTATATGCTTTTGACTAGGACTGTGTTTTGGGAGTCTGTTTCTGATCAGTTTCCACATCTCTACAACTTGGCAAAACATTGCCTTACCATTCCATGGATGTGGAATATGTGATTTCAGTGCATGGACAAGTGTTCATACTGCAGAGACAGAGGATGTCAGCTGCAACTGCCGGTGGATGCTGCGTGCTAGCATTTAACAGCTAACATGAATTGTTTCTATCAAGGTTAGTACTATTTATTATTACTAAACTTTTTGTAGAATGCTAATAATAAATTGTGATGATATTAGTTACAATTCATATTGTGTATAAATTTATATTTATATTATGTTTAAATTTAGATGTACATTTAATACTTAGATTTATAACTGAGGTAATTTATTTGATATTTCTGCAGACTTTACTGTTCAATTATGCCATGGTTTTTGCCTTTTGGTCAATCAAAAGCAAGGGGCAGGGCTGCATGGATCCTTTGGCCAATCAGCAGCAGGAGGAGGGCTTGCCACAAAAAGCCCACAAAATCATCTCTGCACATTGTGAGCAAAAGTCCTTCTGCACTGTGAGCAAAAATCCCTTTGTCTTGCTGAGATTTATGTAGGTCCCTACTCATATGTCAGGGGATGACAAAGGTTCACAATCATCCACAAAACTTCATGGCCTTTGCCTAATTAGGACAGCATGCTAAATTGCAATGTTTAGGCATGGGTTTTATGAATTTAGGCCAGGATCTTATTCAGAGACTACTTAATAGGCCTACAAGCTATTCTTTTTTGTATCCACAGAAGCTCAAAAACAAGCCATAAGAATAAGGATAGAGAATGAAATACATGTGATAGATTCAAGTCCTGTGATGTCATTCAGATACCACAGTGATAGGTGTGGATAAGAAACTAAAATGGACTAGAGAAGGGTAGAACAGTATAGAATTTATGATCTATATTTATCTCCCTAATGAGCCAAGTAATGAAAACAGTATCTTAGTCGAATATAGCCCCATTTTTTTCTGTCAGGAAATGATTGGACAATTGGACAAATACAGAGAGGGTAAAATAAAAAATACAGATTTGTTTTGGAAGTCAAAATTTACGTTTATTGTAGTGTGTGCAACCAATTGTAAAAGGAATCACAAGATACAAAAGAAATGGCCAGAAAATATTTTTTGTTTTTGGATCAGTGAAAGAGTTAACAATAATCTTGTACAGCAGAGATCCTTGGTGTTCACTTATTTGACTTTTAAATGAAGACAGAACTAGAACCCTTCAGTAGTTTCATAGTGGTAGAAAATGAAGACCCAAACCATGCTCTTAATTAACCGGGTCAGGAGCAGAGATATAACTGGGCAGTTCTGTATCTTGCATGGTGGCAGTGGCATACAGGACAGCAGCCATAGTCAGGCTACTGGGGATGGTGGAACACCGAGGAGAGCAGTCATGGTGGTGGCTGCTATTTTTGCAATCCTCCCCCCTCTACAATTGGGTGCTCAGGCCTGGTGGCATACCCCACCCCCCAACCTAGTTACACTAATTGTTTGGAGACTAGGCTCATAATGGATAGGCAGGCCTTTGTGCATGGGCAGAACTCCACTGACTCTAATAAGGCTCACTGCTCATTGGAGGATTGCAACAGAGCAAGAGAGACGTCTCTAATCAGCCAATGATAATCTAGTCAGATATTCATAAGCTTATGCCACTACATTGTAGGATATGCTGGGGCTCAGATGCTAGTTCAGTTACTCTTGTTTCTGTTTTAATTAAAAATATAAAACAAAAAAAAAAAGTCATAATGATCAGCTGGAAAGAGTAAAGGAGCACTAGCTAGCTTCATTTTAAACAACCTCTTTACCTGATGTTCTTATCTTTTGTTTGATATCTGACATTGGCATATGATGATCTATTCAGAGGATGAGAAGGCCTCCACTGCCTGGGTATGTTTGTTTGTTTTTTTTAATAAAATAAACTCAGTAAAATAAAAAGCAGTTGTTTGAGTTTGCTTCTTGCTGTTTTGTGGCGTCTTACAAGAATCATGTAAGAATTGTCTTACAATTGTGGTGTCTTACAAGAATTGCAACCTTTAGAAGGAAGAACATACCTAGAGGATGGCAGCATGTAACTGTCTGTGTCGGCTGGACCCGTGGTAGCCTGAGAGAAGCTCATGGTTCTGTGCTATAGTAAGAGATGTCTTTTATATGGTGAGATATCTGTGGATATCTGAGGACCAGACCCAATGCCACCTCTCTTAGTTTTGGTATATCGACATATATCTATTGTTCTAAATAAAACACTAAGACTTTGAACTTGCAATGTTTGTATTTAGTATTTGGTTTGGAGTTTAGAGGCTTTCTTATTTGCAATTTGAAGAGTACATGCCATGGAGTGATCATGGAATGATAACACTGTACAAAACTGTGCGGAAATCAGAGAAGTATCACAGCATTCATTGCATATGACTATTTATATTCTCACACCATTCCCAGCTGAAGACTCAGACCTTAAAGTTCTTTTGCATTGTGCTTATTACTGTTGCTGCTATCAATCTGGTACCTGCAGATAGACTTGAAAACTAATGTTTTAAATTAGGGCATGAATTTGATAAGCAGATATAGGGAGAGCAACTATGGCAGTATGAGAGTCATCCTATAACAAGGATTGTACTCTTTTAGAACTAAGAATAGCATGTCATTTCAGCAGCTGTATTTTACCTGAGATTGCTAAATCTGTAAGTGATAATAATAGAGATGGTTTTTAAAGCAGAGATGAACAAGACACCACACCTTGGAGTTATCTCAGAAGACAAAAAATGAGTAAGTCAGTAATGATATGTCTGGTTTTTGTGTGTATATTTCTCCATTAGGTAAGCATGCTATTCATTTAAACCTTTCTTCCCAATTTTCCATATTTGTTATATATTACATAAATGACATATAACAAGGTATTATATGTACTTAAATATGAAGTGAAGCTCCAAAATGTCTGAATCTGGTTTACAAATTACAGAGAGCATTAATTCTGAACGAATTTTAACACTAAATGATATTTAGTTTTTATGCTGCATGTTTTGCTTATAAGATGCTGCAGAATTGCAGGATCTATAAGCCAACCTTTGAGTTCACAAACCTGAGTTTGCTTTTTTCTTTTCAAGATATATGTTCTTTTGCCAAGTTCTAGCGTAAAAATGAAAAACCAATATTGTCCAATAGCAAAGGAACCGTACAGCTGCAGTAAGAATGTGGGGTAGGGAAGATCAAAAAATCATTTGTACCAGGGGAGGATCTAGGTGTGTTATGTGATGATGCACTGCATGTACATCCCCCTTTTGCAAAATCCTAGATCCACCTATGCCTCCCACCACTTGCACTTCTAAAATACAAGTACATCTTGGGGAATATGTAGAGAATTACCTTGCCACATTCTTAATCCAGCTTTGTATACTGGCGTGACCATGAAGAAGAAAATCTGGGTATATTTTGCGGAGGTGAGGCAATGGGAAAGTTATTTTTCAAGCCTAACAAAAGAAACAAAGAGCAGCTCTCTCTGTTCTTGTTAAAATATTTCACCCTTCCCATGACTAGAGCTTACTTTAGTATGGTGCTACAGTTACCTGTTATTGCTAGAGCAGCACTGCTTGCAAGGGGAACTCACTTCCTGGGTCACCCACCCATACTTCTAGGATGCCACAGAGGATGCACTATGCAATCCCCCCACTCCCACCCACTGCTCAGACCCCTTCTATCAGCTCCAGCAGTGAAGAAGTAGGAGAAGAGCAGGCAATGCTAAATAGTGAGAGCACTGAGTGGAAATCCTGGGCCCTATTCCAACTCAGATCCTTCCTTGCTTGAATCTGAAAAGCCAGTTCTGGGTGAGATCTTGGAGCCCCACTTCACTCTCTGTACCTTGAGGTGGGAGCCAATTTTCCTAAACCCTTTGCCTGCCCCCACAACCAAGGGCACTGGTACACATGACGGGAGTTTAGTCCCTCACGATTGCATTCTATGCCCCCTAAATTGAAGCAGTGGGTTTTATTTTTTCATTACTGGGTACGTCAGCACTCTTGAATCTCATGAAATGCTCGGTGCGCTATTCACAGACAGAAAATTACTGCAGAGGGCACCGCATAGCAATCCTCCCTGCTGATGTCTTTGTATTAAATTACAGTAGGCAGCACCCTGTATACTGATATGTGCAGATGACCAAAAGTGGTGTGATTTCATTACTTTAAATTAATGAAACAACAATTTATTAAATTTAATTGATTTTTACACATTTGAATTTTTTTCACCAATATTTTTAATTTTTTAATTCTTATTTTATCTTTATTCTTTTTATTCCTACCTTTATCTTTATTTGTATTTACTTTTTATTTTCCTATTTCTGTGTCATCAAGTAAACTTTATTTTATGGGTAAATGTGCTTTTTTTTTTTTTTTTAATTTCAATCAAACAACCACCCCTGCAAACAGGGTGCTGAAATTCTACTATCGCTTATAATATATGCACAAATCTGCACTGTGTGAATGTCTTGTATATACATATCTTCCCATACATATTGGACTGTTGTGGTATGCTAATTGGAACTCCAATAATGAGCTCCCTGCATTATTTCACTGGGGGTCCCAATCCTAGAAGATGCCTGGAACCGCCCCCCCTTCTGCACCCAGATTCCTGCACCATTGGGGATCATTGATTTACTTATTCAGCTCAAGCTTCAGTGCCTATAATGATCATCACTTTAGGGATTTCCTACACACACACAGAGCACATGGGAAGAGTAAGCAGCTGCTCGCCCACCATATCCATAGACCTGTGAGGGCCCCATGCAAGAGTTGCCCCAGCCTTGGACCAGAATTTAGCGGTGAGTGTGGTCACACAGCTGCTGGGGGGTGGGGCTTTGTTTCCAAAGGGGGGAACGAGATGCCTGTGCCGTCTGTTTACAGCTACCACAGGTAAAGAGGGTTAAAAATGCCTGTAAAAAAAAGTAGAAGCCATGTCTGTACTGCCACTGGACCTGTGTGCCCGGGTAGTACTGTGGCAAGGAAGTTTGGCACCCTTCAGTGGCAGTGGCAGCCTGCCATCTGCCTGTGCACATATCTGGCACAGGGCAGCTGCCACAGTGCTGACTTTTGCCTTAGGACCATGAAGAGGGCTGGAGGCCCAGAGCCCTGCTGCCCTCACAGCCTGGCTGAGGCAAAGTGGCAGCTGCTACAGGGGCTCAGAAGCTGGCTAGTATGGAGGAGGGAAGAGCAGGCCCCTGGAGGGGGACAGGCGTCCAAGCCAAGACCACCCCTATGTGCAGCAGCCACACAGCAGTGCCAGGCTGCACTCAGGATGGCCGGCAGGAGGGAACAGGGGAGCCCATGCTACGGGGAGGCTGCAGCTGGGTGGGGGGTCTGGAAGAAACAAATGCCTAGCCCCTTAATATGGCAGGGGGGTCCTCCAGTGGGAGGGGAGTGCTCAGGGAAAGAGCAGGGCTGCACACAGAGGGGACAGCCTCAGGAGTGCCCTGAGGGCCAGCTTCTCCCCTTCCCCCTGGCATTTCCTGGCTCTGCCTGGCCCAAGCAGTTCTTGTGTAAGGGGGGACTGCAAACACTGAGTTCCAGCGGTAGGTAATGTATTTCAATATAATTGGTGCATTTCACCCCCCATACACACACAGCTATTGGCAACTAGTGCCTCCTGAATGGGGGGGGGAAGCACCTGCAGGTGCCACCAGTGGGGGCGGAGCTAGTAAGCTCCTGCAGGTGCCACTGGTGGCAGCAAGGGCAGAGCTGGTGAGCTTCCATAGGCACCACTGGCAGTGGCCCTGTCGGGGGTGGGGGGGCATGCCTCACCTACACATTGCCTACGCACAAAGCAAAGGAAAACCTTTAGACTTCATCCCTTTCTGGCTCCCTGACCCTCCCTCACTGTCACTGCAACCTGTCCCCCTCCCCACAAGAGACAATGTACTTAAGAAACAGACAGAAGTGTTGCAATGAGTTTTTAAATTTTATTTATAAAAACACTCAACAGAAACTGCTGAATGGTAAGTGTTATTATTTAGTGCTTTGTTAGTATTGGCACTCTGTCCTAGCCAGTCGAGAGAGTATTTTGGAGTGCTTGTACACGTGATGCACAGGTGATGTACATGTAACAAAAATTTCCCTTTGTGTGGCTTAATGGCATTACACTTTATATGTACATGAGTTTTTGGCAATTTAAATGAGTTTGCATCATCACAACTAATCCCCAGCCCGATTATAGTTCAGTTTGCAACAACACAACTTGGAACGGCACAGCCATTAATCTGTCACATGTACATGGCTAGTCACTGAGTGATGTGCAGTGAGCCCTTTTGTCCATCAGTTCTTGCTAATATAACCCGGACCGTACTCCGAGAGGAACCCCCTCTCCAATCGAAGGGATCAAAGCAGGTGTACAAGTGCTGTGGGAGGTGTAGGGACTTTCCTCCTCCTATAGAGCAGAGCCAGACCACCAATGGGGACTTAACCATGTACCTTTTAATGAGAGAACAGTACTGGGAACATACCAGGCATAAATCAGGGGGTATATGGGACCCTACAATGCCCCAAGGGGGCAGGATTCAACAAAGGTTAGACGCTTACAATCACTGACAAAAGACAGGGTGAACAAAATATAAAACACAAACATCAGAGCAAACAGTACCGGTTGGTGAAATATAAAAAGGCACAAAATACAAAATGTCAAATGACAAGGAAATGTAGGGCCTAGGTACCTGGAAGGTGCGGGGGGAAGGGAAAAACACAATGGCCCCTTTCCACTGCAAAAAGTTTTGCTCCTTGTTAGCTCACTCATCCCAAGTCACCCCAGCTGGGGCTTGAATTTGAGTCTCCCACATGGTAGGCAGAAACACTGCCACACAACCACCACTGGTGCAACTGCTCCAAGCTGCTAGGGGTCTTGACCTTCCTAGAGCCCCGGCCTTACGTCAAGCTGTCTGGCCTCTTATTGGAGAAGCTGGAAGCAGAGCTGGGAACCTCTCAGGTCGCTGCTCAGATCCTTGCTGGAGTGGGGGAGCCTCTTCTGCCAGCCACATGCTGCACTACTGCTGGCCCAGCTCTTTCCTCATGGTCCCTTGCTGGTCTGCCCCTTGAGTCAGCCATGCTGCCCCTTTTATCCCCCTCCAGGTGACCCAAGGGGCCAATCGGGGGACACGGAGGGTGAGTCTCGAGGGCCTGATTGGTGAGGAAAGGGAATCCCAAGTCCTCCAATCATCTTTTACCTCTTTAAAACCCCTGGGCCAAATTATTACCAGATTGGTGAGGAAAGGGAATCTCAAGTCCTCCAATCATCTTTTGCCCTTTCAAAACCCCTGGGCTAGGTCACTGCCAGCTAGTCCATCACACTACAATTTTTGTATAGTGAACCCCCCTGTCCATCATGTGTTGCTACAATTTGCAGATATTTGTATATAATGAATGTTTTAGGACATCGGGTGTAGCTGCAGAGCTGGACATGAATCAGTCTTCTGACCTCTTATTATTATTTTATTAAATATAGAATTCAAAGATACCAAGTTGTTGTTGTCATCTCCTATTTCTTTAGTGTTCAGCGCTGATCGATCAGTGGCCTACAGAGCACCATCACTGCCTGTAGCAGCCAGAATGTGTGCAGCCAAGCACTTCTGCACAATTGCTCCCTGACCAGCATTTCACGCTGATCGCGGGGGGACACCATACCCTGCCTGTCCACATCTCTGTCTGGCTGCTGCCTCCTGCACTTCCACAGACCAGGAGTCACTGAAAACCTCCCCCCTGGTCTCACATAATATTGTGGAGCACACAGACTGCCACAATCAATGCCATATTTTTTTCTGGCTCTACCTTGAGCCTATATTTCAGTGATCTCATTGTGCTTTCAGATGGCCAAAGGTGCACTCAACAGTCATTTGGCATTTGTTGAGGTAGTAGTTGAATGCTGTCTTTTGCTGGCCAGTAATTTGTCCTCCATATGGCTTCACAAGCCAAGGCAGGAGGGGATAAGCTGCATCTGCTATGATAAGCAGGGGTACAGTAGCATTGCAGATCACTGCATTGGGGACCCTGGGTGCATATTGTCTTTTCTCCATCATGCTAGACAGTGGTGAGTTTTGAAAGACATGCACATCATGAGTGCTGCCTGCCCAGCCTGTATAAAAGTTAGTGAACCACTCTCAGTGATCAACCACAGCCTGGAGGATCACCAAGGTAAATCCCTTCTTGTTGGTGAATGACTAGCTTCCCTGGCATGGGTATAAGGCTGGGATGTGTGTGCTGTCCAGTGCACCCATGCAGTGGGTGCATGGACTTGAAGCCTTCAACAACTTTCCTGGGGTTATGGAGACAGATGAAGCTGTTTGCCACAGCATCCTGCAGCAGCTGGCATACCTCACATACTGTCACCCCAGTCATCCAGGGAGCCATGCTGAACTGGTTCTCGATGAAGTGGTGGCTGGTGGGAATGGCCAGTTTCATGATGGCTGTGGCCACCCTCTTTTCTGGTGCAATGGGGTGGCACATGACAGTGTCCTGGCACTCAGTGTATGGCAACAGCAGTGTGATTATGTGCAAAAATGTGTCCTCGCTCATGCGGAAGCTTTTGAGTCACTGCTGATCATCCCAAGTTGACAGTATGATACATTCCCACCAGTCAGAGCTGCTTGCAGGGGCCCAGACTTTGCGATTGTTGCTTTGTAGGTTAATCCACAGAACCCTGTCAGCCTTGAGATCCATGGCTTCCTCTCAGTTCTTCAGCCCAGCTTGTGGCCCATTGGCAGGTATAACAGGGCATGAGAAGATGCTACCCTGCATTGGCACCTCTGTAGAGCTGGATGTATCTGTAATGGGCCCTGTCACGCAGTGGGGTGGCCCTAGTGCTGTGCTCTGGTGACATCCCTGCAGAAGGCATCCCACAAAATCTTTGCCTTGACCCAGCACTGCGGTGCCATCCTATTTATGCCCCCACTTGCTCATTCTCCTTGCAACATCAAGGTAGATGTGCCAGTTGGGATGTGGACTGCAGACGAACTGGCACATGACCTCGGGGTCCCCCAGCACCTGCACCAGGATCTTTGTTTCAGCAAAGGTCCAATTGGACCTAGACCTGTGCTCCCCAGTCTTCTTCATTCTCCTTGAATGTCAGACATCTCGGATCAATAAGGGGTACCCTGGGGAGCTGTGCGCTCAATTTATAGGTCTTGAGGTGACTTGGCCAAGGGAAGTTCACCCTTCTCCCACCCTGTTGTGTCTGGTCAAAATTTGGACAGCAAACATACTCTGCAATTGTTACAACTTTTGGCACCAGTCTGCGGGGTTCATCTGATATTTTGGCACCAGGCTGGGTCAAGCCAAGGAGAGAGACTCTGTCTGCACCCGTGGCAACTTTTTGTATCTTATGGGCATGCTTTCTGGACATGTTTTAGCTCTGCTAGGTCCTTTAGCCCTGGTTATGCCATTGCACAGTAGCAGACTCAACACACTCTGGGGCCCTTTGGATGCCTACCACACCAAGTGAAATAGGAGATAACAGATCGGTGTCTTTGAATTCTAAAATAATAACAAGGGGTCAGCAAAAGATTAATTCATGTCGAACTCCACAGCTACATGTGTCCTAAAACATTCATTACACACAAATACCTGCAAATTGTAGTGACACCTGATGGACAAAGGGGTTCCCTACACATCATTCAGTGACTTGCCATGAACACATGACAGATTAGTGGCTGCACCATTCCAAGTTGTGTTGTTGCAAACTGAATTACATTGGGATGGGGATTAGTTTGTGACGATGCAACCTCTTTGAAATTGCCAAAAACTCATGTATGTGTAAAGTGTGATGCCACACACAAGGAAATTTTCATCATGTGTACAAGCACCCCAAGATACTCTCCTGACTGGCTAGGACAGAGTACCAGCAGTCAGTGAAAGCCGACTCACCCCCAAATTCAAAACATGTAGCAGTTTGCTGTGGAAGAACTATTTTTCATTTAATTACCCAGCCAACCACCAAAAGGCTCAGCCAGCTGCTGAACTGCTGTACTCTCAAGATTTATAGGACAACTCACTGCTGAGACCACAAGTCAAACTATTTAGCAGCACCACTGCTTTAATGGCAAATATGAGACAGGTATTCTATTCATTCCCTGGGTATTTTTCAGGCTGAAATTTTTCTGGCAAGTCGAATGCTTTATTACCAATCATATGTAAGATTTCTTAGCTAGAGGACAGAACAGAAATTCTAAAGGGTAATATCCTAGTTAAAAAATGGCACAGGGAGACTCAGAGCTCTAACTGGAAAATGGAAAGCAACAGGATTATCTAGCCTGATGAAAAGTGCTTGAGCAGTAACCTAGGTCACATGGCAGAGGAGAGAGAAAGTAGAATGGTCTGATAAATTGTATCACCTTCAACAGTTTTATTCACTGAATTATTTTTAGGTTTAGCTGCAGTATGCACTGTGTGCATACAATCCCTTGTAGGGGAACTTTTTGCAAAGAATTCTTATTCTAAAGAAAGATCAACTGTCATTGTTCATGGAGCTTTCTAAATTAATCCTCATTCTGTGAAGCCAAAACTTTTTTGAGGGAAGAAAGTGTCATTTCAGAGCTAAATTTTCAGAAGCATCAACAACCAAAGAAGTCACAGCAATAGTCCAAAAAGACCCATTCTTCAAAATAATTTATTTTGTGATTAGCATTTCTTGATAGTTAAGGTTGTGTCCTTGGGCCCGCACTGTTCAACCTCTTCATCAGCGACTTGGATGAGGGGGTGAAAAGCACCTTGTTCAAATTCGCGGATGACACTAAGATGTGGGGAGAAGTGGGCACACTAGAGGAGAGGGACAGGCTGCAATCAGATCTGGACAGGTTACAGGGGTGGGCGGATGAGAACAGGATGGGTTTCAATACTGACAAGTGCAAGTTACTGCACCCGGGGAGGAAGAACCAGCAGCATATACAGGCTGGGGAACTCCCTTCTCATCATCACAGAGGCAGAAAAGGATCTTGGAGTCACTATTGACTCCAAGATGAATATGGGCCGCCAATGTGGGAATGCAGTCAGGAAGGCTAACCGCACCTTGCCATGCATCCATAGATGCATCACGAGCAGGTCCAAGGAGGTGATCCTCTCCCTCTATGCGACATTGGTCAGGCTGCAGTTGGAGTACTGCATCCAGTTCTGGGTGCCGCACTTCAGGAGGGATGTGGACAGCACCGAGAGGGTCCAGAGGAGGGCTACTCGTATGATCAGGGGACAGCAAGGCAGGCCCTATGAGGAGAGGCTATGGGACCTGAACCTGTTCAGCCTCCACAAGAGAAGGTTGAGAGGGGATCTAGTGGCCATCTATAAACTGACCAAGGGGGACCAGCGGGGAATGGGAGAGTCCCTGTTCCCCCGAGCACTACCAGGAGTAACGAGGAATAACGGCCATAAGTTAATGGAGAATAGATTCAGGCTAGACATCAGGAGGCACTACTTCACAGTCAGGGTGGCTAGGATCTGGAACCAACTTCCAAGGGAAGTAGTGCTGGCTCCTACCCTGGGGGTCTTCAAAAGGAGGCTAGATAGACACCTAGCCAGGGTCATTTGACCCCAGCATTCTTTCCTGCCATGGCAGGGGGTCAGACTTGACGATCTGCTCAGGTTCCTTCCAACCCGACCAACTATGAAACTATGACTAGCTTGCTATTAAAACACACCAAACTCTTGAATGCAAAACACTAAATTAACCCATCTCAAATGTAAGCGTCAGATAAGAGCGTTGTAAATCAGTAATGCTTTTACTCAGGAATGACAGAAGAGTCATATGTTTTAGTTTGTCCTACTTTGTATCCATCTCTCTGCCTCTTCCTTAGTTGTGTTATAACAGATATGGATCTCTGGGGTCATTTCCCCATTTGGAGCAGAGAATAGCTGATGTGAAATAAGTAGGCCTGTGCGAAGCGGCTAGTATTCGCTTTAGATTTGGATTTGGTTGATTCAGGGGACAGTGATTTGATTCAGTGATTTGAATCACTGTCCTGATTTGATTCAGCCAAATCTTGGAATCAGCCAGGCCAGGCCCATCCCCTGCCCCTCTCCCAGCCCAGCAATGGCTGCCCTGCCTACCCCAGCTCCCAGCGCTTGGGGAAAAAAAAGCCCCAGATCAGCAGGTGCTGCTGGATGGGGGGCAATCCCTGCTGCCCCCCATTGCCCCCCACTGCATGGAAGGCTCTGCACGAGCCCCTGAAGCCCTGAGGCTGCACCAGGAGTGGTGAGTCCTGAGGCTTTTCTCGGCTTTTTATTTTTTTCTTAAAGGGCTGGAGCCCTGGCAGGTGGGGCAGCCATGGGGGTCCGGGGGAGCAGGGGGCGGTCAAGGGGGCTCATGCAGAGCCCCCCCATGTAGCATGGGGCAGTGGGGATTGCCCCCCACCCGGCAGCACCCGGTGAGCACTGGGGCTTTTTTTTAAAGCACCAAGCTGGGGTGGGCAGGGATAGCCATGGGGGGGCTGGGGGAGCAGGTGGGGATCAGGGGGGCTGGGGGACCAGTAGAGGTCAGGGGGCTGGCAAGGATCCCCCCCATGGTCCCCTTCCCCCTCCCCTGCCACTAGTACTTACCAGCTCAGAGTGGCTGCAGCTCCCTGCTGAATCATCAAAGCTCTCTGAATCTTTGCCAAAGATTTGAAAAGCTTTGAATTGATTTGGACCTTTAAATTGGTCTCCTGATTCAATTCAGATTTGGAGATTGGGTCACCAAATCAGGGCGAATCTCCTCCAAAATCAGTCACCACCTGAAGCTTCACACAGCCCTAGAAATAAGGTGTTTTCTTAGCATATTTTGTTGACAAAATATACAAATGACATAGCAACAAAGGCCACTGCTTCACAAACGTTGTGCCTCTATTACTCTCTCTTTCAGTCCTTGCATTTTTTTTCCCTGGGAAACACCTTGTGGAGGCCTGTACATAAAGACCACACAGACTGAAAATGTGACTCTGGTGGATCTTTTTGTGAAGTTGTTTTGTACTAAAATGTGAACATATGTCTAAAACTGAAGAGCCTGGGTGTACTGTATATGAATTATTGCCCACACTCTACCCCACCAACAAATCCTAGAAACTGCATGATCATTTGGATTTTAAATATGTGCTTGCTTGTTCAGCTGGTTAAAAGCTGAACTGTACTTTATCTCTGACTGGAACCTGACACATTGCAGTGAGGATACAATGCAGGCAAAATTACTCTGTTCTTGATATTCCTCCTGTGTCCCGCTTCTAATTCTCAGAAAAGGACTAACATTGTCCAGCAATTGTTTATACATTCCTGGGAACATTTCAGTACACTGAGGCATGGGATACATCCCCTGGTACTCACTGAAACATGTGAGTTCTGAAACAGTGAGAGCACATGAATGGTTTTACTATAGGAATGCTCATACTTTTGTAAGTTTATTGATACTGTCTCCCTCAACATTCTTTTAAATTAAAGAAATATGGTCTAGATGAGATAGTGTGTTAAGTGGTTGGATAATGGTATTGAAAGAGTTGTTACCAATGGCTTAATGTCAAATTGGGAGGCGGTATTTACTGGGGGTCACCAGCTATCTTTTCTGGGTTGAGCACACCCAGCCTTATTAACTTAATGGTCATGTAACAGGGTGAAGATTAACCCTGTTCCTAAGGGGAGGTTGAAGGGGCTCAGCAGATGAGCAGTAAAAAGAACACGGGTCAAAAACAAGGCGAGGGCAATTCCTCACAGGGTGCGGCTGAGGTGGTAGCACCCCTGGAAATGATTAAAACTTCATGATTGACTTGGTGGCTGGTGATGAATAAAAGGACTAGGAGGGGAGCAGTTCATTGCCCCCTGGGTCATGACAAGAGACAGAGGAATGGCAAGGGAAGCCAGCGCAGAGAATAGAGATGGTGGAGAAACTGCCAAGTGGAGAAATGCCTTAGTCAGGTTCAGTGGGTGAGGACATAACCACGGTGAATCCCACTCATAAAAAGGTGAGAAGAGAGGAGGTACTTACCTTCATAGAGGTCACCAGTCAGGATGATTACTGGAGGAGGGACATTGGGCCAACCAGTGGAAAAAAGAAAGTTATTAAGGAGCCAACCTACAGGCAGGGAGCCTAAGGGAATGAAGAGGGAGCATGGATGTCGGCTGATTGGTTATCTAGCTGCAGCTAGATATTCATGGGGAGCATCACAATAAACCAATTCACTTTTATTTTCTGTGGGGTGATTGACTAACCTACATCTCGTTGGGGAATTTACTCTCTCATTTTTCCATCAAATCAAGGCGTGGCAGGAGGGTCCCCAGGGAGAGACTTCGTTAATCACTCTGAACCCTGACACAGATTAATTCTGCTCTGCATCTACAGGGGAGAGGACAAGAAGTAATGGGTTTATATTGCAACAAGGGAAAATAAAGTTAAGATATTGTTTTCAGGCTCTTCACTCATTTTCCAATTGCTGCCTATCTACCTGCCATTTTATATATTCTTGATCTATTAAGTAAACTTTAGAGAAAACTTTGTGCTTTTAACTTACTCTAAGTGTGTAAATACAAACATTGTAACAACAACTTAAATAGCTAGATACTTGTTTGGGGCATGGTTGAAAATGGTGAATGAAATGGACAAAGGGATCTAGTAGACTGAGTCTGCAGTTCCTTGCACTAAAAGAGTCACAGCTGGGGCATGATCCCAATGGGAGGATCAATAGAAAGCTTCTAATTTATTTCAGTGGCCTTTGCATCAGGCCCTTAATCACCAGAGTTAAAGAGGTAGGGCAGCATATTAGGACTAGAAGCAAGAGAAGGGTACCTGTGATAAGAATGTTATGGAAAGTCAATAGTGATAATTATAACCTAGACTAGGTAAAAATTCTGTGTGTCCGGGTTGTTATGTATAGGTGTAGTCATGTGTAAAATGAGACAAATTCTTCTTAGATACATGGGTCAGTGTTTATTGGCTTTCAACTGGTGTTGATTCCATGTATCAGTATACAATTCAACCTTCTGACCTGAAGTTTTTAGAAAGCTAGGATGATAATGAGGTACTTATTCAGCTGGGATTTGTATCTCATCAAGAGTGTTTGGTTGATGAATTAAAAGACTTTTTAGAAGTGATGAAAACAGTACTTATCTGTCATTTCTTTTGTAGGTGCATGATAGAGACAATGTTTTGGAGGAACCTACATAGTCTAACTGCTATGGAGGAAACTACATAGCCTAACAGCTCTAACCCATAGGAGTCACATTTCTAGTAAAAAATAATCCAATGACATTTTAAAACAGAAGCTTAGAGCATGTCTTAGTGTCTGTATATCCCTTTGGCTGAGAGCTGTGAGAGTGGATTTATTTAATCTTAAATGTATTAAAACCTTTTGTAAATATCCTTTGACATTTCATTCTGTTTTATCAATCACATTCCAAACCCAAGAGGTCATTTAAATTTTTATGTGTCTTGGTATTTGTAGAATATATTCCCCCCTTCTACTTGAATTTGATACATGTCCCATGGCTTTTTTCTACGTAGATGGCCATAAAAGATCAAAGTAGTAAGGCACAAAAGCCCTAGAAAAATTAATATCTGTATAACAATAGCTACCAACAATGATTCAGATGCTTTGATGGCAGTAACAACAAAAATTCTAGACTAAGATTTTTAAAGTGGTTTAAGGGATTAATGGGTACTGGGCTTCCATATCCTCTAGATAGCTACAAAAAGCTCAGTCTCAGTTCAAACAGCTAAGGCGTTTTTACAGGCATATTGTGAAAGAAAACCTGCTCTGCAGAGGTTTCTGTGATATTGTCGTAATGATACCACAGAGCTGTGCCTATACCTGTGGAGTAGCACCATGGCAGCTGCATCCTTGCTTGTTAAAGATATTATTTGTTGTAGTGAAGATGCCCTCTACAGAGGAAGAAAGGATGGTCCTGGATTAGATTGTAAATCCAGGATTTGAGGGACCAGGGGTTATTCTATAATCCAAGGTCCCTATGTGATCATGGGCAGTTCATTTAGGTCTGTTTATTTATGCACTAGTACATGCAGTTGGATACCTAGTAGAATCATCAAAAGCACGTTGGGCCCATCTACATGAGACACTGACTGCACAGTAGCCTAATAGTACTGTGCAGTAGCATGTGACAGCATGGAAAATGCTAATAAGCTACTATGCAGTATTATTGGGGTACTGCACAGTAGTGTCACTTAAAAGACATTTGCTGGCATTACTGTGCAGTAACTCCAGTTACGGAACATTTATTTAATATTTGCTAATACAAGTACTAAATAAATGTGCAGTAACCACTGCACAATAGCGTCTGATGTAGATGCACCCCTTGACAGCTAATTCCTAGGGACTTCAAAGGGGGTGCAGTAACCTGGGCAATTGTGAAAATTTGACAAAGTGACTTTCTGCAACTTTAGACCCTGAGGGTGTTTATACATGTGCTCTGGGAGTTGGAGGGTGGGAAGGGGGTACCTTAATAGCATCACTTGTATCACTGTCCCTGTGGTGAAAAATGGTGGCTGGGGCACTAACTAAAGGTTGTTCTTTAGTTAAAGCAGTCCCACTGCCATTTTTCACTGTAGGGACGCTGATACGCATGACACTGGAGTCTGCTAGAGCATGGTAATTACCACACTCCAGTAGATTTGATTAATCAAGTCTGCTCTGACGTGCTGTAATTGCAGAGCATCGGAACAGCCTCACTGCGTATCTATAGGTACCCTGAAATACCTTTTAAAAAGCTTCAATTTCCCATCTACATGATGGGGATAATTATTCTTACCTATCTCACAGGGCTGCTATGAGGAAAAATGCTTTTAATTGTTCATTATTCTACTAGAAAAGGCCTTATTAGAACCTAGACAATGCATACCTAGACAACAATTTTGACAAAGGACTATGCAAAAGTTTTGTAAGATCATCCGGTGCACTTGCCTGTCTATTGCCTTCCATAGAATCTCAGTTTACCCCTACTAAGATTCCAGAGCAGACACTAACATTTCATTTGAGCTTTACTAATGAAATTCTTCCTCATATAGGAATGATGTCTTAGGGGGTCTATCTACGCATGCGCTTTACTATGGAGTTAACCAATTAACTCTGGAGTAAAGCGTCACCATCTACACATGTGCCCACTTTAGGGTACAGCAAATTAATTTACTCTGCCATAAGGTAGTACTGTCCAGGACAGATAATATCCTATGGCAAAGTAATTTATGCAACTGCAATGCATGTGTAGATGGTGACCAGGGCTGGCTGAGGCACAAGGGTGCTACAATGCAGGGGCTGCCTGCTGGCTAGCCCCACAGTGTAGCACCCTCATGCCCCAGCCAGCCCCTCTGCCACCCAACACCCCCACCTGGAGCCTGGGTCTGACCCCTCAGCCCTGTTGCCAGCCTGGGGCTGCTCCACCATGGCTCAGCATGTTCCAGTCATGGACACACATATAAACAGTGTGCTCGTGAGAAATAAACTCCAGCACAAACTGTCCCAGAGTTTATTTTTTGCCTTAATTGCACATGTAGATGCACCCAGGGTAATTATATCCATAATTGTGAAATAAATAAAATTAGCTTTGTGAGAAGAGCCTGGACATGCAGGTAAGAGAGTGCATTGTGTTTGTACCCCAATAACATGCAGAATATTTCCTTCATTAGGGTGCTTTCCATAGCCGTTAGAACTGTACAGTAGTACTGAATCTTTGCTGGTAGGGCAGATGGCTCTTAATAAAGATGATGGCTGAACCCACTGGCAGGACTGTGTAGAGAAATCTTAAATTGCAGTTGCCCTTTAACTATGGGTCACGGATAAAGGGAATTTCATTTGTAGCATTGCAGAATCCTGTAATGTTCGCTGGAACAAAATGTTTTGAAAAAGAAAAAAAAAAGTCTCTAGGACATAGTGTGAGGATGGCAGATGTAACAAAGACTTTTATGAAATCTGGCAGAACCAAATGAATTTCTTTGGCAAAAGCTAAGCTGTTTAAATAGATCACATCTGCCTGCCTGGTGAAGCATTAATCTTGACATTAAGTTGCTGTGACTGATTTGTTTTAATTAAAAAGAATAAGCATTGCCATTTATTTTGCTTTGTGAATTGTTCAGTACCCATTCTTTAATGATAGTTCTTTTAGAGTTCATCAGTGCTGGTGCTAGAGCTAAAGGAAGGAAGACCTTTCATTATATGTACATTCAAATTAAACACCTTCGCCCTTGACTATTCAAACCTTTTGCTGGTTTCCCACCTCCTTTCTAGTATGTTTGTCTTCACTGTCCTTATATCCCAAATGGTGGGGGGAGACAGGGAAAGGAAGGGAAAAATACAGGGAAGTATAGTACAGAAACAAGGAGCATGAAAAGACTGAATTTGCATGCATTCCCATCAGCAAGTATTTTTATGTTACTGGTTTGCACCATAGGCAAATCCCATATTTTAATGTGATGGATGGGGAGAAAAAAAGAAAAAGTGAATATAAATCCACAAAAGGATTGCAAATAGAAATGTGCAGCTCCACTGAAATCCATGAGAATCCTGGTGGGCACAGCTCTTCGCATATAGAAAGTCTAATATAAGACCCAGTAAAATAAGGATGGATGGGTGATCAAGGCGTGAGCCTCAGGTGCTGCCTAAGTGAGGGAGAGCAGCAAAATGTAGTGAGGGCTGCCTCACCTTCCCTCTCTCCCCCTTATTTCCAGCTCTGGCATGAAGAAGGCACAGTGGTGGTGGCAACACATCAGCGTGTGGCAGTGAAGAGCACTGTGGGAAATTTAGGTTCTGCTGGGAGGTGGAGGAAGATGTCACCTCAGTTTTTGCTTCTGAAAACCGGTGTTTTTTTGGCTGCTAGACACGGGCGTTCGATGCAAATCTTCAGGTGCTGTTAGAGTATGAAGGCAAGCGTGGAATTTTCCTGTGTAATAGTACAATTATCTTCGGTATTATGGGACTTAGCTTTGGCATAATAATGCATAAAATCACATTAAAAAATTCTGAAGGACATTCAGCGTGTCTCAGTATTTTTTTATTCCATTTCTAATTACCAAGCTTATATTTTGTGAAAGTGTAAAAATCATTCCATATTTTGTACATCTAAATTGTCAGGTGAGTATTAATAATGAAACACAAACTATAATAAATTTAGGTCTTGGTTACTGATTTTGATTCTAATGAATAAATCACATTGTTCAAAGATTCAACTATTAGCTATGCAAAGACATTAGCAACTCTGCAGATAAAAGGTTGACATTAAAACAAAACAGATAAACTAGGTTCTGCCTTAGCAAATATGCAAGAGCATTTTTTTTGAGATGCATATCAAAAACTCTTTTAAAACCACACAATCTTATCTGCTTGAAAATTGGCAGGCCAGCTCTAAGACCGCGGCTGAATTTGTGATGAAAATATGGAGTTATTAAAGTTGTTAAAGGAGCTCCTGAAATAAAGGCAAAATTCTCCCCCCCCCCCCCAACAAATAAACCAAACCAAAACAAGAAACAATGTAAAATTTATTAGAAATAATATATTTTATAGAACCCCTTATTTTCACAAAAATAGGGAAACTTCTTTGTTGTTTGAAATATCCACGTGGAACTTACATCATTGGATTGTCTCTGCTAAGATCTAGTGTCAAGAACCAAGAATGAATATGTAGGTCAGTTTATTCTAAGATTTCTAGACTTTGTTTTTTGTTATACAGGTTGGTTCACCTGGATATTCTGACTCTACCAGGAACTGCCAGCAAATTAAGAGATCCAGATGAGAATCATGGAAGCCATCATATTGGTTCTGCTCATCTGAAAACTGTCAATGCAATGTCTGTGTTGTTTAGCACTACATGCAAGTTCTCATTGTTTTAAGGATAACTCCTGTGTTGCATGATCATGGACTTCATTTACTGAGATGAAATGGAGCTGTATTTAAAGTAGGGAACTATTCACAGTAGAGCAGACAAGGAAGAAAGATGTGGCTAGAAAACTGTTAAATACATTCAAGGGCACTATACAGGTGTCTCTTTAAGTATTTAGAGCAGAAAAGTTAATAGTGGCTTTTTGTTGGAACTCGATGGATGTATTTCTAATTTGTAAAATGCCTGGGAAACCAAGGAACTGGCATTGGACACTCAGTCCCCTGAAATGTGTTAAGTAATGAGTTAATGTGATTTACAACAGGGAACAGGTTAAAGTGGGGGTGACAGAGAGCAGTGGGACCCAGTAGCTTAAGGTAACAGAGCTTTATACTTGGTTATGTATGGCAGAAGCTCACTGAGAGTGACACTGAGATTGAGAGAGAAAATACCCTCTGGGCCTGTTCTGAATCTTTCACCTAACCAGAGAGAGTTTCTATTTGAGGAATCCAGTTAATGCCCAGTCAAATATGCTGTTAAATTCATTGGTTGAGCTCCACCTCTTGGCTAAAGCACAGTACAAAAAAGCACCATAACTGAGATATTTTTGTATATATTACCCAGATCTCCAGAAGATGGCACTGTTATATACTGGGTGTTGTGCGTATGTGTGTGTGAGGGTATGCACATGCCTGTGCACACTCCTGCCAGTAACCGGGCATATTCTGTTTTGTGTTTCTCCCCCATTGCTACCTGCTGATTTGCTCAAGGACCATTCAGTTAAACTTTTTTTAACGTTCAGTTAAACTTTTTTTTGCAGGAGCATAACTAGTAGTGAGCAACAGAGGCACCCACTTTGGATGCAAAGTTAGGAGGGATGTCAGAATCGCCCTGACCCCTCAGAGTCTATGCCCTGGCAGCATTGCCACGTTGGGAGCTTCAAAACAGTCTCTGGCTGCTGCTACTTTAAGAACAACGGCTGGGATAGACAGATCATTTCCTGACATGAGTAAGACTGCTGCCTTCTCTTCCTCACCCTCACTCTTGGAACTGCTCTCTTTTCCCCCAACCCCTTTTTTGGCAATAAAAATGTTTGCTCTGTTGCTCCCTATCTGATCACATTAGGACAAACAAATCCCTGTACAACGCACAAATGACCATGAGGGCAGGATCCCAGTGAGCAAGATGCTCCTAGTGTCTCATCCTGAAGGGGACCTGTATCACCAGGGAAACTCAGATCAGGGCATTCTTACTCGCAGGGTGTTCAGGGAAGCTCCTCTTCACACCTTGATGAGTTTGACATGGGCAGGTCATGGGACTCCTACATCTGCTGGCTTGTCTTCTGCCTGGAAGCCAACCAGATCACTGAAGCTAATGAGAAACATGCAGTACTACTGACAGTCATTGGCTCTCAGACTTTTGACATTGTTTGTACACTCATATCTCTGTGACAAGTCCTATGATGAAATCCTCATACTACTAATAATTCAGTTCATCCCAACTGTATCTGACACAAATGGTTCTACATCATCCAGCACAATCAGGTACCAGATTGCAGCATACATAATTGAGTTGTGTTGTTTTTCTGAGAACTGTCAACTTTTGTGCATGGGGTTCAAAATGAAGCCCTACAATGCAGACTTCTCAT
This sequence comes from Alligator mississippiensis, assembly GCF_030867095.1. NCBI lineage: Eukaryota > Metazoa > Chordata > Crocodylia > Alligatoridae > Alligator > Alligator mississippiensis. Next base: position 82,716,799 of record NC_081824.1, on the reverse strand, counting down.
GAAAAAAACAACTTAATATTCACCATTTCTCAAGAGGAAGCACTTGTTTATAAGGCTGCAACTCTTCAGTCAATGAAGACTCAAGCATTGTCCACAAAAATATGTCAACTGAGACTCACCAAGTGCGATCCAAAGAATTCTCTAAAGTTCCCAAACCACAACCAGTTTCCCCCAAAAATAAATTCTTCATTCCTGAGAATAGCTATAGCTGTAGTGAGAGTCACAAATACAGCACATTATTTCTGTGATGCTGAACACCATCATTACAAATGCAAGTGTCACTTCTAACATGTTTGTCATAAGAAGTTCAAACTATCCTGAAAGAAGTCAACCAAGCAGGGTATGCCTCTGACTGCCACAAATACTGTTGCTGATCTGAATGAAATGTCAGCCTGTGGAATGCTCACAGATGTCCATACTACTGGGTTTGTCACTGGTGTGGAAACTGTCCCTCCAAAAGAAGACCTACATTACACTGATGCTTGAAGGTGCTGTGTCTCATGGAGGTGGACTCGGGATCTGAGTTTTCCTTAATTTCAGAAGTGACATGTGATTTGCTATAGCCCCCAAATCATCCCCCTTTTGTTCTATGCAAAGCAAGCTTTATCGATGACAAGAAGCAAACAGTTCACTTGAAAGGAGAATGCTATGTCAACATTCGTTATTGAAAAAATTGAAGGGTTCTCTGACTCATAATTGCCATAGGACATTAGGCAAGTTTGCTAGGTGGAGAATGGTTGAAGTCACTGCGCATCAATTTAGCAGAAGTGCACAACGTTGTGGGACACCATTCTAATGAAGATCCAAAAGACTTCAGTTTTTGAAGAAAGGTTAGGTGCATACAAAGGCCCATCTGTTTCATTTATGTTGGAGCTGACTGTGGCACCAATTCAAATGAAGCCTCATTGTATTATATTCACTCTCTGTCCAAAGGCTGATGCAGAGATTGATTATCTTGTAAAACATAATGTCCTAGCAGCATTGGTAAATCTGTCATGATCCACTTTTGTTGTACCCATGTACAGATCCAGAAGACATCATTCTGCCAGGAGGACTGGTTCTTATGAGTCCATCAGCTATTGTTCTAGACCCCTAAATTCCTCAATCTGCCAAAGAAGAGCTGCAGCAAACCTGCCGCCATCTCCAGTGAGATAACTTCAGTCCCTGAAATGGGTTGTCCTAGGTGAGTCACCATCTGGCCCAAGTACTTAAAGAAGTATGTTACCTTTGGGGGAACCATGTTACGTACTGATGTTCCCTATGTGCACTCTTGCCAGTAGATGGGGCTATTCCCATTGTGTTTGTCTCCTGTCGCTGCCTGGTGTGATGCTTGAAGAGCATTCAGTTCTGTCTTTTGGTTTATACACTAAAGATCGTTTCCGTGTTGCTCCCCATCTGATTTCACTGAGACAAAGAAACCCCTGCAAGGCACTAACCGCATGGATTGAAAGCTATGTTACTGGAATGTGGGAGAAATAATGGTGAAAGGGTTTTTAGGATGAAGGACAAATCTTTGAGACATGAACATTGGTACCTGAAAGAAATGCCCTTACCCAGACACATGGCTTACTCCACTGGCACCATCTGCTGCAAGATGCACCAAAATCTATGGGCAGTCAGCACTGAAGCTACCTCCAAGCATACAGGGAAAGCCAGCCGTCAGCCTCAAAAGCATGAATAGAAATAGAAATGTCACGGCTTTGCCGTGACATTTCTGACACTTAACCATCATGCCCTTGATGAGGCACATTACAAAATTATATTTATATCCCAAACCATGGTTCATAGAAATAGAAAAATGGTGATACTGAGCATAACTATAAATAAACACTAGTCACTGTATTAGTAAAACTAATTTGGGAAAAATATCTATGCATGACTACCCATGAATCTGCAACCAGGCCTTATACTGTGTGGATTCATCACACACCTAACATGACATCTATTTAAAAAGGGGCATGACATCCATTTAAAAATATTACCTGACTTCACAGACAATGGGACAAGCAATGCTGAAATTCTGTGGAGAAGGACAGGCTGATGTCGTCTTTCTGGGATTACTGAGAGATTTGCATGGTACATTGCAGCTCAGAAAGTATAGTAAAAAGCTACCATCTCTGTTTATGTTTACAGTGGGCTCCAACATGGTGTTCAGCTTCCAGCCCCAAGCTAGCAGAGGAAACTGATGGACCTGTGGTATTGCAGGAAAGACTGTGGAAATGAAGGGTTGGTTTAGTGCAGTGTCAGGGCTAGGGATGGTGAAGGAGATCACAACTTCTGAGAGTGGCTGGGGAAGAAATATGGTCCTGGTCTGTGAGGAGTGGCAGTGGGACTCAAGCAGCCAGTAGACCCACAACTACCAGCTGTCCCTGAGGATGCCTAATTGGAAGAGTGGGAGAAGATGGCTCTGTAAATGAGTGAGTTATTGTACTTTTGGTGGGGAAAGAGAGAGGCAGAGGCACCGGGACTACAGTAAAATAGTAAGATGAAGCCTGAGAGACCCTGAGGATTTTTTTTTGCAGGAGAACTGGCTGAAAGTAACTACCTCTGCCTAATCTCATTTTCTCTCTGCTTTACTGTCCTGGAGAAGGGAGGGGAGCAAGAGCTAACTACTACTCCATCCCTTCAACAGTGAACGCTCCCTCCCATTCCCATCCCAGGAACAGGACTGAAAGAGGGATTTTGAACAGTTTCAAGAAAACCACTTTCAGCAGTCTCTTGCCTCTCGTTCCCATCCTTCTCACTAGACCATTTAAAAAAATAATACTTAAGAAATTAACATGCAAAATCCTCCATTGTTGTGGAATGAAGCTACAAAAATGCTCACTAGTGCTCTGAGCTTTTTGTGTATCAGAGAGATCAACTGCAAATTCAGAATTCAAGTTCACTTGCAAGGGCACAAGAGCTACAGTAAGAAACAAAACTGAAAACTTCTGAAACAAATCACCGAGTTTACTTTCAAAGACATTTTGTATTATACTTTCTGTCATGCTACTTCCTTCTCCTTCCCAATTCACTTTGGCCCAGAAAGGTTTAATTTTCTGTATTGACATTGAAAGTCCTGCAAGGGAGCCAGCGTTTCATTGAACATGCAAGGAGATTCTCAGGGGAAAAGAATACAATTAAGTCACTTCAAATAATGTATCCTTACTTCTAATATGTTCACTGCTTTATGATTACAAAGGAGTACAGTTTAATTACAAAAAAGATGAAGTAAGAATGATAAACGAAATAGGAAATATGGCTTTAGAGGTATATTGAGCTTTTTTTTTCCTTTAGTTGCTATAGTAATGTTTGGCACATTTGTTAGTTATTCTAGCGAGCTCTCTCTTACGGTGCCCCTAGGAGATTTGTCAGTTCAGGAAGAATGGGAACAATGAGCATTGCTGCAGTTGCTGTAGATAAAATTCAGTAGTTTGGAGAATTATAAATGTGCAGTCAGTTCATGTTACAGAGATATAATGCCTTTCATGCAAAGGAATACCAGGACAACTGGTCAAGCCTTTAAAAAAAAAGGATTCTAGTTTTGTATTGTACTGTACCAAGAAGTGTTCCTTTGGTTCTGTATCAGACCAACCCTACCACAATAACCATCTTTATGAGAATACTGCTTAGGATGGGAAGCATCCATTGGAAACCCTGAGGCTTCTGTAATTTTTCTGGGATCCAAATGCTTTTTCATGGAATCACACTGGTGTCCAACTGTCTAGCTCTGATGTGGCATCTTTGCAGGCCAGTCAAAGCTCTTTGGGGCAGTTCTCCCCTCAAGGCCATATGTTATACAGCCACTATTGGCTTTTTGCAGATCCTGGTCCCTCTTTCTACTCAATAGCTCCTCAATTTAGAGCAAGGGTATCAAACTCAAATGAGTTGGTGGGCTGGATGCAGAATACAGGTCTTCTTGTGAGGCAGATGACCCACCTTTGGATCCAGCCCATTGGGTTTCTTGCCATGGCCACCCCATGTACAGCAAGTACATGGGGTTTAATGCTGCCACTGCTCACTGCCTCACTGTCTGTTTTGCATGATGAACACAAATTCGGTGGCAGTGAAGGGCAAGGGTGTTGTTAACCTCTTGGGATGAGTCCAGAAGTAGGTTGTTTAGCCAAAGAGAAGTTCTGAAGGCTGAATGACCCGCTTCTGCAGGCTGTAGGTTTGACACCCTGATTTGGAGCTTAAGGGCATGTCTACATATGTGCTTTAATATGCATTAGCCCATTTTAATGTGCATTTAAGTATCACAAAAAGTGCACTTTTGCTAATGCACACTAAAATAGGCTAGTGCACCTTTTTCTGCTACCTCAAATGGAGGTATTACATTTAATGCACAGTACCAAAAGTGTATTAATGAATGTGTAGACATGCCCTTAGCAACTGTGCTGCTGCTCCTTTTTGTGGAGGGTGAAGGGAACAGAAGATTATTAGGTTAACGTGTCATTGTCAGAAATGTTATTGTGAGTTCTTAAAATATTTGGTGTGTCCTTAAAATCTCAGCTCTGCAGTCACATCACTAAGTAACAATTCCAGGTTTCATTTAAAAATAAATTAAAATATGATAAACTTCTGTTTTTTTCTGGTTATAGATTTAAAAAGCCTGAATACTTGAACTGAATGTACCTTAAAGACTAAAAAAACAGAAAGCAAACAATCTCAATCACCACTGTGGTGATTGTGACTTCCTTATAACTTTGGAATGTGTCCATAAGAACATAAGAACTGTGATTTAGTGGGTGCATCTACACATATGCTTTAATGCACAGTAGACTATTTTACTGCACATTAATGAATCATGTAAAAAAATGTGACATGACATGCACTATTGCACATTAGCACAGCTTAATGTGCACTGCATCGCACCCCAGCACTGCACCCCAGCTTCTGCACCCCTGTTCCGGTCTGCTGCCCAGCCTGCCACCAAGCTGTAGTCTGGGGACAGCCTGGGGAGGGAGCCTGCACAGCCTGTGGGCCCTCCCCCACCATCACTGAAAGAGGCTAAACTTTGCCTGCCCCAGCTGCCTTGGCAGGCCACCCCCACCTTCACCTCCGCTCTCACCAGAAGCACACCCTGGGTGGCTGAACTGAACGGCTTCTACCATCACTGCTGCTGCCCCCTCTCAGGAGAGGGAGATTCTCTGCTGCACCACCTGACACCACACCTGCACTGGATCACTTCCTAACTGACTGCTCCTACCCTCCCCCACAGCTACCTCCCTGCATCTGATCCTGATTTGTCTTCCTGCCTACTGCTTTGTTGCTGAGTGACTGGCCTGAGTGGCTTCTGGACAGATCTTCCACAAACAAAGCCCCTCCACTGCTCCAGCCATCTTTTACACCTGTGTCAGCAGCCTTCCCTGTGTGTTTTTTGCCCTTGTGTGGTAAGTCCTGTGGTCTACTCCCCCTGACCTGGTGTTTGTTGTGTGGCTGAGTAAGCCAGCTCGAGTTTCCCCAGCCCTTGTGTGTTTGTATGTTTTTCTTTATTGTCTTCCCTGCCCTCATGTGAAACAATGGCAGGGCAGGAACCTTCTGGAGGAGGGGGAGAAGATGCCCCACAGAGTTTCCTGCAGCCCCCACTATGGGGGTGGATCTCAGCCAGGCCCCCAAGGGGGGCATCAGCCATGCCCCTGGAGCCTCCACCCCGGAGGCAGTCCAACCAACCTCTTCCAGGTGTGGAGGAGCCTGTAATCTCTGCTGCAGGGGCAGGTGGGACTCTGGTAGAGAGCCAACAGGGCCAGGGAGTCACCTGCCTGGAGGGGTTCCCAAGCCCCCTCCCCCATCATTGGGGGGGCAAGGTCAGTGGGAAGGGCTCCTCTTCAGCCTCCTCCACAGCTGGGGGTGGGAAGGGCAAGGGCCCTGCCCTGAAGCCTAGACCATCAGCGCCTGAGGGGACCAGGTGCATTACACCAACCAGTACACCCACTCAGCCTGTCCCTGGCCCTAGCTCAGGCCCCACCAACATGGCCCCCTGTGGGGGGAACTGCAACTATGCACAGGCAGCTTCAGGGAGATCCAAAGCTGGGGGGCCTGGACCCTCCACCACCGGCCCTTCTAGCTCGGGCAGCGAGGCCCCCTTTCTAGCACTCACCTGCAGGCATGGGGTGAAGTGCCAACTGCCCAGGTGGGAGAACCTGCACTTTGAGACCTGGGTGCAGACCCTGGCTTGGGTAGTGGGGGCCCCCAAGATCATGGCATCTTCCCACGTCCATGGCAAGAGGGTCTTTTTCCTTGCCTTGGAGGCTGCTGCACAACAGACAGTGGAGAGGGGGCTTGTGGTGGAAGGTGCATGTCCCCCTGGAGCCTCTAGAAGAGCTGGGGACCAGGGTGGTCCTCAGTTTCAGATCTCCCTATATTCCCAAATGGGCCCTGCTCCCCCAGCTCCAAACCCTGGAAAGAGGTATCTCCCTGGTGGTGGCCCAGTCACTGGAGTTCTGAGACCCTGGCTTCCACCATGTGTGCTCTTTCTGTCACCAGGTCATGATCCAGCTAGTGGCAGAAGCACAGCTGGAGGCTGAGGGGTGCTTGGTAGTTCATTATTGGGGCCCTGGTGAGGATTTTCTATACATTGGGGGACCTGTGGTGCTTCAGGTGCTGTGTCCCGGGGCACTCGTATCATGCGGGGAGGGCATCTGCAGGTCCCACTGGAAAAAGGAAAGCCTGGCAGCAGAACCTCCTCCCTCTGATCTAGGGGATACAGAGGTCCTGGGGCTCACCCTGGTGAGTTCTGAGGGAGGAGGTCCCCTTTCCCAGGATCCCAAGGCAGATGCCAGAGCCACCTAGGTGCCTGGTGGGTCTCTTCCCTCCCACTCCCAGGAAAATCTCACCTGCAGCCTGCCCCATAGTCCTACACCAAAGTGGGTCATGGTAGAGTCCCCTAATCAATGGGCTGATCTCATCAGGGACCGTGCAAAGACCCCCAGGGCTCCAGCTCTACCCCACCATTTTGTGAAGAAGCCCCACCCCACCCTTACCCCTATCCCCATCCCAGGGGGCTACATAGCTCTCCCATCCCAACCAGAGTCTGGGGTCTTAGTGGACCGGGAGGTTTAGATGGTGCCGGAAGAGCACTCTGAGCTCCCGGACCAGGAGGAGGGCACCCGAGAACCAGCAGGCTCTGGTCCCTAGGGATGAACTACTTGAATTTCTTGACTGTGAATACACCCACCGGTCCACTAGCAAGGTATAGCTAACCTTGGACCACTGGGGAGATTTTGAAAGCGTCCTTGTCACTGGGAGGGTGCTGGCAGGGGAAGGAAAGGGGCTCAAAAGCTGCAATGCCCAGATCTGTTGGTGGGCCCGCAGTTTCATAGATGCCCTCTATTCATATGAGAGGGTGCTATGCAAACTGGCAGGCCCCACACTGGGCGTTGAGATGTGTGAGGCCCCTGCTGAACCACCTACTCCACCCCCCTCCCCAACCCCAGCCATGAGGTCATTTAAGATCATGACCCTCAATGTCCATGGCTGCAGGAAAGGTCTCTGGGTGCTCTCCTTCCTTCAGAAAGGTGGGTACCCCATGGTATTCTTGCAGGAGACCCTGATGACTCCAGCTGATGAACCAAATTGGCTGCTGGAGTGGGGAGGCAGGGTCTTTTTTAGTCACCTCTCAGACACCTCATCTGCGGTGGCCACCCTGGTCTCCCCAGGCCTGCAGTTGGAGGTCCTTCAGGACACTGAGGTGGTGTCGGGCTGCCTGCTGCACCTCTGGGTCCAGGTGCGGGGGCTGGTCCTGAACCTTCTGAACGTGTATGCCCCTGCAAAGGACCCAGAGTTGGTGGATTTCTTCTGCCAGGCGGCCACATACATCAGCACCCTCAACCCTTGTGAGTGCCTGGTCCTTGGTGGGGACTTTAATGTCACACTAGATGCATGAGACCGGTCAGGCAAAGAGAGGAACCAGGCCGCCGTGAGCATCTTCAGGGAAATCCTGATGGACTACTCCCTGGTGGATGTTTGGTGTGCCTGTCATCCCACTGAACCCCAACCTTCACTTATGTGAGGGTGGGGGAGGAGCAGGCATGCCATTCCTGGTTAGACCAGCTTCATATCTCTTTGCCGCACTTTGCCTGGGCCCACTCCTCTGGCATCCGGCCGACCCCTTTCAGTGATCACCACCTTGTCTGGGCCCAAGCCACGCTGGGACCTGGTTGTCCGGGATCAGCCTACTGGCATTTTAATGCTAGGCTGATGGAGGATGTGGGCTTCAGAGAAGCTTTCCGGGAGTTCTGGCTGGTCTAGCAGGAGCAACGGGCAGCTTTCTCCTCAGCTCGGAGATGGTGGGATGTGGGGAAGGTGCTCATCTGGCTTTTTTGCTGCGGCTACACTCAGGGGCACACCCAGCAGAGGGAGGTGGTCCAGGAGCAGCTCGAGTGGGAAGTGCTAGAGCTGGAGAGGCATCTGGCCACCGACTCAACCAACCCATCCCTCTGTGGAGAGTGTTGGGAGAGGCGGGAAGAGCTTCGTGCTCTGGACAACCACCGTGCCCATGGTGCGTTTTTCCGCTCACGCGTTCAGCTCCTTCAGGAGGTAGAAGAAGCAGGAGCTGAGGTCTGTGCCCTGGAGAGGAGGTGGGGGGCCAAGAAGTACATTGCCTGCTTTCTGGTGGGTGACATGATGGGGGTGCTGGATCCAGGCGAGATGTGCCCACACACACGGGCCTTCTATGAAGAGCTCTTCTTCCTGGATTTGACCAGTGCCGAGGCCTGTCAGACCCTGTGGGAGGGACTCCCGCAGGTCAGTGTGGGTGACCAGGACCAGCTGGAAGCTCCTCTTACTCTGGCTGAATTTTCAGCTGCCCTCTGCCTGGCAACAAGGCTCTGGGCATTGATGGGCTGACCTTGGAGTTCTACTGGGCTTTCTGGGATGTCCTCAGCCCAGACCTTGCTGTGGTCTGGGCTGAATACGAGCGAAGTGGGGCGCTCCCCCTGTCATGCCAGAGGGCTGTGCTGACCCTCCTACTGAAGAAGAGAGATCCCTGTGACCTAAGGAATTGGCATCCTGTGTCCCTCCTCTGCGCAGACTACAAGGTGGTAGTGAAGGCCATCTCGCTGCGCCTGTGGTCCATGCTGATGGATGTGATCCATCCCAACAAGACATACACAGTACCTGGATGTTCCATCTTTGACAACCTGTACCTGGTTTGGGACCTCCTGGAGCTAGTGCACTGGGAGGGGTCTGTCTTTCACCTTCCTATCCCTGGACCAGGAAAAGGCGTTTGACAGAGTGGATCATTCAACTCCCGCCCCTGCTCTCCCCAAGACAAAGCGTAAGGTGTTTGTTGTGGGAGACTCCCTCCTGAGGGGGACGGAGGGGCCAATCTGCCACCCTGACCCCTTAGCCCGGCAAGTCTGCTGCTTCCCAGGGGCCCGCATCCGGGACATTGCGGAGAGGATCCCCAAGCTCCTCAAACCCACAGACCGCTATCCCATGCTCCTTATTCATGTGGGCACCAATGACACGGCTCGGAGCACTCCCAGCCAGGTCATGAGGCGCTACAGGGATTTGGGAGCGGGGCTTAAGGGTCTGGGGGCACAGGTGGTGTTCTCGTCGATCCTCCCAGTCTCAGGCTATGGGCTGAGAAGGGACAGGAGGATCTATGTGGTCAACCAAAGACTGCGGCGCTGGTGTCGTCAGGAAGGCTTTGGCTTTCATGACCACAGCCCGCTCTTTGGCGAGAGAGGCAGCGAGCTGCTGGGAAGAGATGGTCTCCACCTCTCTCCCCTAGGGAGGAGGCTCTTCTCAGCCAGACTGGCTGACCTGCTCCACCGGGCTTTAAACTAAGCCCGCTGGGGGACGGGGGCACGACCGCCACTGCTGGCCCGCTGAGCAAATCTTGCAAAGCCAGCGGATCATGGCACTCAAGGGAGCCCGCCCCAGCCCCAGCCCTGGTAAAATCTGTGGGCAAGGAAGGAGCCCCCCAGGGGGCGCTTGCCTGCCTGTACACAAATGCCAGGAGCTTGGGGAATAAGCAGGAGGAGCTCATCCTCCTGCTCAGTGCAAACAATTACGATGTCATAGGGATCACGGAGACCTGGTGGGACTCCACCCATGACTGGACCACGGGGATAGATGGCTATACCCTGTACAGGAGGGATCGTGTAGAGAAAAGGGGCGGGGGTGTAGCTCTCTATGTTAAGGAAAGCTACGCGTCCCTGCAAGCCGATATTGGCGACCAGGGTGGACGGCTGGAGACCCTCTGGGTTAAAATCCGTGGGGAACATGGCACAGGGGACACAATGGTGGGAGTCTATTACAGACCTCCCACCCAAAGTCCTGAGCTAGACCAGGAGTTTGCCCAGGAACTGGCTGAGGCAGCTTGCTCCAGGACCATGGTTGTCATGGGTGACTTCAATTACTCAGACATCTCGTGGGAGGATCGCTCAGCAAAATCTGAGCGGTCGCAGAGCTTCCTCTCGTGCGTGGATGACCTCTACCTGACTCAAGAAGTCTATGGGCCAATGAGAGGCAAAGCGCTGCTCGACCTGGTGCTGGCTACTGGGGAGGACCTAGTTGGCGACCTAGTGATCGATGGGAAGCTGGGTGACAGCGACCACGAGCTGATCACCTTCACCATCCGCCGAAAAGCTGGCAAGTCGGTCAGCAACACGCAAGTCCTTGACTTCAGGAAAGCCGACTTTGACAAGCTCAGGAGGCTTGTCAGTGAGGCCCTAAGGGACTGTGACCACAGGGAGAGGGGAGTTCAAGAAGAGTGGTTGCTCCTCAAGGGAGCGATCCTCAATGCACAAACTAAGTCTATTCCATCTCGGAGGAAAGGCAGCAAGAGGGCACAGCAGCCCCCCTGGCTCTCCAGGGACCTAGCAGACCTCCTGAGGCTAAAAAGAAAGGCCTACAAAGGATGGAGGATGGGAGTCACCTCCAAGGAGGATTATTCTGCACTGGTCCGGTCCTGTAGGGAGCAGACCAGGAAAGCCAAGGCTGCAACTGAACTCCAGCTAGCTTTGAGCATCAAGGACAATAAAAAGTCCTTTTTCAGATATGTGGGGAGCCGGAGGAAAAGCAGGGGCAACGTTGGACCCCTGCTGAACCAGATGGGGCAACTGACAACTGACGCCCAGGAAAAAGCCAACCTATTAAATAGGTACTTTGCGTCGGTCTTTCATCAGCCCCATGGGACGCCCGTGCCTGCTACAGGGCCGGGAAGTCCGGGTGAGGGTGATCCCCTGCCCTCCATTAATGCTGATTTTGTGAAGGAACATCTTGAGAAGCTGGATACCTTCAAGTCAGCCGGCTCTGACAATCTTCACCCCAGGGTACTCAAGGAGCTGGCGAGCATCATAGCCCAGCCTCTAGCGCGGATCTTTGAAAACTCTTGGCGCTCTGGTGTAGTGCCCGAAGACTGGAAGAAGGCCAACGTGGTGCCTATCTTCAAGAAAGGGAGGAAAGTGGATCCGGCTAACTATAGGCCCATCAGCCTGACTTCTATCCTGGGGAAGATCTTAGAAAAGTTTATTAAGGAGGCCATCCTTAATGGACTGGCCAACGCCAACATCTTAAGGGATAGCCAGCACGGGTTTGTTGCGGGTAGGTCTTGCTTGACCAATCTCATTTCCTTCTACGACCAGGTGACCTATCACCTGGACAAGGGAGATGAGATTGATGTCATATATCTTGACTTCAAAAAAGCCTTCGATCTGGTGTCCCATGATCGTCTCTTGGAGAAACTGGCCAATTGTCGCCTTGGGTCCCCCACGATCCACTGGCTGGAAAATTGGCTCCGGGGTCGGACCCAGAGGGTAGTAATTGATGGAAGTCACTCATCGTGGTGTCCTGTGACCAGTGGGGTCCCCCAGGGCTCTGTCCTTGGACCCATACTGTTCAACATCTTCATAAACTATGTGGACACTGGAGTCAGAAGCGGACTGGCCAAGTTCGCCGATGACACCAAACTTTGGGGCAAAGCATCCACGCCAGAAGACAGGCGGGTGATCCAGGCTGACCTGGACAGGCTCAGCAAGTGGGCGGATGAGAATCTGATGGTGTTCAACGCCGATAAATGCAAGGTTCTCCACCTTGGGAAGAAAAACCCGCAGCATCCTTATAGGCTCGGCAGTGCTATGTTGGTTAGCACTATGGAAGAAAGAGACTTGGGGGTCATCATTGACCACAAGATGAACATTAGCCTGCAATGCGACGCTGCGGCTAGTAAAGCGACCAAAACGCTGGCTTGCATCCATAGATGCTTCTCAAGCAAATCCCGGGACGTCATTCTCCCCCTGTACTTGGCCTTAGTGAGGCCGCAGCTGGAGTACTGCGTCCAGTTTTGGGCTCCACAATTCAAAAAGGATGTGGAGAAGCTTGAGAGAGTCCAGAGAAGAGCCACGCGCATGATCAGGGGTCAGGGAAGCAGACCCTACGATGACAGGCTGAGAGCCCTGGGGCTCTTTAGCCTGGAAAAGCGCAGGCTCGGGTGATCTGATGGCCACCTACAAGTTTATCAGGGGTGATCACCAGTATCTAGGGGAACGTTTGTTCACCAGCGCGCCCCAAGGGATGACGAGGACGAATGGTCACAAACTACTACAAGATCGTTTCAGGCTGGACATAAGGAAGAATTTCTTTACTGTCCGAGCCCCCAAGGTCTGGAACAGCCTGCCGCCGGAGGTTGTTCAAGCGCCTTCATTGAACACCTTCAAGATGAAACTGGATGCTTATCTTGCTGGGATCCTATGACCCCAGCTGACGTCCTGCCCTTTGGGCGGGGGGCTGGACTTGATGATCTTCCGAGGTCCCTTCCAGCCCTAATGTCTATGAAATCTATGAAATCTATGTGTACCTCACAGGCATGCTGCAGGCCTTTGGCTTTGCGCCCCACTTCATGCAGGCTCTCCAGGTGCTGTACGCCTCTGCATAATGTTTGGTCAAGCTCAACTGGACCCTGACGGAACCCATCCCATTCAGGACAGGGGTGCATCAAGGCTGCCTGCTGTCAAACCAGCTGTACGCCTTGGCCCTGGAGCCCTTCCTCATTCTCCTGTGGAAGCAGGTGGTGGGGTTGATGCTCTGGGAGCCGGCTGCGCAGCTGGTCCTGTCAGCATATGCTGATGATGTACTTCTCACAGTCCAGGACTCAGGTGACCTGGCATGGGTGGAGGCCTGCCAGGCGTTGTCCTCGGCGGCCTCCTCTGCCTGGGTCAACTGAGTCAAGAGCTTTGGCCTGGCAGTTGGTGATTGGTGGCAGGTGGGCTCACACCCACCCATGTTCCATGGGATCCATTGGGGTGTGGGCTTGCTGTTCTACTTGGGGGTCTACCTGTCCCCCACAGACCCCTCCCTGCCAGAGAACTGGCACCAGCTGGAGGCAAGGGTGGTGGAATAGCTCTGGGCATGGGCAGGGCTCCTGTGATGTCTCTCCCTGTGTGGGAGAGTGCTGGTGCCGAATCAGCTGGTCCTGTCCATGCTCTGGCACTGCTTACACACCCTCTCTGTGCCCCCTGAGGTCCTGGCAGGACTCCAGAGATGGGCGCTGGAGTTTTTTTGGCCAGGACAGCACTGGGTCACTGTAGAGGTCCTGAGCCTCCCCTTGCAGGAGGGCGGCCAGGGCCTGGTTTCCCTGCACAGCCAGGTCTTGGCATTCTGCCTTCAGGCCCTGCAGTGACTGCTATACGGTATTGGCAGCCACGTGGCACGGGGCCACCTGGGGCGTGCTTTCCTCTGCCACTTCTGAGGGCTCTGATAAGACTGGCAGCTCTTCAGCCTGCAGGGCTTCTCCCTGCAGGACCTGTGAGGGCTGCCAGATTTCTACCAGGACCTCCTTCGGGCCTGGAGCCTGGTCTCCACCTCCAGGTCCCCTGCAACAGTTCCCCAGGGTGTCAACTTGCTCGTCAAGCCCCTCCTCTGGAACCCCCAGCTGGATGTGTCAATGGCAGAGGTGCCCCAGTTGCGACAGAGGTTGATCCTGGCTGGTATTGGAGACCTCCTGGACTATGATAGGCAGGAGTGGGTGGACTCTTCTGCGCTGGCCTGGTCCATGGGTCTACTCATGATGCATGCAACCTGCCATCTTGTCCAGGAGGTGAAATCTGCCCTACCTCCTGAGACCCTTGCCTTTACTGACCAGATCCTGCATGGCACCGGTCCCTGCCCCGCCCTGGAATTTGTCGTGGGGCTGGCACCTCACACAGCTTCATGGCACTCCCTGCTACACCACCTGAGCTGGCTGGAGGACACCAGACCGGTCCGCTTTTCCACCATCCATCACTGTCACCTCTACACGCTCATGCGCCGCACTGCCCATCATGCCATCCTTGCGTCCCACCCAGACACCAAGTGGAGGGACCTGCTCAGCAATGGCATGGCTGGAGCACCCCAGTGGCCAAGTCTATACTCCACCCTGATCCCACGAGCCACTAGGGACCTCAGCTGGTGGCTCATCCATGGAGCCATCATCACAGGCGTGTATGTGGCGAGATTCACAGACACCCCGGTCTCCTGCTTCTTCTGCAGGCAGAGGGAGACCCTGGTGTACATGGCCCTCGAGTGCACCAGACTGCAGCACCTCCACCTCCAGAGTCTCCTCTTTAGGTTCTGGTTGAATTTCACCCCCCACCTTTTTGTTATGGGTTGCCCCATCCATGGCCCCACCATGCCTGGGACCTTGTGGTCAACCTCCTCTTGGCCCTGGCTAAGTGGGCCCTGTATTTGACCAGGAAGGAGGCTCTGGCTGGGAAGGTGCCCAGAAACTGTCGGGCCACTTTCCTCTCACTTGTCTGTGCACGTCTCTGGGTGGAGCACCAGTGGGCGGCGTCCATCAGCTCCTTGGATGCCTTTGAGGACCGGTGGGCACGGCCCGGGGGGCTCTGGTCAGTGTCCCCCTCAGGCGCACTTATTTTCACGTTTTGACCCTTTGACCCACATGACACTCATATCCTGTTTTTTGCCTTTTTTGTCCCAAGAATTCTTTGTATCTTTTGCCCATTGGCCACACACAGTAGGGGCTATTAGTTAGCCAGGTGGGCCTTAGAGCCCATGATACTTGAAGGATACAAATAGACAGGAGCAGCCAATTGGTATCTGGGGACACTACCTCTTGTGCCAGTTGAACTCCTGCAGCAGCATCCCAAATCCATTTTTTAAAAGACCCCCAAATCCATGTTCTTCCACAATTACAACAAAAAACACCCCCCTCCCTTTGCACAGGAACTGCGTGATCCACTCTAGTGCAAAGCCGGACTTGTGAGTCGCATGGTGCTGGGCCGGGCTGGGTCCTGCCATGAGCTGCCAGCTCTGGTGACTTGACTCCCCGCCCCCTCTCACCACCCTGCAGCCCTGCCACACACCTGCCCCCCGCACCCAGCCCCAGTGGCTGTGGCTCTGCTGCAGGCATAGGCGGGCAATGGCGCAGCACTGTGTGACCTGGACTCCTACATGCTGAATGGACCCGGCCTGGCCCATCTAAGGCCATGCACTAGTGGGCTAGGCCAGGTCCATTTGGCATGTAGGAGCCCAGGTCACAAAGCACTGCGACACTGCCCACTGTGCCTGCAGGAGATCCACAGCCATGCTACCTACTGCCACCGGCGCTGCAGGGGCCGGGTGATGGGGGCAGGCATGTGGCAGACCCCACTTGAGCCCTTCCATGTCCCCCACTGGGATATGCCCCCCCTCCACTGCTCCCCATCCCCCTCCACTCCCCACAGCCCCCAAGAACCCATCCACTCCCAGCACCCCCCTGCCACCCATCACCCACACTCACACTGCCCCTCCTCATTCTCTAACTTACCTTGGACAGTGTCAGGGGCAGCAGGAGCACCACAGAGGTGCTCTGGCTGAAACCAGAGTGTCTTTTCTGGAGGACTGACTCCTGTGTTTGCTCCAGGCACGGTCTGGGACCATACCTTCCCCTGCTGTTCTGTGGAGTGGGTTTTTTTTGACCACTGGATATTCAGGGGTCTAATTTTGTCCCCGCACTGCAAACTAGCAGCATGGGGAACATTTTTTCATTCCCACATGTGTCTCTTGCAGTGTTGCAAAGGGGTTTGAGATGCTGCAAGAGGCACACGCACACTCGTCTGGATCAGCCTAGACTGGCTACACCTTTAGCACATTCTCATCTTTTAGTGTCTGGTTATACAGCTGCATATTTTTTCTGTTGTTTAGCTGGTACTGTTTTTTATCTAGAAATTTTTCATAAATCCACACAGCAAAAGGTTTAGAGGAATCTGAGCTGGAATAGAATAGAAAAATACTGTAATGATCATGACCCTTCTTTGGCACTGTGAGAATGAACAGACCTGGTTTAACGAGTCATGGAGTATGCTCATCAAGGAGCTGTACAAAAGAAAAGAAAAAGAAAAAAGGAAAGGAGACAGAAAAGAAAAATCCCAAACCAGACCTTCAAAGTAAAAACTTTAAATAACTTAAATAGCATGCGTGTACAAAGTGTGGCCCACGTTTAGACTGCAGAAAGTACAGTATATTTAGCAAGTGTCCTGTTTCTCTGAATTAATTAGCACCGCACAACTGAGAAGGTGAGAATGTAAATCACAGATGACAATTGGAAGTGGGTGTTTTTGTTCTTCTGAACAGTGTATGCAGCCAGTGTGAACATTCAAAGTTGGTTAAAACTTCCATAACTTTTATTGTACATTGGATTTTGGCAACAAGGGTATAATCAAGGCAGTAGAGAGTAGTGTAATAGAGAAATGTTTTAGGGTGTGTGCTTTCTCAGATGCATTTAGTTGAGAATCTTCTATGCAGATTACTGCATGGGAACTGGTTTGAGACTAGAGCAGTTCTGAACCTGCTGTCATTTTTGTTAGGTATCAAACTTGCTCTGGTTTTCTCCAAGGTCAAAGAAACACAGAAATAATTTTAAATTGGATCTACAGTTCAGAGACTGACATCAGTGAAGTCGACATTGGAATTTTTGACCATTTTGGGGGCATCCAAATGTGTGTGGATGTTTGGTTCCCTGGGGACAACTAGCAGCGGCGCACCTTGCACCACAGCTATGTGTCCCTGGGGAACACCTGTGCTGTGAGCAATTTGGCACGTGGCAGGTTGCCCTGGATGGGGAAGGGGAGGCTGGGGCCAGCACTGGGTTGACCCTAGCAGACTTACCTGCATTTCTGGGGGCTGTAGCTATGGCGATTCTGCCATGCAGAACCTGGCTGGCAGCAGAGCATGGCTCCAGGTGACCTGGCTCCACTTTTCAGCAGTGCACGCTGCCTGAGCATGCACTTCACATTTTTTCCCCGCATTTTTTTTAACCAGTGGATAGGGGTAAAAAAAAAAAAAAACATGGAAAAAAAAAACTGGTGCAGTGCATGCTCGGGCAGCGCACTGAACACCAGACTGCAGTATGTGGCGCTGCAGTCATGTTTGTGGTGCCACATACTTCATGACTACGCTTATCTGGATGCACCCTTTGAGTCTGTTCCTGTGGGTGTGGAGTAGGCCTGGATCAATAGAGAACACAATGCCATGACCCCCTGTTATGTGTTATGGATAGCTCATAACCACAACTTCTGAGGTAAAGAGTCTTTGTGGCACTAAAAACACAATTTTGGACAGATTTATATAAGCTCCACCAACTCTAGACTGTAGTATCTGAAATGTGTCCATAGGCTGAAAACCTTTGACAAAATGGTGATAGCAGGGCAGGTTTGGGGCCCACAGGATTGGAAGGAAATTCAAGGGTCAGATTGTTCAGTTCTTTGTCAAATATGCAGGCTGTGCTATTCTTGTACTACCCCAGCCAAATGCCCATCCAGCTTCCCTTTGAAAACCTCCAGTAAAGGAGATTCCACAACTTCCTTCCTTGGGTATCTTCTTATACTGGTCTACTGTTCTGATAGGAAGGATTCCCCTCCCCCCCCCCGATATTTAAGCTAAACATGTTTTGCTGCATTTAAAGCCCATTTTGTGTCCTTTCTTCTACAGCAAAGGAGAGCAGTTGTTCTTCCTTCTGCTTCAAGTAATTAAACTGCTCTCATGCCTCCCCCCCAATCCCTTTTTTTGCCAAATAAAACATATCCAAGTTTCTCAGTCTTTCCTCATATGCTTAGCACTCTATCCCCTTTATCTTCTTTGTTTCTTGCTTCTGGACCTTTTCTAGTTTGTCCACATCTTCTGAAATTACAAAGTCCAGAATTGCACAGTTCCAGCTAAGGGGTAACCAGCATTCAGTAGAGTTGTATTATTTCCTACTAAGTCTTGCGTACTACACCTCCTGTTAATGCACCCCAAAAGTGCATTTTTTTTTGTTGGCAACTGCATCACATCGGCTTCTCAGGAGCTTGTGATCCACCAATACCACTCCCCCTCACCCCCCATATACTTTCAGCAATGCTGTTGCCTTGCCAATCAGCTTCCACTCTGTGCATTTTGTTTTTCTTCCTTAGGTGTAGCACCTCACTTTTGTGTGCAGTGAACTTCATTACATTGCCGCTGTAGCCTAGCTCTCAAATCTATCAAGATCCTCTTGAAATTCTACTCCTATCTTCCAAAACTGGTCAGTAGGCTCTGACTGGTCCATAGCTGGTCAGAGCGTACTGACCATTTTTTTGCCATCTGCAAACAGAAGCATAACTGAACAGTTCCACACCCAGGGCAGTGCCGGCTGCTCCAGTGCTGATGGCAGCAGCCCAATCAGCCACCACTGCGACTGTGACTATTTTTGTGGATCCCCACAAAGACAGCACCCGAAGCAGCTGCCCCAGTCACTTCCCCTCTGTTATGCTGCTGTTTGCAAAGTTGATCAGGAAGCTCTTGATTCCAGGATGCTGATCTATAATAAAAATGGTAAACTACAACAGACCTAGAACAGAACCCACTGGACCCTCCTTGAAACCTCATATCTTTCTGATATGCAGCCATTTAGATGTATTCACCACTTGCAATGATAAGCCAATGAGGTATCCACGTAACAGTAAATGCATTCAGCCTACATTTCTCCAGTGCGCTTATGAGAATGTTATGTTTTAAATACTGATAAGCTATGGAATATCCTTCATTGGAATGTTTCAAGAAGAGGCTGGATAGATTCCTTTCTGTGATGCTTTAGGAATAGCAAATCCTGCAGGGGATGTGATCCTTGAGAATCCATCCTGTTCTATGAACTTCTATATGCTGATTAGATGTGGCAAAATGATCATGGAGTAAGTATTTGTAGATCCTTTTGCTAGCAGTAATGTCTACATTATTACAAGATAAGTATTGTGTAAACTTACAGCCAAGTATAACAGTTGGGATCGTTAGGATTGAGCCCTGGGAGATTCACATGCACATGCACACACATGCAACCACCCACCCCCACACACTTTTGTTAGTCTATATGACCCCCCTCTACATGTTCAGGTAAAGGTGCAATAGAACCTAATGTGTAATCCACACAATTGTGCCTCCTGCCATACTACATGTGCAAGAGAGGAAGTACAACTGTGGGATCACACATTAGATCCAATTGCACCATATTGCTGGTTCAGGGGGAGCCTGATCCTGGGCTCCCCCTGCACTGGTAAGAAGAAAATTTCCACAGCTGAGAGCCCTTCAGTTGAGGGGCTTCTAGCCATGGGGGCTTCATATGCATCTCTGCAGCTTGAAGACACAGCTGCTGCAGTCTCCCAGTCCCTCAGGTGTGTGAGGGGTGCTTCCAGAAGCCAGAGTTGGCAGCTGCTGGAGCTGAGAGTCCCCTTAGTTGTGGGCATGGTACAGTCCTGAGGCTGGGACCCCATAGTAGATGGGGCTCCCAGCTGCAGGGAAAATCTTGCTACACTTGCAAATTAAAGCTTAATAGCAACCAGCTATAAAGTTAATACACATTTTCAAGGCCTAACTGCTTAGAGTTTTTTATCATGTGATAGCTGCTTTGCACATGTAGCTGGTTTCAAGGTAATTGTGCAATTAACCAGTTAATTGTATGATACCTGTAATGTGTACAGGGGGCCTATAAGGTGCAAATCTACCCTGCCTTTTGCTAGTCTTCAGGCTAATGGGCTAACTACATCTCTGAGCTCTGCTCAAGATAACACCCACGCTTTCCTATTGACTCCACTGAAATGTCAACAGTATAAACACAATTATTAGTGGCACATTGTGACTGATCAAATCATCCCTTAAAACCACATGGCATAAATTATATGCTCTTCTACAAACAGGTTATACTTAGCTAGTTTATATAGGCAATGAAGCTTAATCACTGTTTTCTGAGTAGCTTGTTATCCTTTGAAAGATACTATAGAAGCGTGTGGCCCATTTTTTGATTCTTCAGAGATAACACAGAGATGTATATGTGGGATGGCAGTGTTCTGCTTTTACGGGAACAGGTAAATTCTACAAATAGTGTTGTATGTAATATGAATATTAAATAATTTTAAAAAGAACTGGTCAGGGTCCCAGCTGCATGTACAACATACAAAACCATGTCTGTCACTCCTCCATTTATTTGTAATATGTTACTGGGACACTACTACTACTACTACTACTACTATTTGTAGTATTTTACTAATGATTATAAATATACACATTGCCATCTATTTCATCTGTGTATTAAGATTTTATGAATGATTTCTTAAAGGCATGATTGGAAAGTACAGTTGATAATACTTCCTGATGCAAAAGCTGACAAATAGCACCCCTGTCCTGCATATAATATACAGAATTTTCTGAAGGGAGCTGAAGAAGCTGAACCCCAAAGGAGGAGGTGCATGCATGCATGAATACCAGATATACTTCCATCCTTAGGGACACCAAGCTTTCCAGCTCGTAGGTCAAATCGCACTGAAAAGACCCAGCGTGCCTGCCTTAACCAGTCATATTACTGATAGTGGAACCTGACTCTCTCAGGAAATAAACAATGGATTTTAAAGCATTGCTACCACAGCAACTTTGCATTCGTTTTCATCACCATCTTTTGCCTGATTACATTTTCTTTCTTGGTATTTTCCATGTCAGCTTCCAGCCATTTTAAATAATCTATGCTTCTTCTATTTTAAGAGGGAAAGGGGAATCTAAGGTTCACTTTGCTGCATTCTGCTTATCACCAGAGTTTGTTATTGTCACCTTCTATCCATTGTCAGGATGTCCCCCAGAGAAAATACTTGCATGTCAGAAAGATTTTATT
This sequence comes from Alligator mississippiensis, assembly GCF_030867095.1. Classification (NCBI taxonomy): domain Eukaryota; kingdom Metazoa; phylum Chordata; order Crocodylia; family Alligatoridae; genus Alligator; species Alligator mississippiensis. The sequence continues at coordinate 82,695,723 of NC_081824.1, read as the reverse complement.
ATTTGCTCTTAAGAAAACGTGCAACAACATAAAAACCTAAACTATAAAATATGCACACATTGCCACGTAGGATAAAAGGCACTCAAAACCCATGTTTACATATTCATTGTGCAGTGATGCTAAATATATTTTAAATAAAATGTTTATGTTTTATTGCTTATGAATTAATTTGAAACATGGTTCTTGCTTATTAAAAACATGAGATAACTCTGACATATTCTAACTCTATGCAGCTGTCAGCAGTTTGTAAGATGTGCGGAGGTGTGGGAAGATAAGTGAGTATGAGGAGGTAAGTAGATTAGCAGAAGTTCAGTCTTCTCTCTGCCTGGCTGATCTTCAACCCAGAACTGCTCAGCCCCTCTGCAAGGAGGTGAGCACTGTAATATATAAATTATATAAATTGCTACTTGATTCACAAAAGTTATGGAGGGGTGCCTTGAGTCCAATGAGAGGTGTCCAAGAAAGCTGAGAATCACTGAACTAAATAACACCCTCCCAGGTTTTGCTGACAAAGACACAGATCTGAATCTGACTAACGCAGGGCTCATTAAGAAATGCCAATAAAAGAGAGTTTCCTTTCCCAAACATATTTATGGAAAATTAAAAAGAAGAAGAAATAAATTAACTTTTTAGAAATGGGACTTGACAAAAGTTCAGTGCAGGCAAAGATATTAAAACATAATTGTTTCTCTCCCTCTAGGTAAGTGCTCATTTATTTGCATAGGATGAAATGTGCTGGCTGTGATACAATGACGTTAAGTGCCATTTAATTCCTAAATATAGAGGATGTGGAGCTTAGAAAGCATTCATCTCTGGGTTTTGTAAAAAGATGAATTTCTACCTAGAGCTCATGTTCTTTAATTGTTGTAACCAACCTATGCATTTAAGTTCATCTTTTGCTGTCCTATGTTACAGGCTCCTTATGGCCGGTACCTGTCATTGTTTGTTTCAAAGAGTTTGTTCATGGCTATGATACAAACGTTGGCTTACTCTTATGAGTAATTTACATGTCCCCAGTACACTAGGATGTGACCAGAAACAGCATTTTTCTGATTTGCCCTTAGAGGAAGTTAATCATGTATTCATCTTAGAGTTTCTCTGACAGTTTGGGTGTCCTGTGATTGTGTGCCAGAGTGTATATGAGAGGTTATGAGCACATAAACGAATTACTCCAAGGTAAGCTAGTATGTGAATATGCATCAGTTATTCTGCAGTAACTGCCAGGGTGCTCACACTCAGCTCCATGGTAAGCTACCTTGTATTTATCCCCTTATCAGTGAGGGAGAAACAACTCTCAGATTTGAGTGTGTGCCTTGCTATGTATTTATTTAGCCATAGGTTTGGCCAATTTTTATAAGGACATAATGTTTTCTAGGGCACTATCCTCTACAGTGCTAGCAGACTTGTAACTTCCATTTGCAGAGCAACCCACAGTGATGCACAAGGGAGCTTAGAACAATAGCAGTGGCAGAGATACAGGCTGTGTCTACACGAGACCTATCTATGAAACTGGAGACAGGCCTGTCGAGAATTGCTGAATTTGGTTCAGAGGGAAGCAACAAGGGTGATGTTGTGCTGGGGGTCTGCTGTAGACCACCAGACCAGAAGGAAGTGGTGGATGAAGCTTTCTTCAAACAGCTAGAGGAAGTTTCCTGATCCCAGACCTGGGTTCTCATGAGGGACTTCAATCACCCTGACATCTACTTGGAAGGCAATACAGTAGCGCACAGGCAATATAGGAATTTTTTGAAGAGTATTGGGAACAATTTCATGGTGCAAGTGCTAGAGCGGCTAACTAGGGGCTGTGCTCTTCTTGACCTGCTGCTCACATACAGGGAAGAATTGGTGGGGAATGTTGTAGTTGATGGCAACTTGGGCAGCAGTGACCATGAGATGATTGAGTTCTGAGTTCTGAAGAAAGGAAGGATGGAGAGCAGCAGAGTAAGGGCCCTGGACTTCAAAAAAGCAGACTTCGACTCACTCGGGGAACTCATGAACAGGATCCCCTGGGAAGCCAGTCTGTGGGGGAGAGGTGTCCAGAAGAGTTGGCTGTACTTTAAAGAAGCCTTACTGAGAGTGCAGGAACAAACCACCCTGATGTGCAGGAAGACTAGCAAGTATGGCAGAAGACCAGCTTGGTTTATCAGGGCACTCTTCAGTAAACTAAATCACAAAAAGGAAGCTTATAAGAAATGGAAACTTGAGCAAATAACTAGGGAAGACTATAAGAGTATTGCTCGGGCATCCAGGAAAGTCAAAGCGCAACTGGAGTTGCAGCTAGCAAGGGTTGTGAAGGGTAACAAGAAGGGTTTCTAAAAGTATGTTGGTAGCAAAAGAAGGATTAAGGAAAGTGTGGGTCCCTTACTGAATGGGGGAGGCAACTTTGTGACAGAGGATGCAGAAAAAGCTGAAGTGCTCAATGCCTTTATTGCCTCAGTCTTCACAGGCAAGGTCAGCTCCCAAACTACTGCATCAGGCAACACAGCTTAGGGAGGAGGTGAGCAGCTTTCAGTGGTGAAAGAACAGGTTAGGGACTATTTAGAAAAGCTGGACATGTACAAGTCCATGGGGCTGGATAGGATGTACCCAGAGTGCTGAGGAAGTTGGCTGATGTGATTGCAGAGTCACTGGCCATCATCTTAGAAAACTCATGGTGATCTGGAGAGGTCCTGGATGATTGGAAAAGGGCAAACATAGTGCCCATATTTAAGAAAGGGAAAAAGGAGGATCCAAGGAACTACAGACCAGTCAGCCTCACCTGAATCCCTGGAAAAATCATGGAGCAGATCCTCAAGGAATCCATTTCTAAGCCCTTGGAGGAGAAGAAGATGATTAGGAACAGTCAACATGGATTCACCAGGGGCAAGTCATGCCTGACCAATCTGATTGCCTTCTATGATGAGATGACTGGCTCTGTGGATGGAGGGAGACTGATGGATGTGGTTTACCTTGATTTTGGCAAGACTTTTGATATTGTTTCCCATAACATTCTCCCAGGCAAGCTAAGGAAATCTGGGCTGGATGAATGGACTGTAAGGTGGATAGAAAACTGGCCAGACCATTGGGTGCAGATAGTAGTAATCAATGGCTTGATGTCTAGTTGGCTGTTGGTATCAATAGAGTGCCCTGGGGGTTGGTCCTGGGCCCTGTTTTGTTTAATGTCTTCATTAATGACCCGGACAATGGCACAGAGTGCACCCTTAGCAAGTTTGCAGATGACATGAAACTGGGGGGAGTAGTAGATACACTGGAGGGTAGGGCTAGGATTCAGAGTGACCTAGACAAATTGGAGGATTGGGCCAAAAGAAATTTCATGAGGTTCAACAAGGACAAGTGCAAAGTCCTGCACTTAGGACAGAACAATCAAAGAGTTGTTAGACTGTTCACATCCATCACTGCTAAAGACAAATCCTGGAAGGCCATTTGCAAAGAAAGCTCCTTGCACAGGTGGAGAACAAAATGAACTCTAAATCCAGCTAGCAACACACTTCTGAGATCTAGATTTCCTGTTTAGATGATAGAAGCTTAAGAAAAACCTTTGCATAAAATTTGACCTGTAAGTTTGTTTGCTTGTTTGTTTTCAAAATGTTGTGGAGCTTTTTTCCAAAGCAATGAGAGAGTGCCACATAAAGAAAAATTTATAGTAAAATCCCAACAGCTCACGTTCTAGCTATTCTTTGTGCGAGTAACTCTTCTGCCAGCTCTCATCCCTGTGTTCTACTGCCATTGCTCACCTTTACTTTAGTTGAGTCAGTAGTTATTTATACAGATGGCCTTGATGTAGGAAATAATAAGCAGCAGCTTGTGATTTTGTTTGGTTTTGTTTTGAAAAGTCATGATGATTTAAAATGCTAACACTTTAAGAGCGTCTTATATAATTACTTACCTAAACAGCATAGAGAAAAGAATAGCATTTAGTTAATTTCTATCTTAGATCTCCAACTTTGAAAATAACCCAAAGCTTTGACTTATGGTCCAATTGGCCATTAATATTGTTTATTTTTTTTGGAAATACAAAAGGCCTGTTCAAACATTTTGTTAGCCTGAGAACAAAATCTTTTTCTTGCAGACTCACACCCCTTCACACTTTTCTGTAGCAGTGGTCTCCAAGACTTTGGACCAATAGACCACTCTCATGGACCCAGAGGGACAGCCTTCCATCTTAGGCTCCCTCTGTGCAAAAATGAAGTTTATTTCCTACCTCTGGGTACTTTTTACCATCTTATACCATCTGTACTTTCCCCAAAGCCTGATGAAGGGGCTTTGATCCCAAAAGCTTGCAGAAAAGGACAATTTTCTTGCGATTTCCCAGTTGGTCTAATAAAAGGTATCATTTTGGAACCAAGAGTTCTAGTTTTTTGTATGTCTTGTTAACATTGTGGAAGTTGTTTAGGAGAAAACAGAGGTTGTATTTTAGTAAATTAGCTTCTTGAATTTGAGAAGCTATGGCTATCCTTCAGATTATTGGCACAGGAGAATGGTGAGACTTTTGGCAGAGGGGAGGGAAGGTAATTTTTTATTCTAAATGGATGAAGTTTAAGGTGGGAGAGATGAAAGCTTTTGGACACCAAAGAGCTTCACCAGGCCTAGGAAGGTAGACACAGTCTAAGATACATACCACTTAACACTATTACTTTAAACCCATTATGTTGGTGAAAGTTATCACTTAAAATTGGAAGTGGAAAGTAAACCTGTAGAACAAAAAGAAATTATCAGCAGCAGTAAGACCAAATGAAAAGCAGTTGTTATAATTAGACTAACTGTAAGGCCATTCATAAAGGAAGACAGCCATCGTCTCCTGTGGAGTAAAGAGAGGTCACTGCAGGAACAATAAGCTGTAGTACTCCCATAAAATTAGTTTCCTTTTTAATTCCATGGTTTTTGTGTCCAGTTAAGTTATGAATTTTGTTCCTAGACCCTTCTTCTGAAATTATGATATAGTTTTCCTTTGAGGATAAGAACTATGAGATGTAGTTGGAGTTTTCTGAAAAATGTACTCTACTCAGGATGTCCTTTATCATTTTACAGTGAGTTCATATTGTAGCGTAGTGTTTTTGTGGTTGTTTAGTTTCATCCTCAGTTTCTGTGAGGGTATTTGCATGTCACATGGTTTTGTGATATCCGTTGATTCTGATGGTTTTGTTGTGAGCTATGTTGATCTTGGTGATGACAAAGATGCATTGGCAGGTCTTGTAGTTTTTATTGTTCTGGCAGGGTCTTGTTTTGTTTGGGTGGACATTGATTGATGGAGACCTTGCTTTTGGTGAAGAAGATAACACCCTTTAAAGGCCCTCCTCCCTCTTCCTGACTCCAGCCCTCCTGCCTAACCTCAGCAAGTATAGGTTGTAATTGTTTAATGAAGATCTTACATGTTCCAGTGTAGGATGATATATAACTGTTAAGTATACTGTCAATGAGGATTTCCTTTTTATGTTGTTGTAGGTTTATTGTACGCAGGATGTTCAGGTGATTTATTTGAAGATGTGGTCATTTCTCTGGTGAAATATTTTTGTTGAGTAAAGACAGTTTTTAGACTTGTGAGGTAGGTATCTGCCATAATCTACTCAGGCAACATGCCTTGGCATCTGAGTTTTTGGCTATCCATTACAGCTTTCTTAGTATGTTTAGGATTGTCACTGGTTTTGTAGAGGTAAGTTTGGGTGTGGTGAGGGGAGTTGTTTGTAAGGCACCATTCTGGCTGTATCTTGAAATATGATTTTACTGTAAGAATATACCAGAGGGAACTTGATGGAAGGGTGATAGTTGTTTGAAGCTGTGACTAGACATGAATAAATGAACCCATATGTTCAGTCCAAATGAAGTCATCTGTGCATTGAAGTGAAGGTATGGTGGTACATGTTCATCCTCCCCCTGCCCTACCCCACTTCTCCCCCTCAAAATCTCTTTTCTTTTGAAGAAGCTGACATTTTGGAGGGGGCTTTGTACCCATGGCTGTACCCATGGGCTGGAGGAAGTGAGGGTTGTTCAAGGTAAAATTGTTATGCATGAAGTAGTGTAATATGTTGTGGCTGGATAGCTTAGTGGTGTTCATGGTTTCACTTTCTTGAAGGCAAAATTATAAGTTACTTGAAAGTTTTGATGATGAGACTTACTCCTTCAGAGTAATTGGTCTTCACAACTGCATCCAGGGACAGACAAATGCATTGCTAATATCAAAATAGCCATGAAATAACTAACAATATTAATATTTAAGGGATTGTCATGCTGCAGAGTTAATGCCCCATATTTCTCACTTGTGAAAATGGAATAACTTTCCAGCTTCACAGGGGTATTGAGGAGATAAATATGTCAACATTTTGTAAGGTGTTTAGCTACTCTGAAGACTTTGTTTGCACTCATTCCTGATGTCGACTTATCCTGGGACATTTTAAAATCTATGTTGACTGCTAGTGGAATTGAACTTTTGAAGACCCTGTAGAAAGCCATCCAGTCACACCTTTAATGCACCTGCTTCCCCTGTGTATTAATTTTTTAACCCTGTGACTGTAGTTCCTACTTTTCCTGTATTATTTTTAGAAATTATTTCAGTTCGTCTTTAAATGTGACCGTAAAATGCCACTTATATATGACAAAAGCAACACAAGGGCATAGCTATCAGGGGAAATGTAACTAATGTGTGACTCTGAGTTTGAAATTGACTGTTTTATGTCACATGTAATTCAGCTTTATCAAGTCACGGCATGTAGTAAGTCAGTAAGTGCATTTTCATTTGTCAACAGCAAGACTCTCATGGCCTTTAATAAAAGTGCTGTCTGTTTTTCTTTGCTGATTGATCATAGTGGCTCTTAGTAGTAATTTCCTACACCAGAGCTATGTAATCAGAAAATGCTCTGATATTTTGCAAAGCACTGTGGAATATTTGCTTTTGTGGTGTGAGCAGTAAAACTCCTCACCAAAGGGTAAGCCACCTGGTAGAGGATTAAGCTAGAGAACACTAACTAGTTTCCTTGAATTGAAAAAACCCCCCTAAAACAGAAGTGTATTAAATATGTAGTCATTTTAAAAAAAAGACAATGTCAGTAGCCCTCAACACTATTGGTTTCTTTGGATGGCAAACATGAGGGTTTTAACTGAGACTGGTACATATTAGGTACATGGTTAACACAGTCTCTACCGTAATGAGCTGTGTATCTAACTAGACCAGACAGACAATGGGTGGCATAAAGGAAGAATTGGCCATATCTATATGGCACACTTGCCATGCTTACTAACAGTACTTTCAAGCGTTTTGCTCCATGTGAGTTTCCTCCCAAAGTGGAAGTCCTGTTCAAATACCAGCTTTAGCAGTGTAACTGGTACTGCTGAATGTCAGATATGACTATACTATTGCTGGTTTAGAGGGCAGACTGTCTGGAGCAATCTGGCACAGTGGCACAACAAGCAGGGTTTGCACCCTGGACATTTAAAAATAAAAATTAGTTTTTAGGGTCTAGGTTAATCACTTGAGTTCTAATTTTGTCTGAGTTTGTGTTTTTCTACAATTGCATTTCTCGCCTTTCAAGTTAATTAAGTGCCAAAATACTACAAGAGGGGTTGTCCAGCTGGGGGTACATGTACCCCCAGGCATACTTAGAAAGGTCATAGCGGGGGTACACACTAGCAGGCAGGCAGGGACAGTGTGCGCCTTGGGTGGGGCATAGCTGGCATGTTCCCACGCTTTACTTTTTACCTGGGGGAGGGATGTGCTGGGTGCATACCACATGGCATACCATGACGTGTCCCTGCTCCCCATCCCAGCTCGCTCTCTTAATTGTCCAGGAAGCAGTCAGCCCGAGAGCAGCGGTCTGCCCTTCTCTCCCCTGTCCATACAGCAAGCCCCAGCCCCTGCACCGAGGGTGCAGAGCTGCCCCTTGAGAGGGGCAGGTGAGGAGTGGGGCCAGGCTGCAGTGCTGTGTGGGCCTGGAGCCAGCTGGGAGAGAGTGCAGCTGTGGGAGCCGGCGGCTGCACTGGGCACTCCGCTGTCACCTCCCTCCAACCCTTATTAAAAGGAAGCATTTCACATGGGAGGGGGGGCAGGAGGGAATTGGGCTGCTGGGCTCTGCCTTCACTACATTGCACAGTTTGTTGGGCTGTCCATCCTGGCACGGCCACACAGGCCTCCCTGCAGCCGCACTGGGCACTGCCTGTACTGTGATCTGACCCTGGTGGCAGGGCTCCTGACTGCACTTGTCTGGCTCCAAAGCTGTGAGCTAGTGCCTGCAGGAAGCCAGGATGTGCCTTAACCCTCGAGGGGCTGGCCTGGCAGTGCAGTTCTGTGCTAGTCTGGCTGAGCCCCTTGGCACTGACCCTGGGGGGGGAGCAGACAGCCGGCAGTAGAGTCACAGTTCCTCAGTTGGGTTTCAGCTCGGCCACAGCAGCCCTTCGGGGTACCCTGGAGGAGCCCAACTTGGAGCATAGCGTTGGTGGCCAGCAGTGCCCATGCCCGCAACCAGGCCCAGGTGCACTGTGGGCGTGGGGCACAGCCTGGAGCAGGACAGAGCCATGTTGTCTTGCAGGGGCTGAGGCGCTCACTGACTTTCTTCCTCCTGCACTTGAGGGACTTCTTTGCAAGTAAATGTGATGTACCCTAGTGGGTTTCTTTTTGTGCGTGTGTGTATTAGCCTTGTGTCTCTGAAGTTTCTCAGGTTCAGCTCCTGACCCTGTCACAAGTGCATGGGTAACTGTATGCAAACTTTCCATTGTTATCTGGTTAGTGGTTTCCATTGCCATGCGTGTACCTGCAACTTTTTAGGCATATGTTTCTGAAATCTTGGCTAGGTCTCTGCTTTATTTCAGATCCTCTTGGAGCTACTTCTTAATTCTGGATATTTTGTTTTCCTGTGCTGAAAGTGGCAAAGCTGGTAGTTGGCAGAAATTACTGATTTCACTATAGTTTATGTCTCCTAAAATGTTACCAAATTTACAAATTGTATGCATATAACAGTTAGTTTACAGGAACTGTTTATCATACTTGTTTTCCCTTCTTCTTTCTTTCTTACATTATATCCTGTAAAATGATCTTGAATTTACATATGAACATCTTTGGGGTAGTGTCTGTTTTACTCCTATGTACTACTGATTGAGGTATCTAGGTATACTATATTTAATAATACATATTAAATTAGTGCTTAATTATTGCCAAAGTGCTCAACATTTAACAAAATATTTAAACAGTGCTTTTTATTAGAGAAGCAAAGTATAATGTGCAGTATTAACTTTGGGTGGATGACATTTTAAATTTTGCCAACAACTTGAGTGTCTTGGAGTGCTTTTATAAACTTGCTTCATTTGTGTGCATATGTTAGTCCTTGTCTCTGTGCTTTTCAAGATTAAAAAAAAATCCACAGATGCTTCTTCGATATAAATAAACACCTTGTCCTTAAGAGTTGTCCAGGACGTAATACCAGTATGAAGAAAGGGCTTAAATGTTATGTGCTTTAGTACTTTCACAACCTGTAGCTCACCTAACCTATTGTAATTCGCTACCTTTATCCCGTCTTCAATATTATTCCCCTTCTCCCACTCCTTGGCCAACATGACATCATCTTTCTGGGAATGCATGTTTTGTTATAGCTCCCATTTTAAAATAAATAATATCTTAAAGGTTTTATTGACTGACTAAGTAACTTAATTGTCCTTGGTGGCAATCAAGTTACATTTTTAAGCCAGTGTTACTTCATATGATCCTTGTGGTCTACCAAATGCCTAATAGCATATATTAGCTTAAAAAAAGTTAATTAAAAACTATTCCCGTACTCACTACTCTGTTTTACTTCAATTTCTCTCCATTGGTATTCCTTCTGAATTGTGTGTAAGCATCTTCAACAATGAGCTAGCTTTATTAGATGGATATCAACAGTATGAAAAAAACCCATGAAAATCAGTCATGCTTTAAAAAAATGGTAACTAAAGCTTCAAACCTTAGCCAGGACCAATGGATGGAAAAGAAACTGAGCTGCTTCATTGCACAGTCACATGTGTCATTGTAAAAAATTCAGGAACAAGAAGCCCTGAGCACTGGGTAACACAGACAGTACTAGTATGGTCTTAGTGCTGCTGGTACACATACTGCCAGCTGGAGGTACTCTTTAGTGATGCATTGGCTAGGGACAGACATTCAAAAAGCCTGAGCCTGAATCAGTTCAATCTTTGCAGGTTAGTCTAACCTGTGTAGATTGAACTGATTTACAAGTGAATAGTTATTCACTTTCGAGCCTGGAAATGTCACATGCCTGCAGTGGCTCAGGCTAGAAGCCGGGGGGGGGGGGGTGTGCTAGAGGGAGCCCTCCCTTCCCTTCTCAGCAGTTGCAAGGCTGGAGGGAAGCTGACCTGGGGGCCATGGTCAGGCCTCCAGCAAGTGGCTAAGCATGATTGGGGAGGGGTTTAAACCCCCACCCTGGCTTGTAGGGACCCCAGCCAGGATGTGCCTGGATGGGGAGGGGGGAAGCAGCTTTTGCCAGACTTGTCCCTGAGGCCAGACACCATGCCAGGCAGCACCTCAGGTGAAAGGGAGGCAGGGGGGAGGGGGGGAATTAAACTCCCCTGTCTCTTATGTTTTCTTTTGTGATTATTTCTGAAACAATTATAATGAAACTGTGGAGAGGTTTCTTCTCAAGGACATAATTGATCTTGAAAGTACTTATTTTTGTTTTAAATTCTTTTGGACTTATTTACGAGGAATTGATAGAGTAAGGGAGGGGAGCTTCTCCTGAGGACACTGTATACTTGCTCAGTTGATGCTTAAGGTGACAAGGTTGTTAATGCCCATATGATAATTGGTAGTAAAAATGGATAGATGAAAAGGTGTATCTATTCTGAGTGAGTGATAATAATTTGGATTAGGGAAAAGAGACTTCAGAGGCTTGAAGGCTGCTATAATAGGGAATAATCTGGCTGGGGTGCTTAATACCTGTGGTCTGAAAGAAATGGGTTGCACCCCAGTCTAAAGTGCTGCAGAAGATCCTGGATGTGGTAAGGGTGGGGTGCAGGGGAGGTGGAGACCCACAGAGGTAATCCCAGTTGGACAGAGTATATCCTTCCTTTGGGACTAGCTTCCTAAATAGTAGAAGACCAAAGATGTACCAAGCGAGCATAAAAGAAGAACTGAACTTGAGGGTAAGGAATACAACATCAACAGGCAACTGGAAGAGTGAGCAGCATCATTTCCCACAGCCTAACAACATCAACTAAGAGGATGCTGGGTAAAAGAGAGCCCAGATGTTATAATACCTACCCTCAACAGTTGTTAATATAGACTCAAGAAATGCCAGAAAGAGGACCACTTTGCCAGCTACAGAGGAAGGCAAACCACTCCACGGTCGATACCAATCTAGACTTGGGGTAAAGTTCCTTCCTGTCTCCAAATATGGTGATCGGTCTGACCCTGAGTGGTGGGGCAAGACCCTCTAGCCAGGAACCTCCCAGCAGGTGCATTGGCACACCCTCAGCCTTGGCTGGAGCCAGCATCTAATTCTTCTGAGGAAGGTTTAAAGAAACCCTGGCTCATGTAGCAGCCTGGGTGGAGATGGAGGGGAGGGGGATTCCCTCCCAGCCCCATGTGGCGACCAGCAAAGCCTAGAAGCATCAGAAATAACCATAGTAACATCGGCATAACTATGCCTAGATTATCCCCAACCAGTGGCTGCCCAACCTTTTCTGGACACCTCCAGTGATGGAGAGTTCACAGCTTCCCTTAGCAGTCTATTTCACTGCCTCATTGTTCTAACAGTGAAGAAGTTCTTTCTGAATCCAGCCTAAACCTACGAATAGTCAAGCCATTGGTTCTCATCCTATTCTATGCAATAAGAGAGAAAAGGTGTTTTCTCTTTTCTTTATGGCAGTCCTTCAGGAATTTGAAGACTGCTATGATGCCTTCTCTTAAGCTGAACATGCCTAGCTCTTTCAGCCTCTTGTATGACTTGCCTTCCAAGCCATTTTCTATTCTTACTGCCCATCTCTGAACCCTCTTTAACTTCTCCATGGCCTTTTTACAATGTGGAGCCCAAAACTGCACACAGTACTCTAGATGAGTAGCCAAACCTGCTTAGACTAACCAGTGCTGAGTAGAGAGGCACTGTCACCTCCTTTGTCTTGCACCTAATGCTTCTATTGAAGCATCCCAAAACTGCATTTACCTTTTGTGCAGCTGCATCACACTCCAGACTCGTTTTGAGTCTATGATCTACCAAGACTCCCAGATCCTTCTCCACAGCGCTGCCATGCAGTCAGGCGTCACCCATTTTCTATTTGTATTTTTGATTATTCCTCCCAAGATGTAGCACTTTGCATTTCTCAGCGTTTGTCTGTTAGTGATATTGATATATAAGCAAGAGATCCCACTAGTATGGCTGAAAACTACCATATTGTAGTGACATCTGACAATGTCTAATAGTCTGTTCTTTCTCTCTGCTCAATGAGCTCTGAGTTTCTAAGCAATGATAGCAAGTCACTTGAATTTCTTCATGTTGAAAGGTAAGTCTCTGGTCAGTTGAGTGCTGATGTGAAGAGTAGAGGCGCAATGTGCTGTGGTTTTCTATTATACCTGTCAGAACAGTTTTGTGGGTTTTTAGAGAACACGCCCGGAGGGGCTTATTCACAGCTAGTTTGATGAGCAGGATGGCTAGGATTTGCTTTGAGGTTTATATTTACAGGAGTTAAATGATTGTAGTTGAGCTGCCTCTTGTATTTGCTGAGATGTATCTGTGACTGTACCTCCATGTATGCTTTGCACTGGGTAATCTGTCTGATATAGATTTATTTGAAGATGATTAGGATCCTTATTTATAGAATAGAGGGCTAAAAAATCCCTGTTTTGCCAGACTGCATTCCTTCCTTGGTGCTCAGTTGTGCTAACTGCTGAGAAAGTTTGTGAGGTGCTCACATATTTTATGAGCCTTTCAAAAATCTATACTTTAAATCAGGGGTGGCCAACCTGTGACCTCTGTATACAAGTGGCACAGGCAGTCTCTGCAGGTGGCACACAGTAGATCAGGGAAGGGACAGCCAACTCAGTGGCAGATAGGGCAGTGAGCAGAAATGAGAGTGGCAGACAGGGCAGGGAATACAAGACAGGGAGCAGAAAGCAGAGCAGCAAGAGAAAGGGATCAGAGTGGCATTTGTGGAGGATGTGGGGCTTAAATTGTGTTGCACCTGCCTAAAAATTGCCCCCCACTGCTTTAAACCATGTAACAGGTCATTTGTTATTATTTCTATTATCTTTAGATCTTCTGCACAACAAATATATATTTAAGGGCCTAGTTCTGCTTGTAATTCTAGAACAAGTCCACCGAGTTTCATTACCCTAGTGTAACTTAGAACAACTTTTGGTCCATAGAAGTTAATCCAGTGAAAACTTTTTTCTCTAGTCATTAACTTTTAATTAGCCATTCTGAACCTGATGTAAATGCCCATCCCAAGGGACTGTCGTGATTTAACTTTAAAAAAAAAAAGAAACTGAGTTAATTACTGATTTTTAATGAAGTTGGTACAACTCCTATCTCTAAACAAGCTATTGCTTCATTTCCTTTATCTCCTTTCAGACTGAAACTTTCTTGTATATAAAGAGATTCAGTTGCAATTTCATGTCCTCAAAAGCCTCGGCATATACTTTATCTGATTTAATCTAGTGCTGCTCACATTTGTGTATGTGTTGTTGACATAAAAGGATGCAGGTAGATGGGTCAAGGCAGGTAGATGGGTCAAGGTCCCTTTGGAATTCAACCTGTTCTTGTATAAATGGAGTATCAGAAAAAGTGCATGTTGGACCCTTCTCCATGTGCAGTACATGGGGCTAGTCTGCTGCACACCACTGGATGATAGGGCTGGAATGACAGGGCTCTGAAGGCTAGCTATTGCTTGGGGACCATATCTTTTACACCCCTGTTCTAGTGAAAAGGCTTAAAATATGTCTTAATAGAATTGTGAATAGTCTGTTTGTGCAGCTAGAAAAAAACACTGGAAATCTATTTAACTTGCATCTTGAAACCCTGTTGAAAAATACTTTCTGATAGTCATCAGAAACTGGCTAGATTATTTTAAAAGATCACCATTCTCCAACAGCTTCAGTTTTACATGTCTAACCAGAACCATCTACCAACAATATTGAAATAGATTCATAGATTCATAGATGTTAGGGTCGGAAGGGACCTCAATAGATCATCAAGTCCGACCCCCTGCATAGGCAGGAAAGAGTGCTGGGTCTAGATGACCCCAGGTAGATGGTTATCTAACCTCCTCTTGAAGACCCCCAGGGTAGGGGAGAGCACCACCTCCCTTGGGAGCCCGTTCCAGACCTTGGCCACTTGAACTGTGAAGAAGTTCTTTCTAATGTCCAGTCTAAATCTGCTCTCTGCTAGCTTGTGGCCATTATTTCTTGTAACCCCCGGGGGCGCCTTGTTGAATAAAAACTCACCAATTCCCTTCTGTGCCCCCATGATGAACTTATAGGCAGCCACAAGGTCGCCTCTCAACCTTCTCTTGTGGAGGCTGAAAAGGTCCAGTTTCTCTAGTCTCTCCTCGTAGGGCTTGGTCTGCAGGCCCTTAACCATACGAGTGGCCCTTCTCTGGACCCTCTCCAGGTTATCCACATCCCTCTTGAAGTGCGGTGCCCAGAATTGCACGCAGTACCCCAACTGCAGTCTGACCAGCGCCTGATAGAGGGGAAGTATCACTTCCTTGGATCTATTCGTCATGCATCTGCTGATGCACGATAAAGTGCCATTGGCTTTTCTGATGGCTTCGTCACACTGCCGACTCATGTTCATCTTGGAGTCCACCAGGACTCCAAGATCCCTTTCCACTTCTGTGCCACCCAGCAGGTCATTCCCTAGGCTGTAGGTGTGCTGGACATTTTTCCTCCCTAGGTGCAGCACTTTGCATTTCTCCTTGTTGAACTGCATCCTGTTGTTTTCTGCCCACTTGTCCAACCTGTCCAGGTCTGCTTGCAGCTGTTCCCTGCCCTCCGGTGTGTCCACTTCTCCCCATAGCTTTGTGTCATCTGCAAACTTGGACAGAATACACTTCACTCCCTCGTCCAAGTCGCTGATGAAGACATTAAAGAGTATCGGTCCAAGGACCGAGCCCTGCGGGACCCCACTGCCCACGCCATTCCAGGTCGAAACCGACCCATCCACCACGACTCTCTGGGTCCAGGCGTTTTGTAACCTGGTCATAAAAAGAAACTAGATTAGTCAGGCACGATCTGCCTGCTACGAACCCGTGCTGGTTTCCCCTCAGCATAATTTGTCCTGCCGGGCTCTCGCAAATGTGAGCCTTGATGATTTTTTCAAACATTTTGCCAAGGATGGAGGTGAGACTGACTGGCCTATGGTTGCCCGGGTCCTCCTTCCTCCCCTTCTTGAAGATGGGGACCACATTGGCCCTTTTCCAGTCCTCCAGGACTTTGCCCGTGCGCCACGAGCGTTCAAATATTCCCACCATTGGCTCTGCAATGATGTTGGCCAGTGCCTTCAGTACCCTCGGATGGAGCTCATCCAGGCCTGCCGACTTAAAGGCATCCAGTTCTTCCAAGTGACTCTGCACCATCTCAGGGTCTACGCATGGTACTCTGGCACCTTGCTGCTGCCTCTCTACAACCCCAGTGAGAGACTTGTCGTGCCTCTCGCTTAGGAACACTGAAGCAAAGAACTCGTTGAGGTGTTCAGCCTTGTCCCCCCTGTCCGTCACCAATTGTTTCTGCCCATTTAGCAGCGGTCCTATTCCTCCCTGGGCCTTCCTTTTACTCCCTATATATCTAAAAAACAATTTCTTGTTGTCCTTTACTTGGGATGCCATCCTCAGCTCCATGGTAGCTTTGGCCCATCTAACTGCCTCCCTACAAGCGTGAGCAGAGGAGGTATATTCATCTTTGGTGATCTCTCCCCGTTTCCACTTTTTATGTGCTTCCCTTTTGGCCCTTAGGCTGCCCTGGATTTCTCTGGTCAGCCAAGGAAGCCTCCTGGCCCCTTTCCCTCTTTTTCCTTGCATCGGGATCATCTCGCTTTGTGCCCGAAGGATCGTTTCCTTAAGGCACAGCCACCCTTCTTGGGCTCCCATCACTTCAAAACTCCTACTCTGCAGTGTGTCCTTGACTAATCGCCTGAGTTCATTGAAATCAGCTTTCCTAAAGTCTAGCACCCTACTAGTTACCTTACCCACTCAACGTCTTATGGTGAATTCTATTATTAGGTGATCACTGTCCCCCAGATGGCTACCGATCTGTAGGTCCACTACCATGTCATCCCCCGTTGCCAATACCAGATCCAGTATGGCATTCCCCCTAATGGGACCATGTACCTCCTGTGTCAGGTGGAGGTTCTGTACACAGGTTAGAAACCTGCGTGAATGGTGGGACTTTGCCGTCCCAGCAGATGTCTGGGTAGTTTAGGTCCCCCATAACTACCGCCTCTTTAGCTTTTATGGTCTTTGAGAGCTGCCTCAGGAGCCCCGAATCTATTTCTTACCCTTGGTGTGGGGGTCTGTAGCAGACCCCTACCACCAAATCCCTTTCTCCTTGCCCCCCATGTAGCCTAACCCACAATCCTTCTACTTCCTCATCCTTTGATTCCGTCTTGATGATCATATAATTCCGTCAATAATGCATCTCATTATTTAAATGTATTATCTTGGCATCTAATGTCAATTGTCTCATGGACAATACAATAAAGAGGAAATTGGGTAGTAAAATAAGAGGGGACACTGCCCCGAGATTTAAAAAAAAAAAAAAAATCTTTCTTAAAAAGAGAGCTCTATTTTTCAACATATACTAATTCAAAACACAAATTATATATTTATGTGAATCAGTAAATATTTCCTTTCCATAAATAAATGTATTACTTTCTTTTGAATGCTATGAACTTCTCCAAATAGTACTGTTCTATGGTTATTATCATAAATGTATTTTTATGCTATATTGAAATGGGTCCCTGATACTTTTCCTTGTTATTCCTGCTGTAAACTCTTCTGGAACTGCAGTTACACATTTCATAGCTGACATTCAAAGGAATTACATAAATACTTTTGCTTTCAAGCTTGTGAAGATTATTTTCATTAATAAATGGGAGCCAGTTATCTGAGATCTATTTGTCTTTTGTCTTACTGTGTAACTTGCTTGGTGGATTTACTTTTTCATTACCACTGCTTCCTATATTGCATTGTACCATGCCATACTGTGCACTAATATTTAGGAGACTGTTTTTCCTTCATCCAGCAGTTAACTAGTATTATCCTAGCAACCACAAAAAAGTTTGTTTTTTTAAATTCTTTTAATGTGCTTTTTACATAGTGAAAATAATTATTTTTCTTCTAGGAATATCTAACATCATAGGGACTGGTTAAAAGTGTTACCCCTTAGTTGTCTGCTTCTTGTTTGGAAATTTTGCAGTTGTACAGCCTGCCACACAAGTGTGTGGCAAAGAGCAGATGCTGTTTTAAAGGTTTCCCAATTACCTGGTAAAACACATGAAACACCTCCTCAGGAGTGACAACTGAAACATTGCTTGCCAGCCTTTGAACCATTTCATCTATTGGCCAAAACAATGGACAGGCTAACTTCCTGTCTGGCTTCATTTTCTTGTCATACTAATTTCACGCTCCAACCTTTAGAATATACAACTTGATGCCATCTTCCAAGTAGTGCCTTGTGGTGGGAGTGAATCTGACAATAACTTCTGGAGGCATTTTGGGGTGATTCTTAATTTTCTCTGTGTTTGAAGCTGTTCCATGGTGTCCAAAGGCCTCAATCGGGATCAGGTTCTTATTGTGCACCTACAAGGACACAGCCCTTTCTGCCAAAAATCTGCAGCCTAAAATCCATGACAGTGTTTTGACTTTTATAGACTTACCAACGCAGTCTAATTGTGACCACCACCAAGCTTGCAGTCAGAGTGGAGCTAAACTACCAAATGAATGGTAAGACGTTTAGTCTCAGCCAACTCCAACCCAAAACCAAGACCACCTTGACCTCAATCATTGAGCTCCAGTAAGCTGACAACTCACTCAAAAGCAAACCCTCAGGCAATCATCAACATCTTTACTGAGGCATATAAGAAAATGGGACTGACGCTTAACATTCAAAAGAGTAAGGTCCTCCATCAACAAGCTTTTAATGAGCAGTCCCCAGGTCTGGTAATTCAGATTTACAGTGAGACTCTGGAGAAGTTGAATATTTTCTGTACCTCAGAAGCTATCTCTCGCAGAAGGTTGACTTTGACAAAGAAATCCAACATTGCCTTAAAAGTGCCAGTGCAGCCTTCAGAGGCCTGAAGAAATGTGGAAGATTGTGATATCAGTTCCAAACCCAAGCTTATAACTTATCAAGCAGTCGTGATGTCCCCCTTTATTGTTAGGGATGAGCTCCCGACCCCAACTCCATGTGTTGAGAATTTCTTTAACTGTGTTCTGGCCAGAAATTCTGGTTGCCACCTCTCCCCCCACGTCTGGTGTGCCGCAATGTTCATTTACCCATGTAAGTGTGCCATGGGACAGGAAAGGTTGGGAAATGCTGCCTCAGCCCATGCCCTGCCTTTGTGGGAGTCTCACTGGCCCTGTGTGGTGTTAAGGGGGCCCTGCACAGGCTGATTTTCCCCGAGGCCCACAATCCGCTAGGGACAGCTCTGGACAGACATTACTCATACACCAGTTTCATAGATTTCATAGACATTAGGGTTGGAAAGGACCTTGGAAGATCATTGAGCCCAGCCTCCTGCCCAAGAGGCAGGAAGTCAACTGGGGTCTTAGGATCCCAGCAAGATAAGCATCCAAATTTCTCTTGAACATGTTCAACATAGGTGCTTGAACCACCTCTGATGGCAGTCTATTCCGGACCTTGGGGGCTTGGACAGTAAAGAAATTCTTCCTTATGTTCAGCCTGAAACAGTCTTGCAGGAGTTTATAACCGTTTGACCTCATCATCCCTTGGGGCGCTCTGGTGAACAAATGTTCCCCCAGATACTGGTGGTCATCCCTGATAAACTCATAGGTGCCATCAGATCACCCCTGAGCCTGCGCTTTTCCAGGCTAAAGAGCCCCATAGCTCTCAGCCTGTCATTGTAAGGTCTATTATCCTGACCTCTGATCATATACATATGGCTCTTCTCTGGACTCGCTCAAGCTTTTTCACATCTTTTTTGAATTGTGGGGCCCAAAACTGGATGCAGTACTCCAGTTGCAGCCTCACCAAGGCCAAGTACATGGGGAGAATGATGTCCTGGGATTTGCTTGAGAAGCATCTATGGATGCAAGCCAGTGTTTTGGTCGCTTTACTAGCCGCAGCATCGCACTGCAAGCTCATGTTCATCTTGTGGTCAATGATGACCCCCAAGTCTCTTTTTTCCGTAGTGCTAGCCAACGTAGCACTGCTGAGCCTATAACGATGCTGCAGGTTTTTCCTCCCAAAGTGGAGAACCTTGCATTTTTCAGTGTTAAACACCATCAGGTTCTCGTTCGCACATTTGCTGAGCCTGTCTAGGTCAGCCTGGATTGCCCTCCTGTCTTCAGGTGTGAATGCTTTCCCGCAGAGTTTGGTGTCATCGACGAACTTGGCCAATCTGCTTTTGACTCCGATGTCCACATCATTAATGAAGATGTTGAAAAAAATAGGTCCAAGGACAGAGCCTTGGGGGACCCCACTGGTCACAGGGCACCATGGCGATTGACTTCCGTCAATTACCACCCTTTGGGTCCGTCCATGGAGTGAATTTCCCAGCCAGCAGATCATGGTGGACCCAAGGCCACAGTTGGCCAGTTTCGCCAAGAGGTGATCATGGGATACCAGATTGGAGGCTTTTTTGAAGTCAAGATATATGACATCAATCTCTTCTCCCTTGTCCAGGTGATAGGTCACCTGGTCGTAAAAGGAAATGAGATTGGTCAAACAAGACCTACCCATAACAAACCCATGCTGGTTATCCCTCAAGATGTTGGCGTTGGCCAGTCCATTATGGATGGACTCTTTAATAAACTTTTCTAAGACCTTCCCCGGGATAGAGGTCAGGCTGATGGGCCTGTAGCTTGCTGGATCCACTTTCCTCCCTTTCTTGAAGACAGGCACCACATTGGCCTTCTTCCAGTCATCAGGCACTACACCAGAGTACCAAGAGTTCTCAAAGATCTGTGCCAGGGGCTGGGCTATGATGTTCACCAGCTCGTTGAGTACCCTGGGTTATAGATTGTCAGGGCCATCTGACTTGAAGGTATCCAGCCTCTCAAGGTGTTCCTTCACAAGGTTAGCATTGATGGAGGGCAGGGAATTTCCCTCACCCGGACCTTCCTGACCCATAGTGGGCAGGGGCGTCCCATGGGACTGATGACAGACCGACGCAAAGTACCCATTTAATAGGTTGGCTTTTTCCTGGGAATCAGTTGTCTGTTGTCCCATCTGGTTTAGCAGGGGTCCAATGCTGCCCTTGCTTTTCCTCTGGCTCCCCATGTATTTGCAAAAGGACTTTTTATTGTTCTTGATACTTGAAGCTATTTGGAGTTCAGTTGCAGCCTTGGCTCTCCTGGTTTGCTCCCTGCAGGACTGGACCAGTGCAGAATATTCCTCCTTGGAGGTGAATCCCATCCTCCATCCTTTGTAGGCCTTCCTTTTTAGCCTCAGGAGGTCTGCTAGATCCATGGAGAGCCAGGGGGGCTGCTGTGCCCTCTTGCTGCCTTTCCTCCGAGATGGAATAGAATTAGCTTGTGCATTGAGAATCGCTCCCTTGAGGAGCAACCACTCTTCCTGAGCTCCCCTCCCCCTGGGGTCATGGTCCCTTAGAGCCTCACTGATGAGCCTCCTGAGCTTGTCAAAGTCAGCTTTCCTGAAGTCAAGGACTTTAGTGTTGCTGACTGACTTGCCAGTTTTATGGTGGATGGTGAAGGTGATCAGCTTGTGGTCGCCGATTAGATCATCCCCAGTTGCCAGTACCAGGTTGAGCAGCGCTTTACCTCTCATTGGCCCGTAGACTTCTTGAGTCAGGTAGAGGTCATCCATACATGATAGGAAGCTTTGCGACTGCTTGGATTTTGCTGAGTGATCCTCCCATGAGATGTCTGGGTAATTGAAGTCACCCATGACAACCATGGTCCTGGAGCATGTAGCCTCAGCCAGTTCTGGTCAAGCTCTTGACTTTGGGTGGGAGGTCTGTAGTAGACTCCCATCATTGTGTCCCCTGTGCCATGTTCCCCATGGATTTTAACCTAGAGGGGCTCCAGTCATCCACCCTAGTTGCCAATATCAGCTTGAAGGGACGCGTAGCTTTCCTTAACTTAGAGAGCTACACCCCCACCCCTTTTGTCTACTCGATCTCTCCTGTACAGGGTATAGCTGTCTATACCCATGGTCCAGTCATGGGTGGAGTCCTACCAGGTCTCCGTTATCCCTATGACATTGTAATTATTTGTGTTAAGCAGGAGGATGAGTTCCTCCTGCTTATTCCCAAGCTCCTGGCATTTGTGTACAGGCAGGCAAGTGTCTCCTTGGGGGCTCTTGCTTTGCCCACAGATTGTACCAGGGCTGGGGCAGGGGTGGGCTCCCTTACGTGCCTTGGCCTGCTGGCTTTGCAAGGGTTGCTCAGCGAGCCAGTAGTGGCGGTAGTCTCCTTGTCCCCCAGCAGGCTTAGTTTAAAGCCCAGTGGTGCAGGTCAGCCAGCCTGGCTGAGAAGAGCCTCCTCCCCAGTGGAGAGAGGTGGAGGCCATCTCTTCCCAGCAGCTCGCTGCCTCTCTCTCACCAAAGAGTGGGCTGTGGTCATGGAAGCCAAAGCCTTCCTGATAACACCAGCGCTGCAGTCTTTGGTTAACTACCTGGATCCTCCTCTCCCTCCTCAGCACATACCCGGAGACTGGGAGGATCAAAGAAAACACCACCTGTGCCCCCAGACCTTTTAGCCCCGCTCCCAAATCCCTGTAGCACCTCATGACCCAGCTGGCTTAAGTGATCAGAAACTGGTTTAAACCTGTAACAGAACAGATATTCAGTGCACATAAACAAATTTGAAACTGGCTGAAACTGGCTTGAGATAAACCTGGTTGAATGTAGTCTCAGACTTAACTGATTTGTCTCAAACCAGTTTATGCAATGTCTGTCCCAGACCCTTTGCTGGCTTAAGTTAAACCAGATTCCCCCAGCATGCCGGCATGCTCCCTGGACTGGACAGGGCTCTCTGCTCCACAGCCAGGCTGGCCCCTCCCCTCTGCTCCCTGGTTGCAGCTTCAGCAGAGACTTGCAGGCACAGCAGTGGCTGCCTGCTCCCCCACCTTTCTGCTAAGCAGGCATTCCCCCGTCCTTCACAGACACCTCTCAGCATTAGCTAGCAGACCACATGTTGGCTGTCTCCAAGCTGTGGCACATGGGACAAAGGCAGAATCAACAGATAGCTGGTAATGTCCCTCTGTTTTGTTAATGTGGTGATAAACACTGAGTCAGGGGTGAGAAACATTCCCTGCTGGGCTGGTCAGGAGTGGGGAAACCCCTCACTAATCATAGTGTTCTGCTGAGGCCTGGCCACGCCCCCCTCAGCTCAGCTCTGTAGAAGGGAAGGGAGGGCTGCTCTAGTGCTCCTCCACACCCTCGGCTTCTAGCCTGAGCCACTGCAGGCATGTGCCTACATTTCTTGGATGTCTGTCTGGTTACAAAACTTATTTAGCCTAGTTAGGTTAGACTAACCTGCAAAGATTGAATCAATTCAGGCTCAGGCTTTTTGAACGTCTATCCCTAGCCATATGGTTAAATTGTGCCTTCTCATCTTGCTTGGCTGAGCAGAGAAATACCAGGTAGTGAAACACTTATCAGGAGCTCCTTGCTTGTTATAGAACTTGTATTCAGTGTGAATTTCAAATCCCTCTGACTGGCTGCTCCCCAGTACAAGAGCAGGGTCTGGTCTCCACCTTCCTAATCCATCAGCCATCTTTAATGGGTGCAGAAAGGTATTTGAGTAAGACAGGGTGGGAAGCCCCACCCTTGGGTAGCCCCTTGCTCAGGACTGAATCTCTAAAGGCTCAGTCTAGGGTTAATTGTGCTAGTAAGTCTAAGTTTTCTCACAGTTAAATCAATCTGAGTCGTCATTCTACTGAGCATTATTTTACACTATATAATGAGACTTCACTTAAATTTTAGTAATGCTAAACCAGTTACAAATGTATGAAAAACAGGATTTCTATATGTTCTCACTGGCACCTCATGAATAGGATATAGCAACTATTTAGTTATAGGTCTGATTCTACTTCATGGTGAACAGCTCTTTATTTTAGAAAGTTTTGTCATCGGTACTTGAGGTGTCATAAAGTACTATTCAACATGAGTAACTCTTGTAGCCAAATATAACCTTGACTGTCATCAATCACAACCTAGATATCATACAAAATTGAATATTCAAGCTGTAAATTTGCAATAATTGAAGTCAACTGATCTTTATGTCTCAAGGTGTATGCATCAGCATAGTTCTGAAATGTCAGTGAAACTATGCGGCTTTATCTCTAGAACTTTCTTAATATCAGTTTTGTACTCTATTCAATATAGTGATTGTATGAAAGAAGAAAACAAATTTAATTTTTTTTTCTGCTTGTAGCAGTTTTGTGCCACCTAGTGGATGATAGATAAAATGCTAAAAAAATCTGGGATACTAGACCTAGTATTTATTATACAATAAATCTGTTGTAGTCAAGCAAAGTGACTTGATAGATAATATAAGCTCTTGCTAATATAGCCTTTCTGAAAAAGTCTGACACTAGCCCAACATAGAGTCAGACATTACCTCAAAATAGATTTTGAATACGGAAATGACTTACTGGCTGCACAAACCAAATACTTTCACAAACCTATTATATAAGGGAACATTGGGCACTTCATTCACAAAATGAAGTACTCAAGAATGAAGAAATATTGGAATGAAGACTATCGTCACAGCTTAATTTGGTCCCTTCACTATTTGCCCCGTGATACTGTTTATAATTACATGATCACATACAATTTTCTCCACTTCCTACCCCACACAGGACCTTTGTCTTATTCAGTGCACACAGTGGAGGGTGGTTACTTAATGAGCAATCATTCAATATATATTCTGCTCATTTTTCAATGTGTGGCTTTGTATCTCATTTACGGCACACTATTCAAACTCCACTCTCACAGAACGATACAGTTTTTCGTTGGTGTGTTGCAGGTACTCATCCCTATTGTAGCTGAGTGCTCCACAAGCACAATTTTCACCACACCCCTGCCAAATGAAGAGGTAGTATTATACCCATTTTACAGATGAGGAGCAGAGGCAAACAAGGTTCAGGGCAAAAGAACCAATTTGAGGTGCTCCACTGGAGACGCATTGGACCTGGTTTTTCAGAGTACACAGCATTATGTGGCACTTTACATGTTTAAAGCAGAGCTCTCATTGACTTCATTTGCAGCTACGGCTGCTCAGCACTTCTCTAAATGGTTCCCCTGGGTTTTGAGTCAGCCAGTCTGCACAATTAATGACCATGTATGCAAAGTGTGATTTTTTTTTTTCTTTTAGGGACTTTTTAGGGACTTCCCTGGCATTAAAAAAGCAGAGCAGGGGATAGGTGCTAATTCTTTAGATGTAGTTCATAGCTTTCCCCACAACACCCTCCATTCTCCTCCTGCAGGCCCCTGCTGCTTCATTCATTACAGACCTTCCAATTTCATCAGCAAAGGAAACAAGGAGAGGCATAGCAGAGCAGCTGCGATGCTTGGGGCAACACCAGTTGTTGCCACACCAATTGTGGTAGTGCAGTCAGCTGCTGCTGCAGCACAGTGGCCATTTTTGTGGCCCCATCTTCCCCACTCAAAGGTAGTACCCAGGGCTGCCGTCATCCCCGTTCTTCCCCTCCCCTCCCCCAGTTACACTACTGCCTGCAGGCAGCAGTATCCATTTCTAGACCATCTGGATTCACCTATAGTGCTAGTTTGACCTATGTGTGAAAAAAATAGTAACCCATAATGTGATTTAAGGACTGTCATAATGCTTTCGCAAAAGACTTCCTTCCCTTGTGTAGCATTTATACTCTGTGCATACCTTCTTCCTCCATGTGGGCTGCCTCGGTAGGCAGTGGGGAGCAGGGGTGGGCCTCACTGATAATTAAGGAGTGATTTGTGGCTCATTTGAGTTCCAATCTGGCCAAGAGCAGGTGTTATAGTAAAACACCTCCTGTGCTCTACATTCCTGGCTGGAGTAGGCACAGTTGCTGTGGTGGGATGATGGACATGCACTTGCATTACAGACAGGAGACATCAGAACTTTTTTATACCATGATCAAATTTGGGCATATTTCCCCAGGGATGACAATAGGAGCTTGTACAAAGGCCACCTCCATACGAGATTTCAAATCCTTCCTGCTCAGTGGAGGGCTAGAGCTGTCCAAAGAAAAAAAAAATGAGAATTTTTTGATGTGAGCAAAGCAACATGTATTTCACTAGCCTTATTCTTGGTAATGGCCAAGGTTCATTGGGCAATTTCAAATAAAATGTCTCAGGCTGAAATTTACCTGGCACGGACAACTTCAGCCCAAATAAACTGTAGGCTGTTTTCATTTTCTTGTGATGGGAAGAGATGGACAACCTTAGTAATAAATGCTCACAATGGAAAGGGCAGAACTCCATTTCATTCCTAAAATGCGTGACACTTAGATATCTGAAAGCTAAGTCACCCAACAACAGTTGTCTTTGCCTGGTTTAACAGCCTCAGTTGCCTGTATGTGGCTAAATGCCTTACATGACTAACTTTGTCCTGACTGCACGTGCTTGGGAGTGATTCACTGCTGCCCAGGAGGTGTCTAAATCTGTTTAATCTACACTGAGATTCATCTTCACTGTGAATGTACAAAAGTGCTGTGCAGCTCCCTGAAAAGGTAATTGCCCACAGACCACAACTAGTAACCATTAGGCCGTGAACTGAGATGAGCATAATTTCGGTAATATTCTTAGTATTCTTAATATTGTGCTGCTGCTTTTCCCAGTAGCATCGTGATTAAAGCTCAAACCCAGGATGAAGTTTCTTGGTTCTACCCTTTATTTAGGAATCCCATGAATTCTCAAACGAAAGAAGGGAATCCAATCATGAAGCTGCAGGCCAGGCGGGACTATGGATGCCTTCCGTTGAGATAAGACAGCTGGGCAGCCAGGAGGAAAAGCACTCTAGCAAGAAAAGGAAAACAAGCAGGAGGGAACCTGACACCAACTCAGGGAGGTGAACTCTGCCAGGGTGGGAGGACACTGCTTCAAATGTTGTTTGTGTATTTTAGATTAGAGGCAGTGGGAGAGCTGCATATGAAGCACTGGGAGCAGAGGGCGGGCTTCGTCAAATAGCTCTCATCCTGCTTGAAACTCTTGATGCCCAGACTGCACTGTTTCAAAGCCCCTGAAAGGCTTTTTAGTGGACGCATTACAGCTCTCTATTACTAATCTATCTCACCTTAGAAATACTTCTCTCCACTGTCCTCTCTCTCCTGAAATCACATTTCTATGATGCGTACTAATGATTGGTGATCCATATGTTTTCAACAATTCTCTCTCGTTTGTGTTGATGACACTTCATTCAGCTAGATTAGTGGTTCTCAGATGATCCCCCACACCTACTGCTCTGCCCCTGGGTAAGGAGGTAAGCACTGTTATATATACATTAATGTTTCATATTGGGTGCCACACAGTTCACAAAAGTTATGGGGGGGGGCGTGCCTTATATCCAAAAAGGTTGAAAAAAACTGGGCTAGATCTGTGTCCCTGCTACTGAAATGTAAGTCATAGCACTATTCATAGCACAATGCATTTGGCACTAAAGAAACATTTAGTGAAAGGCCTTGTGAGCAGGAGCCAGAACCCAGGATGCTCTCCTTTTCAGAGCAGTGCCCGTCTCCCTGGGTCACAGTTACATCCCCTCTGGCTTGCTCTCCTGACTTCATGCCTCTTTCCCTTTTGACTGCCTCATGGACCACCCTCAAGAAAAATGGGGTGGCAGCTGGAAGGGACGCACAATTTGCCATCTAGTGGGTTAGGTCCCAACCCCCCTGAGAGGAAAGCTAGAAGCCAGCTCTCCTATGTCCTGGGCCATTGCTCTAACTGCTTTTTATGATGAAGAGTAAAGAGCAGAATGTTTCTTGTACTGTCTGCCTACACATTTAGCTACCCTGGTCCAAAAAAAGTCCTGCTAAGATTCATATACATTGTATGGTCAGAGGGAAGTAGGATTCAGCACAGCTAGATGCATTTTAGTACAGGTTAAAATTCACCAATGGAACGAGCTGCGTGCCTCTAGCGTAAATGAGGATCCATCTCCTGAGGGGTCTAAGGACTTCCCATTGAAAGAGAGAGCGAGCTTCATGTGCCTTCAGGGAGAAGCAGAATTCATTTCTGGGGGTTCAGCAACTACACTCTTGCACTGCACTGAAAGTGGAGACCTATATTTCTACAAAGGCGAAGTAGACAGTGATTCCAGTTGTCTACAACACAGCCTTGCTATCAAATACGCATCAGACAGAGTGGGTGGGGTAGTATGTAGTTCAAAATGGCAGAAAAAAACCTACCAGCAATTAAGGGTTAAACCTTTATATAGATGTTGACTTCAAAAAATAAATTAGAAGCAAAGAGAGGACAAAATGTCTCTCAGAAGCTAGAGAACAAAAAAATTAAGGTTCAGTTCAGAGAAGTTCAAAACTCCTAAAAGCAGAGGAACGTTGAGTTAAGGTCACCCACACAACTCTATGCCTGTGCCCATTATAGTACTGGATAACCCTGTCTTTTGAGCTACAAACCCAGAGAGTACAACCTGACCTATCATTTGTACTTGAGGTCAGTGCTGTTGCTCATGCTGACAACCTTTTATGGCCATCTGCTTTGATAGCCAAAACTTAGTACTCTAGGGTGTTACTTTTTCTGGGAAAATGTTTGGCTAAATTCTTGTTTTGCTTCTTTATAGCTGAAGAACATGTTTTCAAGAAGTAAGTTGTCCACAAAATTTTCCCACCCTCTCGGAAGCAGAATCCAATAGGACTGGACAGGCTGCTTATTTTTTATTTTACACTGTGTTTCTTTATTTGCCGTTTACCCAGGAAAGCTCAGCTGAGAGGCAGCAGCTGATAATGCAGTAGCTTTTCTTTTGAATACTAACCCAGGCCTATGGCAAGATTAACCAGCTTGTGGCTAAGCAGGGGCTGGAGATTCGAGTGAGAGGAGGAGCAGAGATGGAGGTGGGAATGGAAGAAGGGCCATGTGCAAGGGGCTGCTCATTGATGAAGATGTAATCCAAGTAGAAAAATTACCCCAAAACAATGATCAAAGCTATACCCACACTTCTGCATCCTCACTAGTGCAACACTCACTACTGTTTCATGCTAGGATTTCTGAGGTCACAACCTTATTAGCCGACAGTGACCTGAGCCTCCCTGATTCCTTCCCAGTGAAATGGAAGAGAACTTGGAAGCTGATAAAAACAGGCAGGGTGCTTTGGGGGAAAGCATTGATGAACTACCAGGACTTGAGTGGTTGAATGCTAGATTTGATAAAAGAGTTAGGCACCTCACTTTTTATGCCTAAGTCCTGAATTGCACTTCTGAAAAACCCTTGCCCAGCTGCCATCTCATGTTGGAAGATCCTAAACTCACAGGGTGTCCCCTATTTCGGTAATTAGAAACTTTAATCAAAATTGTGCTTATGTACTCACCCAGAATTACCCCTGGCTCAACAGCTCAGTGCCTACTAAAACTTTTTAAACATGTAGATTTTTAAGAAAATCTATGAGAGAATCTATGATTCTCTTTGTCCTTGATTTCTTGTTTATACTTACTGAAAACACCTATCCCAACATAAACAACAGCCCCCACATCCCACAAGCAGATAGGCTTCTAAACATTGAGATTTAAAGAACACAACTGAATGGTATTCAGATCTATATACCTGTAATCTGAAAGCAAATAACATTTTGTTTAGGAACATAGGATTGAATGGACCCTTATCAGCCACAAAGTCCAGCCTTCTGTTGTGTATACATCATGGAATCTTTTGTCTGTTTATATATACATAATCTTCTCAATACTGGTTATGTGTTTTGCCCCCACTATTCATTGATTTATTAGATTTACATGCCACCCTATGCCCCCAAAATGGCTGAGGGCTGATTACAGTGAAAAACAGGTAAGTAATAAAATCAGATTAAATAACTAATAAAACAACATCCCAAAATTTACCTCTGTCTGCTAGTCACCTGCCCAAACAAGGTCTTACAGCACTTTAGAAAGATGTACAGGCTCAAGCTCTGGCCCCCTCAAGGGCAAGGAGCTCTAAATCTAAGGAGTGACTACCAAGAATGACCTCCCACATGTCTTTCTCAGATGGACTTAGTGCACAGATAGATGGTAGTTGCAAGAGGTTGCTCTTGATTTATTTTATAGATTGCAATGGCACATAAGGGAGGAGGTCGTGCCTCAGGTGTATAGGGCCTGGGCTTGTTAGTGCCTTATAGGTCAAAACCAGCAAATTCAATTGCTCCTGGAAAGCTAGTGAAAGCCAGTACCATCCTCCAGAGTGCTGGAGTTGTGGTCTCAGCCACCTGTCCTCATCAGAAGGTGGGCTGCTGCATTTTGTGCCAGTTGCAGCTTCTAGGCAGTCATCAAGAGCAGCCCCTCCTACAGAATACTCTTTCTATGGGAAAGCTATTCCTGAACCTTATGGTTTGGATGTTTATCTGATTTTTCTAACCAATTTACACTTATTTGTTCATGTGTCAGAACTGTCGTTTAAATAGCCTTTCTGCTTATGATTCTTACTGGGTGCCTCTACGTATACATATTAATATGAATATCGTACATGAGTTTATTGCCCCCATTAATACATGCATCTGGGATTGCAGCACACTGAGCTGGGTTGGAGTCAGGTTTGCAATGTGCTGCGGAGAAGCTGGCTGGGGCATTGTCTACACATGTGCTGCAAGTACAAATTCTATCCTGCTGTGGAATAAATTAATTTACTCCAACTTAATAGGGGTGCACATATAGACATGTGACATTTACTGTACAGTTAATTAGTCTACTGTGCACTAAGCATCTCATGTAGACACACCCACGTTGTGTAAATAGATGGGAACAACCATGCCCCATATCTAATGGGATTTTGCCAGACTAAACAAGTTCTTCTATTTTAATTTCCTCTCATAAGACAGGTTCTTCATTTCCTTGAGTGTCCTGTTAGTCTTTCTCTGTACCTGTTCCATTTGACATATCATTTTTAAGGCTTATGGATAACCAAAATTCTACCAAATATTCCTGTACAAAGAATATAAATTGGACTAGTTGGTGAAGACCAAAGATCCCAATTTGATGGAGGAAGCAACTTATTTACTGGAATTTAATTTGACTCTTAGGGCTCTCAAATGTGATGTGGAAACATTCAGACTTTCAGACCTAATGGCAAAACTGAACTAAGATTTAGCTTGTATTTCCAAAAATATAATTTCTGGATGAAACCGACACTATTGTTTCGCAGCTCTTAAGGCCAGAGGGAAGGATCTGTATATCTCATACCTAAGAATATTACCTTTTAATTCTTACTTCAGTTTGTGGTTTAGCTAGAGCACTGTTTGGAGAGGAATAAATGGAAGGGCCGAAACCACATTCTTAATTCTTTTCCAAAGTTAATTCAACTAACAAGATTAAGGGCAGATTCCAGATCCAGTGACAATAAACCCTTTAGGCTACTTATGATTTTTTATTTTTTATATTTAAGAATCTGTGCTTCATTGACATTTACCCTTGGGCTAATTCAAATAAATCACTGCACACTTGTTAAAAGTACTGCATAGATGCTGCATAGATGGGGATTACATTCTTTGTTTTTAAGGATATGCAACCTAGTTCTATTTATGGTAACCTGAATCTTGTCAAGATCCTGTAACAGCCATCTGATAGATGAGAAAAGAAAAGAAAGCAGCTTGAATAAAATAAAAGCCATAAGCAAATCAGAAAATAAACTGCTAAAAGTGCTCTTAGTAGAAGAGACGAAAAAGAAAAACCAATACCACGTAGAACAAAAGATCAATATTTTATTGACTAGAAAATGGAACGCTGTATGCCTGTAGTTAGTCATAATCTATATGGATTTTATGCCATTACAGTTCAGCACTGGACAAATTATGCTCACATAGTGTACTTTTCTTTACTTTTGCACTCAATGTAATGACCATTTTCAGTAAAATTAGAGTACATATCTAATCGTAGACCTGGGATTGACTTCAACAAGCTGTATATTAGGTTCTAAAAGGGCACTTGTGGTCTTAAATTAATGAGTAAGACATGCATTAAAATATGTGAAGAGTGTGGTTAATGTCAGACTCTACCAAATAGTACTTCCTTGCACAACTCATCACACTAAGGCTAGGGATAGAAGTTACACACAAACCGGTTTAAGTGATCAGAAACTGGTTTAAACCTGTAACAGAACAGAAGCTCAGCGCACATAAACTAGTTTTTAAATTATTTTAAAATAATTTTTAAATGGCTGAAACTGGTTTAAGATAAATCTGGTTGAATGCAGCATCAGACTTAACCGATTTGGGTCAAACCAGTTTATGAAACATCTGTCCCAGACTGTCCAATAGTGGGCTTTCACTCCAAAAGTCCTGCCCCTATCTTTGGTAGAGGCTTGTCTCTATCGATTTAGGTGCCGTCAATCTCTGGAGCTCATCACTTGTCTGAGCAGCTTTTTTTCCTTTTTTTACTCTATCTTCTACACCAAGACAACTTTAGCACCTCGGCTAACAAGCCAAAGTCCACTGTGACATCTTGCTGGCCCCTCCCACACCTCCGCAATCTTGCCTGCCACAACTTGTTGTTATGGAAGAAAATAGAATGCCGGGGCATTTGGATCTTGATGCTTTGGCTCTTGCAATTTGTTTTAGTGCAATGAGGGCTCCACCAACCCCTACACCCTCACCCGTTCCCCCGGGTGGTAATTCAGTTGTCTCTGCAATCTGCCTTTGAGCAGTACAAAAAAAACGCTCCTTGGGTCTCTAGGTCTGGCCAATCAGTATCCCCGATGGGCCCGGTTGTACCTCACCCGGCTGGAACCTGGCACAGACCTGCCAGTAATCCTAGCCAGTCTTTTTCCTGGCTTATTGTCCTGACAGTTGTAAACACACTATCTGGGGTGACTTTTCTCTCACCCTAACAAAAAGGAGAACAAAAAAACCAAACTGGCACTTCCTTTGCCCTTATAGTCCCAACTTTGCAGTACCCTTTTCTTCAGCCCTGCTATTAGGGTAATTACGGTACCTTCTAACTGCCTCCAGCAGTTTCTGTTTCTCTCCCCGCATTTCCTTCAGGGCTCTCTTCCCTGGCAGCTCCCTACACAGAGTAGCTTCCCTTAAGCCTGGTCTCCCTTGCTTCCTCAGCACCTCCGGCTCTCCCTGCCGTCTCACTGCCTGAGTCAGTCTCTTCCGGTGTCCTGTGTCCCTCTTTTGCCTGCCCCATGTCTCCTTTTATCTTGGAGTTCCAGCTGACTCCCCCTCCCTTCCTGAAACACCAGGTGAAGAAGGAGCCCTGCGGAGTTTTTGCAATACAGGTGGGGCCATTTTACTTCTCTGGGGTTCTTCTCTCTCCTCACACAGACCCCATCTTGGTTCAAGTTAAATCACAGTCCCCCACTATCTCAAC